>NW_020897761.1:3123921-3420030 GCF_003984885.1 Neopelma chrysocephalum | reverse complement strand
GGTCCTCCTTTGGGTCCCCCTCCCTGTCCCCATCCTGTTCGCCCTTCCCTTTCCCCTTTTGGTTCCCATCCCAGTCCCCATCCTGGTCCCCACCCCTGTCCCCCTTTGGGTCCCCATCCCAGTCCCTATCCCTTTCCCCATTCCCAGCCCCACACGTGGGACCGCAGCACCCCACAGGAGCTCCATTGTGGTGGGATGAGGGATAGATGGCTTGGGACACGCTTTCCCCCAGGGAAGTGGCTGCAGCCTGAGGGCAAGTGTGCAGCAAAATCCCCTGATGGAGGCACCTGTGGGGGTGTGGGAAGGCTCTGCCTTCTGCCCAGTAATAAACCATTAATGAAACCAGCAGAGAAGACCCAAATCTGTGAGGGTCATTTGTGGCTCCCCTCCTTGTGTTCCAAATGTTACCAGACAAATAAAAAGCTATCTACAGTTCATGCTTCAGAAAATCTCAAGGTGTTGTGGGTCTTGCTGACATTTTATGGAGGAAGCTCTGGGTGAGCAGGGGGAAGGAGGAAGGCTGGCCTTGTGCACACCAGTTCATCCCAAAATGGTTCTTCCAAAAAGCCCTCTGGAGATCCAGCCTGGTGCTGGTGTGGAGCACAGCAGGTTTGGGGTGAATGTTCCATACAGCCCTTGGTGGGTGTAAAACATCAGCAGGAGGTAGATGGACACCAGACATTCCTGGCATCCAGGCTCCCACCAGTGCCAGGCCACCACCTGGCAGTGATACAGCTTCGCACTGCACTGCCGCCAGCTCACCTGGGACTGGGGCTGGGGTTTCTCCTACACCAGGTTTCTCCTACAACTGGGGACCTGCCCAGGGCCTACAGCCCAGCTGAGGGTGTTTAGAAAGGAGGAAACCTGCTGTGAGAGCCACGGGCAGGGCCAGGATGCACATCCAGCACCAGCCGGACAAGTGGTCGGAATCTTCATCCACCACGCGAGTCCTCAAGGGCTTCAGTGTCCGCTGCCACTGCGTCAGGATGGCATCTCTGGCCCCGCTCCACGCCCCTCGTCCCACCAACCGGTACTGGTAGGGCGTGCAGGGCCCGAAGAAGATGGCCAGGGCCAGCCGGGGGTCCGTGAGGAGCAGCCTCAGCACGCTGGGCTTCACACCAGCGCAGGCAGCGATTTCATCCGTGTAGCCGATAAAACTCATCTTCAGATTCTCCCTCTCAGATGGATTCCTTCAGTGGGACATAAAAAATAAAAATCAAATGGCATCATCCCACCTCAGTTCCCAGCTCCATGGAAAGTAAAAGCTTTGGGCTCAGGCAGTATTCAAGCCCAGTCTCTGGGGTTGAGCTCCCTCAGCCCCAAATAAAGCTAAAGGCACTGAAAGAGCCTCCATGGGGTTGGTCCCAGCAGTTACCTGGGGCAGGGAATAGGCAGAAGCTTGTTTTGTCTCTAGTTGTGGCCTCAAAACCAGTTCTAGCTGAATACTGCCTTTACTTTGTAATGCTGTGCCATTCCTTAAGGTTCACAGGTGTGGATTTGACTGATTTTGAGAAGCAGAGATGCAGACTTTCAGAGATAAGAATGCCAAGGGGACTGGGAAAATCTGGGAGATGCATAAAGGTTCCCATTCTGGAAGGGATCTCCAGGATTTTTCTGCTTGAAACCTCACGTCCCTCGCGGGAGGGAGGACGTGCTGAATCTGCTTCAGCAAATTTGGGACACCCTGAAGGTTGTCTCCCTTGTACCTCGGGCTCCCATATTTCTGTGTAACATCATCGTGGTGCAGTCACCGGGGTTCCTTGGTCATAATCCCTGTGGCTCTGTTTTGTCCCAGCTTTGCATAAGTGTCCCATGAGCCAGCCCTGCCCTGCTGGCAGACCCAACCCAGCCTGCACCCTGAGATCCCCTCCTTGCTCCCAAAAGCTGCTGCAAGGCAGGCAGCACCTCCATCATCACCCATCCCACATCCTTGAGGGCACGTCTCAACCTCCTGTAAAATCCCAGTGCCAACAAGGCAGGATGTTAGCTCCCACATACACAACAGCCTTGTCTAATATTCATCTTGACCTGTCAAAAACTGACACAAACCGTCCCCCACCCACATTGCCTGGCTTCAGTGGGGTTTCTGGGTGGGGCTTGGCCCTGAACCCAGTGCTCTCCACTGCTTGGATTTGGGAGGAAAGAGCCACGAGATGGCACCCTCAGTCTGGAGGAAACCAAACTTCCATCTTGATATGCTAGGAATAAGGACATGGCTTGGAGGCCTGGCAGAGGGGACCTGCAGGTCCTGAGTCTTGTCATAGACTGCTCCAGAGCAGCTTATGGTGTCTTGGTCCATTACCCATAAAGGAGCAGCAAGAGCACTTCCCCACCTTGCTACAGGTTCTGAGCTAATAAATGCATCCAAGAAGAGTTCTGTGTCCTAGGCAGGTCACTCCCATGACTGCCACAGAGCCCCCCTTTCCCTGGGGTTATCCTGGTGCACAGCACCCATCACATCTGGAGCACAGGAGCATCACACACCTTTTGACTGGAGGCTTCTTCTTTAAAACATCAGCCATCATCCTGCTGGCAGGAGGGAGCTTGTTCCAGCCTGAGAACAGAGGAACCAGAGACCTTCAGCAGCACTTAAAGCTGAAAGCTCACGCTTGCTGGTTACAGCAGCACGTCTGGAGCAGCAGGGATACAGGGATGCAGTTGGCAGGCAGAGGCTACAATGCCACTGGTGCTCATGGTCACCACGGAGCTGAAATGTGCCCCAGGCTCTGTGGACAACAGGTCAGGCTGGCCCAAAACTCCCACCCCAACAGACCCCCCCGTTTCCTACCTGCAAAGATCCCCGTCACCCAGCGAGCCTGCATTTCTGATCCCACCATAATTGAGCCGGTCAGCTGGACCAAGCCAATGATGGCCAGCGTTGGCTTTTCCAGCTGGGGAGGGAAGATACATTTATAGAGGGAACGGTTATTGTCAATGCGGCTGCGAACTGACTCTTCAAGGAAGGGAAATGGAAAGATGTAGCCTGTGGCAAAGAGCACCACGTCGATGTTTTCTTCTGTTGTCCCGTCTTCAAAAATGGCAGAGCTTTCCGTGAACTCTTTCACACTTGGCTTCAACACAACAGTCCCAGAGAGGAGGCAGAACGGCAGCTCTTCATTGATAATCGCCTTAAATTTGGAGCTTGCAGGGGGAAAAGAAGGTGTTAGCACCGGGCAGGATCTGAGACAGCTTTTGTAGTCAGAGTTCCCCTCCAATGGTTTGCTATTCCACAAATATACCCCAAAATTAAAAATTGAGCATTTCATGGTATAAAGACCCCCTGACCAACCAACAAAACAATCAGAAAGAAATACCTTTTGGTGGAAGCCAACCCATAGTTTGTGTGGTTAAACCATGAATTGAACTTCCAAAACCGGATCCTCCTTGCGAAGGCTGATGGGAGAAACCATTCAAGAAAGTGGTTGAAGCGGGTGGTGCCGACCATGTCACAGGGGAAGCCATGGTTTGAGACCCGACTCATCACCCACGTGTTGCTCCTGGCACTGAGGAACACCTGGGAGAGAAGGCAGGTCTCAGCCTCCTGTCCAGGCATCTCGTTGTTGGTTTTGCTCTTAATGGCAAATCTCATCTCAGCACTTGGGAACTGAGAGGATTATCCTGAGGGAAGGAGATGGCATCCAGATCAACCAAACAGCTTGTGGCAGCTTCTACAAAGTTCCCACAGCTGCTGAATGGCCACTCCTCAGGTGGCCCAAACTCTCCAGGAGTCGCAAAGCTTTTTCAGTTGCCTTCAATTGAAAGTGGAATTTATTTAAAAACCCAGGAGCAAAGTTTCCTGAGGTAACCTAAGCCCCTGGCTCTCTTGGTCCCTGGCTGAGCTCTGCACCGCTGCAGAGTTGTACCTTGGCAGCCACGTGGCTCAGCTCCACGGAGATGTCACCGCCGGTGTTGCCAATGCCGACCACGAGGACCCGCTTTCCCCGGAAAGGCTCCACATCTTTGTATTCCTGGCTGTGGAGGTACTGGCCTTTGAAGCGAGTGCCAATGCCTAGGCAGAGAGGGGGGAGCTTCTCCTACTGCCAGATACATTTAACTGTCCCAGACCCTCTGGAGCCCCCAACCTGCTACTCCCCAGCTCTGATTGCAGCTGAAAAGCCCATGGAAGTCTTGGCTGCCTGGGTGGTGCCACCCCCCTGCACCATCTTGCTCTGCAAATCCTCATTCAAAAGCCTGGCTGCATCTTTACTAGGTGTTTTTGTCATTCCTGTGAATGGCCCTCACCATTCCAGCAGGGTGAGGGTCCCACTTTTCCCAGTGTAAGGGCTTTGTGGAGCAGACAGGCTCTAAGAGGAAAATGCAGCCAAGAAACCCATGGGTGCTGGGCAAAACCTCAGGGGGCAACTGCAGCCCACCCCACTGCTGGGACAGGGCTTACCTGGGAAAGAATCCAGAGGTAAGTAAGGCTCCTGGTAATGACCAGTGCAAACCATGACGGCATCGAAGACATGGGACTCACGGACACCGTCAGTCTTGGTGACCACCTCCCACTGGCCAGAGGTGGCAAAGTCTGGGCGCTTTCTCACACTGAGAACTGTTGTCTTGCACCAAAACCAAACAAAACAGCAGTCAGAGACCACGCTGTGTTTTGGAGATATGCCTGTGAAGGGCTGGGGCTGCTGGGGGCAGGCTGGGTCCCTAGGGAGCTGCATGTCACCCCTGACACTGTCAAATCCCACCCTCCACCTTTCCCCTGGTGATGGCATTGAGGGGGGAGATGCAGCCCGTGTTTAAGCAGCCTTTAAAACACGAAGCTAAAGGCTGCATTCAGGATACAGAAGGCACGTAGTCCTCGTGGGATGGCACCTGGCATTGTCCTGTCCCACCTGGGTGATACCCTGGTATCTGCAGCTACTGGTGGGTCTTCTCCCCATGGTGTTCAGGGTCCCTGCTCACCTTGAAGCGTATGTGCCTCAGGAGGTCAAAGTGGCGGGCGTACATCCGAAAGTACTCCAGGAGGAGGCTGTGGGGTAGGTAATTGGGAAAATCCTCTGGGAAGGGGAAGTCGCTGAAGCAGGACATCTCCTTGGAGGTGTTGGTAATGACAGAGCGGTACACGCTGACTCTCGTACCATCCATGGAGTCCTGTGTGAAGCCAGCGGTGCTGTTTGAAGGTGCGCAGAGAAACACTTTCTCTCCCCTAAGCATTTGAGTGTTTTTCCTCCTTGTACTTGATTATAAAGAATTAACCAGGACAAGCATCTGGTGACCATGGTTTGTGCTCCCCCCCTTTCCTTCTCCAACTTGGAGTCAGGGGGAGACCTGTGCCTAGGACAGGGACAGTCTCTGAGGGCATGGCCACCCTTTTCTCTTTGCTGCAGGCAAAGCATATCCGAGGAGGGAGGGGACAAACCCAGGGACAATCCTCCCCGCGCAGGCAGAGCTCACTGACCGTGTACCGCCAGACCCCCCCGATGTCCTCGCTCCTCTCGAAGCAGGTGGGCTCCAGCCCCTCATCCAGGCAGCACTTGACAGAAGCCAAGCCACCGGGCCCGGCCCCGATGACAGCCACGCGCCGCACCATTGCTGTCCTGCAGCAGGGAACGGCCCCGTGAACGAGGAGCTGCAAACCAAACAGCCCAGGAATTAGCAGAAACACCAGTCCCTTCTTCCTGTCCCCTAGAAAAACATCCCTGGTCTTCTCTGGCTGCAGGTGCCCACAAGGAAAACTCTTCTTGGAGAAAACCATGGCCAGCTCTGGATTCAAGCACTATGGACAGATGCTGCTCCTTACCCTTCCTGCTGTGCTAAGCCCACACTGAGGGTTCAGCTATTCCCCTCCTTCATGTAGGGAAAAAGGAGACACTTTTAAACCTCACTGTGCTGCTGCTTCATTTTATTCCATTTCCAAGCCCAAACCAGGGCACGCAAAGAAGGGGAAGGGGCTCGCAGCTTCTGCCCGCACAAAGTGATCCTCCTGAAACGTTTGCAAGAAACAATTTCAGCTAAGATGGCTCATTTTCATGCTTTCCTTTTTACTTTCCCATTAAAGAGCAATCTCTTGAAAACAAAAAGGGTTTTAAAAAGAAAAAAAAAGTGATGCCTGACTGAGCAGGAGCGCGGCACAGCCATTCACAAGTTAGACAGCACCGTGAAAGCGCGGCTGGGATTACAGAGCAGACAAAAGGTAAGAAACCCGGGAAACGCGGGTAATACAGGCGAGGAACTCAAGGCCCCCGGGGTGTGTAAACTAGCTGCACCGAGCTTGACTGGAAAGCAAAGAAACCAGGAAAAATGAACCCACGTGAACTTTGATTAGATAACAAACACTCCTACTACTGAATCTGCAGAAAGAGTAATTTATAACTTTTTTTCTATCAGTTTTGTGCCAAAAAGTAAGTTAACATAAACAGGAACTGGAGGAAACTGAAGAAAGACAGGGAAAAATGAAGGAGGTGCAAAAAAAACCCCTCAGGATCCAAAAGCCCAGACTGAGCCACTCCCTGATCTGCACGAACAGGGCAGGACTTGCCAACAGTTGCCTGTCCCCTGTTTCTGGACCCTCCTTTGGTTTTGGAAAAGGGTAGAGACATGCTAAAATCAGCCTTCTTTTCCAGTGCTGGATACAGACAGTTTTACTCCAGAGAGTCCCTGCAAGACCCCTCTCCCCCCGCCAGCAGGGAGGCAAAGCCAGTGGCAAATGCCAAACCCCTGGAGAGCTGTCTGCCCCCTTTGGAAGCCTGCAACACCCATCTGGAGAGAAGTGAGGAGCAAACCTTGCAGGACAGTGCCGTGCCTTCGCTGCTCAGGCTTCGGCCAAACTTTGCTTCAAGTTTCTCCTGCCGCAGCTTTGAAGGGAAGGCTGAAGTCCAGGCAGGTCGCCACGGCTCTTGCACCACTGACCTTTACGCCTGCATTGCCCCACCCCGTGTGCTTAAACGCACTGGAAGAAAGCTCTCAACATCCCCGCGGCGGTGCTGGGTGAAAATCCAGACTATAATCCCAAAGGGAACGTGCTTGCAAGGACTCCCACGCTGCAGCTGGCCACTGGCCCAGCCCAGGCAGCAGCCTGGGGTTGTCCTGATTCATCCCCTCCTGCAACGCCTGTGCCTGGCAGGCGTTCACTTGGCACGCCCAGGAAATCAGCAAAACACACCCTCTTTGCCAGCTGACAGCATGGATGGGGGGCATGGAGCACAGTGCAGAATAATTTTGGGGGGTCAGCGAAAGCCCTCACAGCCCCAACCTTGTGAGTTGCCCGTGGCACTGGGTGGCACAGCCCCAGCTCAGACATGGACCCTCCCAGCTCTTTCCCTGCACACAGGCAGACAACATCGAGGCACCTGCAGAAGGCTCCTGACACAGCTGATAACATTTTATTCATTTAAAGTCTCCACACACACAAAAAAAGCCCTAGGATTATCCAGTGGTGAGGAATGAAGGAAAGCAAAGCCAGGAGTGCTCGGTCCCAATTTCAGTGGTGACAAACCACAACCAGGGCCCTTGCATTGGAAACGTGCACCAATTCAACCCAAACTGGGATTTTTGGGTCATAGGTTTTAAGTTTGGGAAAAGAGACAGCCTGACCTGCGCATCCAGCCCAGATAACCCCTTGCTGGACTAAAGACCCTGGTTCTCAGGTGAGTTGGGGCAGGGCTAGTCTTATCCTTGCTGCATCCTGGCTGGCATGATCCATACATAGTTATGCCATAAAGCCATGCTCTACTCCCAGCAGTGGGCAGAGGAGCAATAGACACTGGGGGAAAGCTGCCATCCCCAGCTAATGGGGTCTGCAAAGCTGTGCTTGGGGGTGAGTTGGGGCAGAGAAAGGTTTGTGTGGTAAGTTGAAGCATAAAATTTGTTCCATCTGCTGAAATCCTTTTCCTCCCATCCCGTGGCACACTGTGGAGATGTCTGACCTGAGATAACATCCCCCATGACAAGAACAAAAAATTAACAAGCTCTAAAAGCTATTGTAAACCAAAAATTATGGCAGCTAGGAGTAGGAGGAACCCCACCACAACCAGGAGAGAGGGGAAAGAGCTGGAGGAGCCAGCAGGGACTCGTGTTCTTGTGGGCTTCAGGGTCCGGTCCCACTGGGTGAGGATGGCCTGGCGTGCCCCCTCCCAGTGCCCAGGACCCCCCAGTCGGTACTGGTAGGGGGAGCAGGGGCCAAAGAAAATGGTGAGGGCCAGCCAGGGGTCTCTGCAGAGCAGCCCCAGCACGCTGGGCTTGGCGCCGATGAAGGAGGCGAGCGTGTCCATGTAGACCAGCCACTCGGTTTTGAGGACTTCATCAAAGGACAGACCAAACCTTAATGAATCAGAGAAGAAAAAGAGGCAGGAGAAAGATCGGTGTCAACAGGGCTGAGAGGAACTTGAGTGCAAGTCCTCTGCATCTAAGTTGTTATTGTATTTGAATGCAAGCAGGTTCTTTTTAGGAAAGGACTGGGTATACACAGAGTGGGAACCTTGGCCTGTCTGGACCCAAATCCTGTCCCTTATGCCGCATATGTAAAGGGATGCTGGCTCATGTCAATCAATCAGTCTTTCACTTCATTGGCCACAAGTTGCACCTGTTTCCCCCTTCATCTTGGTGGATCACTGTTAAAAGACTTTGTCAAATCAGTTTTGGGATTTTTTTGCAATCTAGTTTTCCCTTTGCTCTCTGCAGGGAAGTCACGTGCAGCATGAGAAAGGCGGCGCCCTTTAGTTTCCCTCACATTCATTTCCATCAAGTATTGCATGGTGAATTGGAGAATTGCTTCCAGTTAATCTTCTCAGTAGAATTCAGAGTTTTATGTCCCACCTTTGGTGGGCTGAAAAAAGGCCATGTGAGTTTAACCTCGTATTGTAGAGCAATTCTTCTGAGCAATCCTGGAGTTCGCTTTTCTATCCCTTTTCTCTTGTAATGATGTAGATGACTGGATTAATACACTGCCCAGTTTCCTGGGTTTATCTTATTCATACCCTGATATTTCTTAGCCTTTTATCTGCCTGGGAATCACACACTGGTATGTTTAGATACCTGTTCACAGTGAGTCAGGTGTCCATGCTGAGAGATGAGACAATTTGTGTGGACACCTCGGGTTGGATTTTTTTCCCCTTCCCAGTTGAATTACCTTGCATTTATTACCATTAATTTCTCTGCCATTTTATCTCTCAGTCCCTGGGGACCCTGGCACACTTCCCCAATTTCTGAGCAAGCTTTAGGCTTAAGTACCCCAAATTCATTTCTTCCTGCCACCAACAGCCAAAATACCACTGTCAAATCAAAGGTTATATTGGCTCAAGTGAGTAAAGGGGAGGCTGGATCTGGGCATCCCCCTTTCCTCTGCTGTACACACAGGGAGCAGCTGCAGCGTATGAGCCTGTGTGTTGCTGCCCCCAAAAATCCAGGGATTTTTCAATCCACAAAAAAACCCATTTGAGGCTCCAGGGAATGACTTACCATTTAACTTGGTTTTTCTTCTTCTCATTTACTTCCTTCTCCATGACAGACTGAGAAGGCAACCGACACAAGCCTAGGAGAGAGAGGAGAGTGTTCTCCAGAGTTTAACTCCCGGGGGGACTTGTGAACTCATTCACTGATGCAAAACATGAGAATCCCTACCCCTGGAGGGCAGGAAAACCCCATTGCTCAGGTTTAGGTTGTCATTGGCAATTCTGCCAGAGACCAGTCCTCCACAGTGGTGCAAATTCACCCTTACCTTTTCCTGCTCTTACAGATTTGTGCTGCCAGGGCACAAGCAGGTGACATGGAGTGAGATGGGCTGTGCAAGCCCCAGAGAGGATCATCCCAAAGAGAAACCACAGAGCTTCCCCTGGCTCTGTGGAGAAGCCTTGATATAGCCCTCCGCATGAGCCCAGTGGGAGGCTGTTGTTATTATTTTTATTAAAGAAACCAAACAAAACCCCAGTAGGTTTCTTTCCTCACTTATGTTGCTGCAGCTTAGCAGAAGTGAAATAACTTGGGGAGTCTGAGCCCTGAAAATATTCCCCTGTCCACTCTGAAATGAGCTTCTTAGCTCTGAGCTTTCCAAGGACAGAAATCCATCTTGGTAGAGGGACGAGCCGCGTCCAATCTGAACTGTATTTTGGTACCCAGGAGAGCTCCCGTTAGCTCTCCTACCTTTGAAGACACGGGTCACCCAGCGTGCTTGCATCTCTGTTACGGGCATGATGGCTCCAAAGGGCCTAATCAGCCCAATGACAGCCAGGGTGTGCTTCTGCAGGTGGGTTGGGAACACGTATTGGTAGAGGGATGCGTGCTTGTTTTCCACCTTGACGACTGATTCTTCTAGGAACGGGAAGGAGGCGTTGTAGCCTGTGCAGAAGACAACAATATCAACGGGCTCCTCTTCAGGGCAGTTGTGGAAAACAACAGAGTTGGCCTTGAACTCCTTCACGCCTGGCTTGATGGTGACCCTCCCTGTCAGGATGTAGCTCGGAAGGTCGTCGTTCAGCAAAGGCTCTCGCACCAGGTAGCTGTGGAGAGCAGAGGGGCTCTGAGAACAGACCATGAACAAGCCCTGCCGGTGCCCTTGCTCCTCCTTCCCTTGAGCCCACCAGCTCACAACCTCCCAGTGTCATTTGCTCTAAGCAAACAGCCCTGCCTCCCCCTCTCCAAACACTGACACGTTCAACCCCTGCACCAGTGTCACCCTGTCCCATAGCGTGAGTGATTCCTGGACACCTCCTGCCTTCTTCCTCCACTCAATTGCTCTTTAAACCACCTCTTTTCAGAGCTGATCCACACTTTAAGCCTTTCTTCTCCTCTTTCAGCAGGGAGCCTCATGAGGAAAACTCCTCTGGTCCTTTCTGGGCTTTTCCAGCATGCTCAATCTCTCACCACCTAAGGGGGTACAGCTTATCTTCTCCTGCTGGGCTGTGAACTCCTGGTTGGAGATCACCACGGTCTGGGCACTGTCTGATGTTGGTTGCTGGAGATCTCCCCCTGCCCACACCACCATCAGCCCATCTGCATGGGTTGGCAACCACCAAGTACCTCTTCTCTGGCTGAAGGCCATAGTTTTCATGGTTGAACCGCTGGTTCATATTGTAATTAACCCATCCCCATGAAAGGGGCCCGGGGAGGTTGTTTCTGATCAGGCTCATGAGGCGAGTGTTGTAAACCATGTCCCATGGGTAGCCATGGTCAAACACACGGCTGACCAGCCAGGCACCCCGATGGGTGCAAATGGTTACCTGGGAGAGAGCAGGGAATCAGTGATTTGGCTGATGAATTTGCTGAAATTCGAGCTGAAAAGTAACTCAGAGGGGCACGGCACAGACAGCTGCACAATGGAAAAGCAGCAACAGCATCTTTAAGACCTCCTGGCTGCTGATAATGGAGGTAGAACAGGAGAAAAGAGGAAAGCCAGCTTTCTTTCAGGGTAGGTTTTTGAACAACAACTTCGGGTTCAGAAGGACTGTTTGTACACCATGTCCCTGTGGTGACAGTAGACTGAGCTACTGCCCCCCACACCTCCCTCCCCACACTCCTGGGGTGGCTGGGTAGTGGTACCTTGGAAGCTACACGACTGGCCTCCACCGCAATGTCCACTCCGGAATTGCCCATGCCCACCACGAGGACACGCTTCCCCTGAAACACGTCGGGATGCTTGTACTGGCGGCTGTGAAAGTACTGGCCTCGAAACTTCTCGATGCCTTGGGGAAAAAGAAACAAAACTCTTAAGTATTTGAGCATTTGTGGGTTTTGTTGGGAGAATTGGCGTAGAAACAATCCAGATGGCAAGAGTAAGGAAGTGCAATCACTGGCCACCCGGGACTCGGGGAGGTCCAGCCCTCCATCCCACGCACACAGCATTGGTGCTTCCTCTCCAAAACAGGGCCTCATAGACAAAGCTGCTGAAGCACGAGGATGTATTGCTGTTCGTGCCAGGAGGTTTGGAAAGCAGAATCAAGTAAAGGAAGAAAGCAAGCATCTTCCCCGAGGAACCTCCAAGTGTCCCCCCAGCCCCTGGAAGCAGGTAACCACAGGCAGCCCTATACTGTACCAGGAAAACAGTGCAGGGGGAGGGATGGCTCGGACATATTGCCACTGCAAACCATAACAGCATCAAAGACATGCGATGCCTGCTTCCCATCCGCCTCTGTGACCACATTCCACTGGCCCGTGGTGGCAAAGTCGGGGTGTTTCCGGATGCTGACAACAGTGGTCTGAAACATGGGAATGAGGCAAAGTCACCACTGGCACACAGAGTGTGTGAGGAGAGGGGCAGTGCTGGGGCACCCGTCACTCACCCCAAATTTGATGTGCTCCCGGAGGCTGAAGCGCTCGGCATAGCACCGGAGGTAATCCAGGAGTCGGGCATTGGGCAGGAACACCGGGAAGTCCTCGGGGTAGGGGAAGTCAGAGAATGCTGACATCTCCTTGGAGGTGTTGCTGATGACTGACGGGTAGAGGCTTGGCCGGCCGGCCTCGATGTGCTCCTGGCACGACACCCTGGGTGTGTCAGCCTCGCGCCGGGGGTGGGGACTGTGCCCCCACTCCCCTTCCTCTGGTCTCAGGGAGTGCAGCCGGGACAGGCCAGCACCCAGCAAGCTCTCACACCCCTTCCCCATCCACTGGAGCCCAGCTCAACCCGCTCCCCACTGGCAAAGCTGCAGCTCCCAAGGGAAGGAGGACAGGCACCGATGGCTCACCGTGTAGCGCCAGAGCCCCCCGATGTCCTGGCTCTGCTCGAAGCAGGTGGGCTCCAGCCCCTCGTCCAGGCAGCATTTGGTGGCTGCCAGCCCACTGACACCAGCGCCCACCACGGCCACTCTCATCCCTGCTGCCTCTACCAGGATTCCAGGCTGTGAACAGGGCTTAACCGGGGAGAAACCCCACAGACAGTCACCACACACTCAGGGAGCAGCTCCTGGCATATCCTCTATAGGGGATTTCTCTATATGCCACCCCCAAATCTTCATTCCCTTTACCAGCATTCTGGGCTCTTCATTTACAAGTGAGATTATATATATCTTTAAATCTTCATTTTCTCCTTTTTTTTTATTTTATAAATTAATCTACTTTTACAGTGTACTCACGAGGCTGATTCCAAACTCCTGCAGTTTTCCTGGAAACTGGCTTTGAAAGTATGTAGTCAAGCCACAATTTGTTGCCATTTTTTGTTTACAAGCTGTGTTTAAACTATCCTGCCTTATCAGTCTTGCAAATACTTTTATCTTTGGATACCTGCCCTGCCTTTCTCAGGATTAAAAAAAAAAGTCCAGTGGGACTATTCAGTCTCTGCATCTCTAGCAGGGTCCTGTCCCCTTCCCACCAGGGAAGATGCTGCTGACTTTGACACAGCCACTGAGGCTGATGGACGGGCTGCAGATGTAGCACACCTTGGATTTAGGATGCTTTTGTGCCTGCTGCAGGGCTCCAAGCAACTCCACCCCGGGGGTTGAAAGGCAGCAGCCCCTGAACGGACATCCAGCCCCACAAGGCTCCCAGAGCTGCAGTGGGGACAATGGATCCAAATCCTTCTTGATAGTCTCAGGCAATAAAACAAGGGATGATGGTCAGGCTCCATGGCTTGGGCTGGATGTTGCCAGAGCAGGGACCCCCACAGAGGTGCCTCAGGGGTGCTGCTGCAGCCTCTGGTTTGACCCCAGTGCTGGTAGGGAGCCCCCTGCTCCACTGAGTTATTAATTCAGCACACCAGGATGACATTATGGGTGGCACTGGTTCCTCTGCACAGAGAAGCACTTTCAGCTACCATGAGACACAGAGGATGGGGTATTCATCAGAAAAAAATTTCAAAAAAGTCTTCATTTAAAAAATGGGGTTAGGCACAGTGTTTTCTGAAAAACATCATATTACCCAGAACAATTTCAACTTTCAGTCAGAAAGCAACACCTAATGAATACTTTGCTTCTCAAAGCTGGAATAAAAACTGGACTTGTTCCTGTGTAAATGAAGAAAGCACTAACATGAGTTGCTCGCTGTTAACTGTTTTGGGAAGGCTTTTTTTGCACGGTGGGAGTTACCTTATATCACAAACACCTCCCAGCTACGTATCCTATTTGATTCCCTACCTTCTTGCACAGAAGGTGGAAATAATACCCAGGAAACACTGTCTCTGCTCCCCTGCGCCCGTTTCTGCCACACTTTCCACACTGTCCCTGCAAATGCCCATAGCAGCCAACCTCAGAAGCGGGGTAGGGAGGGAAGGGAAGGCTTCTCAGCCCCCCAGGGACACTTACCTCCCAGCTTTAGCCACCTGTGCTGCTGTCTCACCTCTGCCGCAGGGAGAGAGCCCCTCCTGGTCCTGATTTATAGGCGGGACTTGGCGCTTTGGCAGAGGCAGGGGAGGGAAGGCAGGCGCCCACCCCACTCCCACGGCAGTTGCACAACCAGGGTTTGCAGCGGGAGGAGTGGCCGGACTCTCCTGCTGCCCTGTGGAGTGAGCTGGACAGCCCAGCTGATGAACTCTAAGGAGGATTGAGCGGGTGGGAGGCGGCGGAGCAGTCCAGATGTGTCCCGCAGTCGTGCCAGGAGGATGTTTGCAGGGGCGGCTCCAGCTGTGGGACGTTTTCACTTGCACCACCTCCCTTCCAAAAGGGAGCTGAAGAGGCTGACAAACAGCAGGGTTTAGGCAGGACTTTGCACCCAGGGCACCATCGAGCTAAAAAAACAAAGAGCTGGTTTTGTGGTCAGTGCTCACGGGACACAGAGGCTGCATCGTGCCATCAGCCAGATGTGCAACTGCTGGTGGGCAAGAGACTCCCTGTGCCAACTGGGAGAGTGTGAAATGGCCACA
The DNA here is from genome assembly GCF_003984885.1 of Neopelma chrysocephalum. NCBI lineage: Eukaryota > Metazoa > Chordata > Aves > Passeriformes > Pipridae > Neopelma > Neopelma chrysocephalum. Next base: position 3,405,296 of record NW_020897761.1, on the reverse strand, counting down.
AACATCAGTGTACCAAGCACAAGAAAAGGGAAAATATTGGCCTAAATATCAGTGCAGGACATGGAGCCCAGGGGTAAATGATCATGGGGATGAGAGGGATAAGGATGGCTTTGAATAGGGCTGTTCTCCCAGCTACTCAATACATTTAGGAGTGACTGGCAAGAAAGTATGAAATCCCTGCAAATGAATACAGCTAGGCACAGAAGCCATGGAGAGACAGCTGAGAGAGGAGTGGGTCTTTAGGAAAACCAGTGATTACAAAAGGACAGTGCTGTTTGTGCCATGGGGATGACAGCAGGCAGCTCACTGGGCGAGCACGGGGGGGGGGGGACAGTGAAAGCTGACGGATGGGCGTCACCTTGTCACTGATAAAGACACTCCCAGAGCTATGGCCCCAGATTTGATATCAGCTCTTTAAGCAGTTTGAATAACCAAGGATTCTGAAAGGGGGAGGGAGGAAATCCCATCCAAGGACTGTAGAAGAGAGGGTGGAAAGTAAAGTATCCAACACAGATGTCTGCTCTGAGCCCACGTTTCGATTTGCAGAGATGTGAGGTGGGCTCAGAGCTGGGAGCTGAAATGATAAGTGGAAGTAAGATGCACATTGGTAAGAAGGAAGATAATTAGCCTTAGGAAAAGTCTGCTGAGCTCTGTGGCAGACCCAGGCACTTGAAGAAAAACTGTTTGGTTTGTGGAGGAACAGGATTTACTGCTCCTGTGCCGGGGCACTGTCAGGAGTGCAGCTGCCTGGGCTGCCATCCATCTGCTGCACCCACAGAGACACATCAGCCTTCTCAGGCTTCCCTACTCCAGGATCTCTGTTTCCATGCAGTGCCTGACTCCAGGGTTTGCCCCCGGGAGCACATCAGAAGCACATGCCCATTCTGGGTTGGCTGTGCCAGCCACGCTCCAGCACAGCTCAGTGAGTGGTACCCAAGAGCGATGCGCTTGCAGGGGCTGGAGCCTGTGAAATCCAACTCATTCCTTTGAGTTCAGTTTTCAGACCCTTCTCAGGAGCATGAAGAAACATCCAGATTTGCTCTCCCAGGCTAATGGGACATGGTTACCGAGGCAAATGGGAAACAAGTCTTGCACATCTTTGATATTGTGGGGATTTGTACAGGTTCTGTCCCCCAGCTCTCTCTCACACTGGACCCTTCTCCAGATGCACAAAACCTTGCACCTGCAAAGATGCTTGCCAGCACTCAGCAAAAAAGAGTAGGGAATCCACAAAGGCAGATGTTTTGTTCTGTATATGCTCCTGCTTTTCTGAGTTTCCCAGGAGGCATTCAGGTGCCTTGCAGTTAGAAGGACAGTGTGGCAGCATCCCAGAAGTGGTGTTAGTGCTTTTAGGAGGGCAGTTCAGGGAAGTTTGCTAAAAGAACAAGTTGTGTTTTGGAGAAGATAAGCTACTGGCACAGAAATGGGGCCAGATGCCTTTGCTGCAGCTGCTTACAAAGGGGGTGGCTCTAATGAGGAATCCAGTTCAGAGGTGCAGGATGAGATGCAGTGAGTGATACCACATGAGTCAAGGGTAGAAATACCTCCAAAGCCTCAGTGATCTGCTTCAGGACTGCCATGTTCCCCTCCATAAATACCCCTGGCAATGGTCTGGCCCAGCTGTGCAGAACAAAGCATTAGTGGAGATGGACACTCGATAGCAGGGAGGCAATTACTGTAATTATGCACGTGCTTGCCCAGGGCACTGAAAAGCCCTTGGCAGGGAAACATAGGAAAATTCTTGTTGCTTTACTCACCTCTGCTGCTGGTATAGCAGGGAACTGTATTCTGGGATACCCAGACAGAGCCATAGAGATCCCTGTCCTCATTTCTGATGGGAGGGGAGAACTGCTGCCACCCCACTGGGGACAGAAAAGGGACCCTGCCACTACCATTGCCCAGAGACACTGCTGAGGAAAATGGGCTTTCTCCAAGGGTTGGAGTGAGACCAAATGAAGGCACAAAATTCAAGAAACTGTTTTACCACCTTCCCTCAAGCCAGCCTGGGACACCAAACAGCTGGGTTTGTCCACATCCTCACATGCTGGGGTCACAAGCCCCATTAGCTTCCAGGGGTGTATCCATCATGGGGGATCAGAGGGAATGCTAGGAGCAGTGGTGGCTCAGGATGAGAACTGGGAATGGGATATTCTCACCTGTCTACTGAGAAGCCCCTTCTCCCCTTGAGGAGCAAAGCTGCCCAGCCCTGTGGCACGAGCCTGGGCTCTACAACAGCCTTTCCTCCTTAAAGTAGAGGGAAGGAGAAATTAAATAGATCTATTAACTCTTAATCAGATGGGAAAACTCACCTTCTCTGAAAAACTCTGGCCCCACTCTTACAATCTCTTTTTAAAATAACACTTTAAGCCAAGGAAGGGCAAACCTATGTAGAAACAAGTCTTAGCATGGCCCGCTTTGCTGTTTTCTAGGCTTGTGGCAGCTGCTTTTGGCATGTGTCATAGTGAAGGGGGAAAAGAATGAGGAAAAAATAGTGGAGTTTCTTGTTAAGTCGGTCTCCAAGCAAAGTGGGGTGCTCTCCACCGGGAGCTGACGCTGCCACGCACACTCAGAACTGATGGAATGTGGCATCGGGCTCCTCAGTGAAACACTTAATCTTCCCCTCTCCAATGTTATCACTGCCTCCTCTTACTGACCAGAGGCTTTAACTGACTTTTCTTCACTGCATGTGGAAGTGAGGCTGCCCCACAGGTGGCTACTGCCTCCCACTGCTTCCTGCGAGGCTGTGGGATACAGTCATCCGTGAGGTGAGGGGGGGGCTGCACATAGCTGCTGGTGAAAAATGTTTCCCCCACTTCTTAGAGCCTGGATTTTGGCCTCAAAGAAAAAAGCTTTTGTTTCGCCTCCAAGGCCAAAAGACAATTTCCTGCTTAAAAACAAGGACAAACCCCCTTCCCAAGCGGCAGGGGCTGTTGATTCATATTTACTATCCCCAGAACATAGGGGATAATCCCAGTGACAAACACTGGTAGGACATCTACATTTCTGTTTTAATCAGAGCTAGGTATGTTCGATACCTTGAACTACTCCTGAAACCTCCAGAAACACCATTGTTAAGGAGACCCAAGGATGTGTTGGAGCAGACATGGGCTGTAGCACTGACTATGGGAGAGGGATTTACTTGCTAAGCAAGGAGGTCTCTGCATGGAGGGTGCAAGTGTTTTGCTCCAGCATACTTGGCAAAGCTTAACCTGATTTAATAAGTCACCATGTTTCCTAGGCATGTAACCTTGGAATTTGTCAAGAGAAGACTGCTGTCCTTGTTAAATCTATTGTGTTAATAAAGCCTAGAGAGCTGTAGTTTTCAACTTCTTAGGTTTGGAGGTTTTAAAACCTACATTTAAGAGCTTCCCCAGACAGCTGCTCAAAACCTTCACAAGAACAACCCTGATGGACATATACACCCTCCACTGGTCACCACATCCTTGTGCCAGGATTCAAAGTGGATAAACACATATGGTCCCCAAGTGCCATGGGAGATGCACCCAAGCAACTTGCAGCACTAGGAAGGACTTCAGACCCTCCTCAGCTCATCTGTGCCAAACCTCATTGTTAAGAGATCTGTGTCTGTCATTTCACAGGTAATAAAACATAACTGCTGCAGAGACTGTCAGAGCAAATAGGACTTATGGATAAGGTAACTTGTAAGCAAAATAATTCTAAGGAAAAGCTGTCTGGAGAGCACATGGTTAAGTCATATACAGCCTGACCAGAAGCCACCTTCCTACCACTACCAGGTGAAGTCATCCATCAGCCTTCGAGTGTTTTCAAGAATTCACTCAGTGCAGGTGACCCCTGTCCGCAAATATTGACTGAGCTCCCAGTCCAGGCACTTTGAATGCTTCCAATTCCTGCCACCTCTCCAGCAGATGTGTGCCTGTGGCTGGCATTCCCATCCCTCTGCATGGGGACACGGTAGCATGCCTAATTCAGGCAGAGATGTGCCCCTGAATCACCTCAACCTCCTACCTAGGAGCACTTTTGTGCATTTATTCCCAGAAATCAGAGATTTTCAGATGACAAAATCCCCAACACTAAGCAAGGCTCTACTGTCAGACCCTCAGAGGTTCCAAATTTCCAGCACAGGCAACGTGGAAGTCTGTTAGATCACATCAGCTGACAGACCTTCTTTCACCTCCAGTGGCTTCACTGGTCCCTTGGAGGCAGGATGGGAAAGAACCTCAGGAACACCTGACCCATCCTCTCCTTCAAAAGCAGCTCCAACTGACCTGTACGACCTTGTTTCCTTCCTCTTTTAAAAACCTCTGCTTATGGAGACTCCAGCACCTCCCATACAACCTCACACTTGCTTTTGGTGGGGCCACCAAGTTTTCTCCCCACACCAGAAACAAGCTGTTAGCTGACATTTGGGGATAATTAGGAAGACTTTGCAGCACCACCTCTCCATCCGTTTAAACGGGAACTGTTCAGTGTGACAGAGGAGCTCGGACTGGCTCATGCCTTGGCTTGCTGATTGCTCTGAGAAGTTGCTGAGCACTCACAGGTGATCCTGGGTTGTTGGGGATGTCAGTACCACAGAAGATTAGCCCCTCTGGCTGGTATTTCCTATTTATAGCCTGGAGGAGGACTTCTATGAATTCAAACATTTGTCAAAAAACAACACCAGGAGTGATGCACAGCATGAGAGCACACCAGCCCCTGGCCCTGGCATGGGGATAGGAAAGGTCAACTCAGGGCAGAAGAAGGGGAATAAAGGTGGAGGAAGAGTTAATAATTTACCTGGAGTGACACAGATATCAAGCAACTGAAAGAGGAAAATACCATAGACTTCTTGACTCATCATTTCCCACCTGCCATTTTCCTCAAAAGACAAAAAACCCATATCTTTTGGCATTTCTCTCTCCTCTCTGAAAATTAAAAACACAGGACAAGAACTGCAGGTGTAGGAAGGCAGCAAAAAGGAGAAAAGTTAAGGTGGTCAAAAATCCCTGTAAGGAAAAAAAAACCCAAAGCCTTCAACACTTTTAATGCTCAACATCTACAACCTCTTGATGGACTTTTTATCATATGTTACAGGAAAGCAAAAAAAGAGTGTGCACAACATCCAGAAGGGCATGAACAGTTGGGAAAGAGCAGTCTCACCTACAAAATCCTTCCTTCTTCCAGCCCGAAGCTGCCTCTCAGCAGTGGCACGGCTGAGTCTGGTTCCCCGCGACGCTCAGAGAGAGTCACAGCATGACAAGAGGGATCCTGCCGGGGGCCACCTGCAGTGACAGGAGCCACAAGAGGTCGATGGCAAAGTTTGCCTCGGTGTGTGCCGTGACCCCAGGTCCGTGCACAGCTCGTTTGCAGCTCTGTGTGTCCTGGCTGCCGTCGGGGCTGCTGCACCGGGACATGTATTCCTTAACGGAGGGCAGTTGGTGGATAGGGGCCATTGGCCACCACAGCTTGTTCCTGTGCAGCCATGTCAAAGCTCCTGCTGGCAGCAGCAGCAAAGCAGAGAGTGACAAATCCGTTTTTGATCCCTTCGCTGCCTGCACAGGCTCCCCGAGGCAGGAGCCAGAGGGATGCTCGGCACACAACCTGTCTGCAAGGCTGGGCAGGGGCTTGCCCGTGTGCCAGGCTGCTCATGCTTTGGCTGGACCAGGCTCTGCCAGACCATGGATGCAGCACAACACCCACAGCAGAAGCCAGGTGCTTCCCCAGGGAAGCGTTCCAGCTGAAACAGCTGGAAACAGACGGATTCCTCCCTCTACCCGAAAGGAATAAACCTCAGCACAGCGCCTTGACCATAGAGCTGCAGCTGGGCTCCCGACTCCGCTGGCAGCCAGGGATGAACCCAACTTGCCGGAGGCGCCGCTGGCCCAGCCGGGGAGCAGTGGGGCCCCGCGCCCCACAGACGCCCACGACTCCCATGGGGCCAGCGCTCATCCTCTCCTCCCGCATCCCCCGGGCTCCGCTCAGCCCTTTGATGTGCAGCTACATTGTTCGACCATCTTTGAAGTTTGAAATGAGAAACACCCCGCGTGGAGGCTGGGCAGAGCCCTCCGGAGCTGCCGGCAGCGCCACAGCAGCCACGGCTGATCGGGGGACAATAAATCCGCAGCTGGAGCGGCACAAAGCGGGGCCGTGCACAAGAACGGTCACCTCGCATTGGCTCGGCACTAATTGCATTGAAGCGCTTTCCCGGCCCTTGTTTTTCTTGGAGCAGCTAAAGGTCCATTTTTCATTTGCTTTTCCACACCCTTCTTCCCCATTTCTGTTTGTGAGCAAAATCCTTTCAGGAAAGGGCTGCAGGACCGTTCCCCATTAGGTTTGGGGCTGATGAATGGAGCACCCCAAGGGGAAGTTAACGCCTTTTGATGAGGAGCGAATGTAACAATATCTCTTCACTCTCCTTAACCCTCCATCAGACCTGAAAGTTGGTTTTGCCATTCCCTAGGGATCTGTTCTGATCTGCAGCCTTTCAATGGAGGTGGGAGCTCCAAGGGCATCATTCACCCCCAGCTTCACAGCTCACAAGTCGCCTTGCCCGACAAAGACAAATCAACCGTGCTTCCCGTTAAATTTTTTTTAGGCACAGCATTTGCAACAGGATACCACATCTCACTGCACCTATCTCAAAGACATCTCTCCACCCTTTCCCCCTACACTGCCACCCAGTCTTGGAGCTCGGTGTCCTGCAGACCTCCAGTCCATCTCCATGCGCTCTCTGGGACTTCTCCTTCAGGCAGAGCCTCTGTCTGTCCTCCCTCTTTTTCACTCCACATGTTGTTTCCTAGAGGTGCTGCCTGGATGCAGGCAAGACCCTTAGAGCCCCAGAAACTACTGAGAGCATCAGATGAAGCCTCATGGGAAGCCACAGCCATCCCATTGCAGCATAAGTTGCTCCAAGATGCCTGGTTTTCAGGACACCACACGAGATCATCCTTTCCTTGGGCAAACACCAGGTGTAAAGGCACCCCATGTTGACCTGGCTTTTGCTCTGCTCCAAGCCTTACACAACCCAGCAGGGAGGAGCAGAGACCATAAGGACATGTGAAATGCCTTCAATGCACCCCCGGTGAAGCACGGCCCTGGTCAACAATACACGTGCCATGCACAGGGTGGTTGCTGTGCTTGCAGCTAGTGCTGCAGCTCTCCTGGGCCCAGATGGGTCACAGACATGGAGAACCCACGGGATCTGCTCACAAATGCAGGAAATTGTCCCAAGGGTTACTCCTCCCTCAGGAACACCCCTTCCCCTGGGCTGCTTCTCCTACCCATGCCCTGCCAGTATTTTGTCAGGGACCTCCCTAGGGAAAGAGCTGTCCTCTGTCACCAACATGCAAGCCTTCCTTGAAGCCTCCAGTCGTGGTGAGGTCCCAGACTGGGATTTCAAGGTTTGAGCTGGGTTTTTTTGCATAAGGAACAAACACAGCCTTTGTTCAGCAACAGGACACCAGCAGCTCAAGTCTTAGCACAAAACTGCTCCAGGGTGCTTTGTGACCACACCTGCCTGGAACAGGTTTTGTGGATTTAACAATTACATAATTCCTGCTAATTAACTGTGCTTTCTCTTTTGTCCTTGGGAGACAGGCAGAAGGCATCTGGCTTAACCCCCCTAGTTATGGGGGCAGTGACTAACCCCCGAGCAAACCTCCAGGTGCACACTCATCCTCACCTCTTGCCTTCCAGCCCTGGGGGCATGGATGAGTTCCAAGCTGCCATCCATGGATTGAACTGCTGCATTTTGCTCATGTGCCTTATGGTAAGGCAAGGATTCCCTCCTTGCTTCAGCAGACAAATTTTCCAGAGGCTTAGAATGTTCAGTGGGATGAAGGCTGCAAAAGAAGGAAGGCTGATCAAGCCCAGCACCTCCAGTGCTGTATTTCCATGTGGGCAGCTCTTGTCCCATCTCCTCCAGTGGAGATGAGACCCGGGGTGCAGATTGGTGCAAACCCAGCATTTCCAAGCCCTCCACATGACACCATGATTACCGAGGGCTGGCAGGATGGGGTGGTGCTCAGGAGCCAGAGGAGATGGACTCTTGCAAGCTGGACATCTTCAGTGCTTGCCTGGCTGCTTCCTCCAAGGCAGAGAAGGACCAGAATGTCCCAGCCAGGTCCTCATGCTTGACCTCCCCAGGGCACAGCACAAGCTCCTTTTTCCTCTTTGCAGGCCACCACTCCCCAGCAGCAGGGAGTCAAGTTGCCTCATTATGGTTTTAGGGCGGCTAATTGTCAGTTTACAAGAAACCCATCTGAAGAAGACAATGTCCCTTCTGCTCTCTCAAAGGCTGCCCCAGCCCCAGGACCTGCTCGGTGGATGGTCTCTGGGTGCAGCAACCTGACTCCCCAGCACCCACCCAAGCTGCAGGCAGGGTGTTTGTAATGATTTCTCCTCCCTGAGCACAGGTTGGTCACCGACATGGTCATTTGTGAGGGACACCAAGGCAGAAGGATGTGGGTGGGATCATTCCCCATTTCCCCCCAGCCTGGGGACAGAACAAATTCCAAAGTCTCAGTCTTCTCCCTTTTGGGAAGGTTAGAGAGATGCTCCCCACACCAAGAGCTCCTGACCAAGCTGGTGAGAAGGCTTTGGCAGGCACAAGAGCTGCTTGGGAGCAGGAGCCAGGGAAAGCAGGCTCCCTTAAAAACCAACCCACAAGTCATAATCCTGGCCAGGCAGATACTCAGAGCTGTGTTTGCAGATGATTTTTGAAATAGAAGGGAGAAAAAGCTTCCAACCATGGAAAACAGCTCTGGGGAGAGATGGTCCTGCTGCCTCAAGCGGGGCTGCTCAAGCCCCAGCTTCGGGGGAAAAGCTGTTAAAAAGGGGCATCAACTTTCTTTACAATGGAGATTTCTATCCTTTATGCCTATCGTGAAGGTAAAAAAATTGGAAAAAAATCGACCCTCTTACACCTCAGAGAAAATCCTAAAGTTCAACTCGGGCTCCCTCTTGTGACTCTTGTATTCAGGCTGCTCTAAGCCTGACTTGGACAAAGCTTTGCTAAGAGGTATCCTACAGTCACTACGGGAATATTTATAGCTCCCAGTCATATGTTAGAATTACTTAACACATATATAAAGCAAAATGTATCCAGATGTTTAAACGGGCATTGGCATCACACACATGATCCAGTTTGTCCTGTTTCTGTGCCAGGAAACCTGAGAGAAACTCTGTATCAACAGGTGAAATACTACTGCCTTTTCCTTTCAAAGCCCAGATCTTATCACACAAGAGTACACCTTGCACTCGGGTTTTCATATCCACACTCTCATTCCACCTGACTCTGCCCTGTCAGGATGCTAAATCACTGCTGCCTCAGGGAAAGCAGCCCAAAGGAGCTTCCCCCACTATCCTACAGTTTATTTTCCCTGTCCATTGCTTTCTCCGAGTTCTGTTTGTTCACACACCCCATAACTGTGAGAGCTGGTTTATGTATTTCTATATTTTATAACTCCCCCATATCACATATTCAAAAACAATATCCCTACTGCTGGGGTGCCTTTAGGCTTGTATTATTTATTCTGCTCACCTCTACAACCACAGCTAGTCCAGAATTCCCACTCCTCACTCCCAGACAGTCCTAATGATCAGATGGGTTGTGAAGCAAAAGCACCGAATTCCTCGTGGTGCAAAGCACAACCCTTTGACCAGCAATGGGTGCAACACAGCCCCCCTTGGTTTTGGGACCTGCACTTAATAACAGCTACATCTGCCCTCTTTCCTCCACTGCACATCTAATGAGTAGGAGCTGGGAGCTTTTGGGTGCAGAGGACCTGGGGCTGTCACTTCTCCCTCTGTGCCTCCCCACAAGCAGACCTCAGCTCCATGAACTCATAAGTCCCTTGCAGCCCAGGAAGATGGAAAAAACACATCTCTGCATAGCAAACCACCACTGGGGCTGTTCCCCTGTGGTTTGTTGCTCCAAGAGCTACCCTGTTCCCAGATGGATGAGCAATTCTGTTGGCTGAGCCCATCCCAAGCCCCAGATCAGTGGGACTGATTTCCATCCATGCCAATGCCCTTTCCCATTGTCTTCTTGCCGTTGCTCTGCCTGTTGTGCAAAGCTTGCAGAAATAACCTCAGAATAGTTCCAGGCCTTTTTGCTGTAGGGATATTGCTAAATCATATTATTCTTGCTGTCATGCTAGAAAAAAAATTATCCACTTCAGTACAACCATTAACAATAATTAGTGCTCAGTTGCACACACAGTCTGGAATGGGGGATCTGATTTTCTGCTCCCAGTCAATAAATCTCTCCAAGTGCACAGGGAGCAGACAGCAAAGTGAGTAATCACTCATTTCTGCTCCTGTAACTACTTTTGAATGCCCTGCCAACAAGCTTGCAAGAATATTTTCCCCAGTTCCCTGTACCAGTCCTTTCTGTTCACAGCCAATATCTCCTGCTGTTGGATTTCCCCGGATCACAAGCTTGGGAGGGTAAGAGCCAGGCACTTTGGGAGCCTTGACAGATGCAGCCCTAAAATATTTGGGTATCTAAGGTAGAAAAGCCCCCAGTCTCAGAGTGGAATGCTCCTGACCCAGACCCAGCCTGCTGGGTGTGTGTAACACTGTGTCTGGGATCCAGTTTGTGCTGGGACCCGCAGGGCTGCTCCAGCATCTTCTGCTACTGAGGCTGCTCCCTTCCCAGAACATCCTTTACATCTCTGGCTACTCAGCAGCCATCCAAAACCCCCCCACAATTTAACCACCTGCTTCTAAAGCCTCTCATGGCTGTACAGGAATTTGTTCACACTGCTTGGTCCGAGTGCTTGGCTCTCCCACAGTGCCTGCAACTCCCAGCCCTGCAGGCAGCACCAGGCAGCGTGGCACCACTGCCTGCTCCCACATGGTGATGGGTTTGTCCTCTGCAGGGATTTTAAGGAGTTGGTGGAAGATGTTGCCTCCAGGTTTGAGTTAATTTGCATTGAGATATCAATTAACTTACCTGTGGAACTTTTAAGTCTGCCTCTGGACTCAGAAAGGGCCTGGAGCACTCCACAGGAGATGCAGAAGTTGTCCTTTATGGGTTGCTCTTCTCACACCACCTCTGCATGGGTAAGTCAAGGGTCATGTAACAGGACAGTGAGGTCTGCTGGTGCCTTTCCAGGTTAGTACAGCTGCTGGGTCTGCAGGTATTCAGACTTAGCCAGAACAGCACTGCAGCACACAGCCCACTCTAGGAGGAGCCATCCAGCTGGAATTTACTCAAAAATCCTAGCTCACTTACCCTGGCTTAGGGAGACATCCTGTCCCTGAGAAGAAACAAACACCAAACTCAGTAGAAAAAGTGTCAAAGTGGACCCTTCTACTCAAAATTAAGCACAGAATTGAATTTTGGCTTGAGACAACACTCAAGGAAAAGGTGAAGGTCTGAGTCTCAGCTTAAATGAGCTCCTGGGCCTTGGCAGTGGATGGGGGGGTGTCCCAGGTGAGTCTGCTTGGGGCAATTAAAGCCCATCAGTGCCTTCAGGGTCTCATGACTTGGACTGATGAGGTCAGTTCCTCCCTTGAGCTGGTGCAGGTTAAAGAGCAGGTGAGAAATATTTTGGTAAAATAATCCATCCCCTCTCCAAAATGGCCCAGATGCAGCAAGGGATGCATATGGCAGGAAGGATGAGCAGCTCCGGACTCACTACAGCATGGATGCAGACACCTCTCTGTCCCAGCTCCAGGCTCGAAGGGCACAGTGATCCAGGGCACATCCAGGCTTCTCAGTGCCCACAGCCGTGATTTTGAGTGAGCCCAGAGCTGTGGGGTCCAGACTGGGGGGGAAACCTGGCAGCTCTGCCCCAAATCCTACCCCATGCACAGCCCAGGCACCAAACATGGGTGGATGGAAAGCACTGGAGCAGACACACACCATTCCCCTCCTTCCTTCACCTGCAGGCTCCAAGCACCAGGTGCTGTCTGGGTACCAGCTTCTCCAGCAGTGCCACCAGACCCACGTCAGTATCTCAGCACCCCACAACCCACCTGGGGAGATGTGATGGCACCTAACTCACCCCAATTTGCTCTTCAGCCCCTGCCCCTTGTTCCAGCCCCTGCCTGTGGTCCAGCACAGAGCTGCCATCCCTGGGCTTGTGCCAGGATGGGAGGAACGGGGTGTCCCACCCCCACACTGGCTAAACACCTGAAGCCATCACCCCATAAACTGTGGGACAATCCCATGTCCCCCTGGGTGACATCATCACCCACCATCTCTGGGAAGTCAAGGCTCATCAACATCACCCTCTGAGCTTCTTGGAAGCGCCCCAGCTCCAAGGTGGGGGAAGAAATCTCAAAGAGATGTTTCTGGGCTGATTAAAGTTAATTAGCTCAAATGATGCCTCCGAAGGGAAATGTTTCTTATTTTGGGTTCCTGCCGACTTGGGCCCAAGCCTGGTTTTCATAAGGCCAGTAAGTGCAAACAGATAGGGAGGGCCTGTCATTGGAAACAGGCAGTGCAGGATATAATTAAAGAAGTATGCACTGGCATGGCAGGGAACCGTTTTCAATTACTGCTATTTCAAGAGGATTAAGGGGAAATATTTTAAACAAGACCACTGCAAAAATAGATTTTGTTTGTCATTAGCTTTGAAATAATATTTGACTTTAGGGCTGAAATTTCCATGTGCCAGGTCTGCCTCTGGCGGCACTTTCCCTGGGGGCTGGGAAGAGGGTGATTCACAGCAGTATGGGAGCTGGGAGCAAAGCTCCCTGTGTATGGCCCTATTTCCATATGGGAAATAGCCTCCTTTTTCCCTTTGGCCAGTTTTTTCTCTATGCCAGCCTGGAAGTGATGCACAGGGCAGCCTCAGAAGTGAGTGAACACTGCAAAGGACTTATTTAGCTACCAGAACTGCACTTGGGGTGTTCTGGGGACACATTGCCACTGCCTTTGGATGGAAATGTCCTCCCACAGAGGGAGTGGTGGCTCCATTGGTCCAGTGCTTTCCTTGGCCAGGCTGGCTGTACCTCTGACCCTGGCGATTTGCTGCTGTATCTCTGCACAGCATGAGCTCATGGGTGTGAATTTGGGCCGGCGTGTTTTGCCAGTGGCCACACAGGTGGCCTGGAAGATGCTGTCACTGTCACAAATAGCAGTGCAGCCCAGCCTCCCTCCATCTCTGCCTCTCCCAGCTCAGGCTGTACCTTCAGCAAGGGGAGGAAAACTGGAGCTAATCCCAGTAGTGGAGCAGCACCCCTGACCCTTGCTGGGAGCCCTTCTCTGGGTGCAGGTGTAGAGCTCTGCACAGGGCTGGAAGTGGGGCCAGAAAGGCTAAGATAGGATTGCTCTGCTTTCCCTCCCCACTTTTCCTGACAAGACACATGCCTGGGTGTGTGAAACCTGTGATCATGTGGAGCTGAAGAGAGAGGCAGTCACACTGTAAGCACTGTCGTGTTCCCAGGTAGGACAGGGACTACCTCACCCCACCACAGGCATCTTGGTGCCAGCATTTGTTGAACACCTTCTGAGACACCTGTCATAGGACAGACAATCAGGAGGAGTCAGCTGCTATCCATATGAAAGGATCCCATAGTCATACAGGTTCAACACCTAATTACCAGGCAGTTCAGTGAAGGTCTCCAAGCTTAGCCTGGCATGTGCAGAGCAGGCATGTTCTCCCTGCAGGGCTTGCCTTCCCAGAGCAAAGGGCTGTTTCTCACAGCACCTGGGCCAGTCGGGTTTCTGGCTCCCCAGGGGCTCCTAAGGGCCTGTGTGAAGCCAACAGCATGGGAAGGGCCTGGCCACAGCGTGGTGAGAAGGGATCTCTGCTGACATTTGCCCAGGGAGCTCATGAGGCTCAAGCAACAGAAACACTGGTCCGAGCAGGATCATGAGAAATCATTCCTCTGCGCTATTTACAGCAACCAAGGACATATTTTTCCATCTGAAAACACCGCAAGGAGGATGTTTCTCATGGCTGTTGAGAAAGAGGGGTTCACCTTGGGGAATAGCATGGGTTGGGGTGTGTAGGCTTGGGGCAGTGAGGCAACACATCAAAGAGAGCCAGGGACACCAAAAAGGGAATTTGGTCACTTCCATGTCAGAGTGCAGGGCTGCTGGCACCAGCTCAGACTCTTGTGTGTGACAGGAGTGTCAACAGACTGCTGAGATATCTAAGGAGCAGAGGCACCAAAGGCTGGATCGTCTCCAGGGGCATTTCCAAACACAAGGGCACTGGGTCCAGAGCACACACGACAGCTTCACTGGCACATAAAGAAACCAATGGGCAATGAAAAGGCTGGAAGAGGTGGGCTTCCTGCGATGCCAATGGAGCTAAATAACCCAAAGGGGTACCCAAACTGCTTCACATCCCCAGAGCTGCAGGCTTCTGGCAGCACAAGAGGCTCAGTGGGCTCCATCTTGTCCAGAAAGCCTCCAAACACACTGCAAGAACTGGTGAAAATGAGAAAAGAGCACACCAATCCAGACTGGGGCAAACAAGCCTAGATGCACAAAGATTTCACACTGTTGGCAGCTCTTGGGTGGCTCCTGGGCTAAAAGCACTTGGGATGCACTGCCTGCTGGTGGGGGCACAGGCCTGACCTGAAGTCTCTGGAAATGTCATTGGGGTCTCCGTGAAAATATGCTGAATAACCTACAGGAGAATTGATTGCACTAACAATTAAATCTCTTCAGATTTCACAGGGACTGGAACACTGCATGTGAAAAGGAGGTATTTCTCAGCCTTCTGCCCATGCTGCTCTTTTTGAACTACCCATTTTTTCCCCCAGCTTTGCAGACATACAACCTCATTATTTTTGCATATCTCTGTTAGCTATGCTTTTGCTCTGAGCTTGCAGCAGAAGGTGCATCTCCTGGTCCCTGTTTCCCAGGGCTGATGGCTTCCTCCCAAGTGCTTCCCAGCCATTTACAGGACCACAGAGCATCACCATGACCCCTGCCAGCACCAATTCCTCCTGCTGCGGGGTCAAGCGGCCTCTCTCAAAACTCCTGTGAGCTCTCCAGGAAATATCCTGTGGAGAACAAAATGAGATGTCAAAGACCAAGAGGATTTCAGCTCTGGCTGACCTCTGGCAGGTCCCCAAATCTGGGAAGCAGAAAAGTGTTATGAAAACACTCATCAGAAGGCGGTGAGAAATTAAACAGAGGTCACTTGAACTCCAGCCCTGAGGAAAGGGGTCAAGCCCACAGGGTAAAGCCCAGCTGGATGGGAGGAAGCCAGCAGAGTTTTTTGGAGGAGGAATTGCTTGGGATAACAGGTCTGGACCCAGCACTGGATCCTGCTCAGTGGGGCCAGCAGTGCCTCTCCTGCCAACCCCATGGAGCAGCTCATGCCTGCGTGTGATGCTTAGATTTTGGGTACAGATTTTTGCCACCCAGCTGCAGCACTGTCAGGTGGTTTTACTAGACAGGGCACAAGAGCTTCTTGCCCATAAAATGCAAACAGGTTGGGCATTAACAGCATGGTTCAGCCCGGGAAATGGGAGAGTGGGTCTGCTCTGAGCAACCGGCAGTATGACATGAATCTCCTTTTAACACATATTTTTGGGCTTGTGGAGTGGTCTTCTGACTGCTATTTGACAGCTTTTGGCAGATGCCCAACTTCCACTTTCATAAGCAATTGATCTTCAATTGTCTCAAAGGGACTTTATCTCCCAAGAGAAACTTCCTTTTGAAAACAGTCTCCCAGAGCCCTTTGGGCACTCGCAAGATGTTTCACTTTTATACCATAACCTTTAAAGAGCCTTTAAAGGAGGACATGAGGCAATGGATAGGACCCCATGAGCACATTAAGTTAGCAACAATCCTTGTGTTTATTTTTTCTTCTGTGGAAAGAAGTCCTTTTTCACTTTCAAGCACTGAGAGTGGCTGCTTGCACCAACTGAGGTCGCAAAATGTTTTGATTACCTGGCTCTGCATATTTTGGATATGCTACTGAGCAGGTTAACTGGTGGGTTGACCTCTTGAGATCTTCCAATAATGTTGCAAATATTTTTTGAGAGGAGCATGGCATTGTTGGAGATGAAAGAGAATTATTTATTGGGTTTGATGGGTTACACATGTGAGTGCTCACTTTGAAATTGTGGCCTTTTGGGGGTGGGATGGGTTGACTCCTAATAGGATGCTGCTTTCTACCTGAGACATCCCGAGCAGGTATTTGGCCCACTCCTGAATCCAGCCCTGGACACTCTCCAAAGACAGCACCTCCTTGTACATCCCCCTGGAGGTCGCTCCATCCCACGCAGCACCGACAGGCAGGTGAGTTTGTTCTGCCTCTGCTTCCAGCTCCAGCTTACTCTGGAAAGATCCACATCCTTGTAAGAGCTACTTGGGAGATTTATAGCTCAGCTGGGCGGCCAAAGGCAGTTCAGAGTTTACATAAACGCTGGGAACGGGCCCAGCTCTGGGTGCTGACTCAGGCATCCGCCCATGGACGCTCCCACGTCACTGGATCACATGGACCATACGGAGCAGCCGTGCTGACATTTCACGCATTCACGGAGTGTAACAGTCGCTGGAGCAGCCAAATCATGGAGCTTCTCATCCTGGAGGGAAAGGGCTTTAAATCTTCTCCTCCCCAGCCCCTGACCTCAAGCAAACACAATGTAATTGGGTTGTCCCAGTTGGCGACGGGCTTGATTAATTTTGCTGAATGGAGACCTCTCCGGATGGTTGCACAAAGAGGCTCTGCAGTCCTGGCTCAGCTTCCAGGGCATGCAGAAGGAACAGCTCCTGGAAAACCTGATCACAGCCTGTGAGCACCCACCAGGCACCACCAACATCCAGGACACTGTCACAGGTGATGGTGGGTCAAAAGGCTGATGCAGAATAAGTCTCACCTGCACTTTGTGGGGGAAAAAAAACATTCTCCACTCAAGAAAAAGTAAAATGTGAGAAGCAAGGGAGACTCCCAAGATGAGGGAGAAGGGTATCCTTGCTGCAGCTGCTGAATGAGAGAATAACAGGAAGGAAATGCTGTAAATCCTTGCTCTTGGCTCTGTGGGCAGATTCACGACTATTCCAGCTCCAGACAGGGATGCTAAAGTACAGCACAGAAAGACTTTTTTTTTCTTTTTTTCCCCACTGAAGCTGTCAAAAAGCTCCATTATTTGTTACTTCACCATAACAGTGCATGGTGTTTCATCTTGTACCTCACTGGGTTTTCTGAGCTGCCTGCTTCTCACAATCCCACCCTCCTTCCCAAGCTCCCTTCTCTTCACTGAGAAGTGGAAGCTGCAAATACCATAGCACCATCTGGCTGCAGCAGGAAAATGGTCCTTTCTGCAGCAATTAGTCTGATGCCCCAATTCCCCACCCTGCACCTGAACAGACACTCCCGTATCTGCTCTTCCTGGCCGTGTTTCCATTCCTGGAAATTAAAGGCACAGCCATAAGCCATAGACCTGTTTAGGACTTGTTGTACAAATGTGATAAACAACTGCTCAGAAAACATCTCTGCTGCTCCTCATATGCTCCTTGCCTGCATTTTAATAAGCTGATGCTTGGGAATAGTTAAGTAGCTGCCTTGACTTCTTTAACTCGATAGCCACAGACATTTCACTGAGCTGATGTGGGATTTATGTCTCAATAACGCAATAATGTTAGGTAAGCACTGTGGTTTTGGGTAGATTTATGTCCCATCAGCAATTCAAGAGGGATTTATGGGGCCTGTCAGAGGTAGGGTTACGGGAAGTGCCAGCAGGGCCGTAGAGATCACTGCATCTTCCTGCTCAAGGACAATGCCCTGGAGAGGCCAAGTTCAGGAGTGTTGTAACCTGCTGACACATTGCCCTGCTAATATTTTTTGTTAATATGACTAAACGCGAGGGCTAAGGCAGCTGCCTGGTGATGGAAAATGTTTTGTAATGTGCTTCCCTTCTTCCAGCTCTGTGACAGACAAGGAAGGGTGGTCTGGGTCTCACCACGGCCCGGCCCCCAGGAGGGAGACCATCCCCATCACCTACCTCATGTACTTTCCGGGGGACTGCTTCCTTGCAAAGGTTCCCAACCAGCCTGGAGGCAGCAGCACGATGCCTGGAGCAGGGATGAAACCCAGGAGGCAGCAGTGGAGACACAGGACACCCACTTCCAAAGGATGGAGAAGGACCATGTCACCCAGTTGCACCCCAAACATTTCGCAACTCTGCTATTTAAGTGCAAACAGTGAGAGTTTGGGACAAAGCTGCATCACAATCAATCTTGAGTTCAGTGTTGCAGGTGGCTTTTCAGAGCAGTCCTGCTATGACAGGTCCTCTGTGCCTGGGCTTTCCCAGGGGATGCTGGCTAGGAACCAATCCTCATGTCCAGCAAGTTCAGGAGATCTTTTCTCCACTGGGACAGCCCTGGAGCATTGCTTTTCCTTAAGTTCCAGCTGAAAACATACTTCCTAAGACAAATTTCTTTGGGTTGAAATTGTTCCCTCCTGGGTCTAAGCCTAGACATACATCATTGACAAGATTCATATTACTAAAATAACCGTATTAAAGTGATTGACTTTGCAAGAAGCAGGTGCTGGAGGGAGAAACAAGGCTCGGGAGCAGAGCATTGGAGCTGCTGACCTGAAGGACCACGGTGCTGGGAGCTGCATCACCTTTGCTTTCCAGTTTCCATGGTGGTAGAACAAAACAGGGCAGGTTTGATAAGAGTTAAGCCAGCTTTAGATGTTTCACTCCTGTCAGTTATCAGGATGAGTTTGGTCTTTACTGCTGCAAATAATAACACCGATTTTCCTGTAAGGAAGCAGCACCATGACTGATTCAGTCTCATCCAGAGACCAGGACATGCTTTGGTTACTCCATTCAACAGTCCTTTTTGTTTGAGGGTAGTATTTATTGGTGGCAGAGTTGTCCACATATCCTTCACTCAGCTGGGAGGAAAAACCCCTCTTGTATGGTTGGACACATCCATACAACATCAGGATGGAGACATGCAATGCTGAGATGATGAGAGATGGAGTAGAGCATCTGACACCTGCTATAAATGATCAAAAGGAAGTGAAAGAGAATAAAAAAGTCAAAAATCCCCCTCCTTGCTGGCCAGTTCTTGGAATAACTGCTCTGAGCAGGCCCTGGCAGCAGCAGGAGTGGGTGCTCCTGGGTTCACAAGTGGCACAACCACACTTTGACACTCGGCTCCTTCCAACTCATTGTTAACATGGGAATTGCCATTAATCACCAATCCCTGTTACTCATTCATAACAAGACGTGGACAGCCCTGCTGCCATCCTGCCCAGCACCTCAGCATCTTCAAGCTTTGCTTTTTTTGTGATCCATACCTGAATGATATTCCAGCAAAAACAAGCACAGGCAGAATCACAAAGCATCAAAGAAACCATGAGGATTAGAATCCATTGAAAAAGTGATATTTGAATACATAAGAGTTTTGGAGGGGACTTCCACATGTTCAGTCTTCTCTGAAAGAGTTTGGATTTGTTTACTAAGTGTATTTTTCAGCCAGGAAAAGCTTTTTTTTTTTCTTTTCTAAACAATTCCTTCCAACCCTTTTTTTTTTTAAACTAGGAAAGGTGAACAAAAACATGGAGAGAAAGCAGCACTATTGCTCAACATCTTCCCCCTGTTAGTTTCAATAGAACCAATACATGCAGCAAAATTCACCTGAGGTTGCACACACGCAGCAATGCCACCTCCTCGAAGGGAAAGCTCTTCAACAGGACTCACCCTGCACAAACAGCTTCCTTGGGCTGTGTGCAGGGGCAAAACTACTCCTGCTCATACCCACCTTGGCCTCCTGCACTGCAGCATTGGGGGCTGGAGATTGACCACAGTGTGAAGGTGCTGCCAGGGCTCCCATCCAGCAGGAGGAGAACAAACCTTCTGCACCATTAATGGCCTATGATGTGGGTTTTTTTTTAATTAGGAAAGTAATAACTTTTCTGGTTTTTCTATTCCAATCCTGTTCTATTCTGGGTAATGGCTCTTATTGTAATAAACAGGATTGCAGCCTGGACTTGAAGGCTCATGACTGTTGATGGGAAATATTTCGTTTCATAACAGTGGCTGCAGCCAGCAAAGCACGAGAACATTTTTTTTTTTGCAGGAACATGGGAGCTGCTATTTTTAACTGTTCTCCCCCGTATTTCTGGTGCTTGGATAAAAGATGCGCCAGTTGAAACACGTTGCAGCAACGTGCAGCGTTTAACTCCATCTGTGCTGTGGAGAGAGGGTGGGCAGGGGTCTGGTGGGGGGCAGGGGTTGACCGCACTCATTGTAGGCTGACAACCTCCTGCAGCTTTACAGCACCCAACACCAAGGCCATCATCATCAGGACATGCCATGGCACTCTGTGCACTGACACACAGCCCCAAAACACACCTCTTGGTGCCGGCCCCAGGCCAGCACTGGGTGAGAGCAGGGTTTGTTTGTGCAGAGCACTGCAGACATCCAGAGATGGACATGAAAGCCTGGGCAGAGCAAGAGGTGTCCAGTGAGGATGGTCACAAGGTGGGTGTAAGCTGCCCAGGTGTCACCCAATGCATCCCCCCATTTGTTGGCATCCTTCTGCCCCCACTGGGAGGGTCCTTCCCCTCAAACAGGGAGCAGAACTCATGCTCACCATCTTTCCCACCTTGTCTCCTTTGGGATTATGAAGCCCCACCCAGTGTCATGGCTTCCATTTCTGAATGCAGCACAGATCCACTGAAAAAACAGACCTGATGAGGCTGGAGAGGCTCTGACACAAGGCTCCAGGTAGGTCTAAGGACTCCCAACCAGGGCACCAGAGATTTTGCAACCCCAACAGCATTAACGTCGACAGAATTGGCGTTTAAGTGCATAGTTGGTTGAAACCACGTCCTCCATGTCCAACAAAAATACATTCTTAATAGGCGTGGAGCTAAGTGGAGTCACCCAGAGTTATGATTTCCTTTCAGCAGATATTTAATCTTCAGGCTGTCACTTTCACTCAGGCCATGATTAAAACAATAAACCCCAGAGAAGCCACCCTGCCCCCCGTCAACAGCTGCTTCTCCTCCACACACTGTGATGGAAGCCATTCATCACTGAAAAAAAGGGGGGGAATTAAAGACAGATTATTATTATTTATTATTCAAAGATGCCATGTTTGGCCAGCAAGCTCTCCTTGGTACAGCGAGGTTGGGCACAGCAGATGCTGACTGGGGAGGGAGAAGTCACCCTATGGTGTGGGGGATGCATCACTGCTGCATGTGCTCAGTGCCTCTAGGACCTTCACCTCTGGTTTCATGCGAGAGGCAAGTCACTGTATTGAAAGGAATCCCCCATTTGCCTCTGAAAACCTTCTCAGACATTTGCATTCCATCAGTGAAACCCCACCTTGACAAATGGTTTGCAAAGGGGGAAAAAAAAATCAAATATCATGCATTGCCAAAAATAAGCAGTAACCACACCACTGTAACTCCCAGCCCTGATTTCTGTGATTTTGGGAAGTCCATTCTCCTGGGTTTCTGGCCTTCATGCCCCAAGTCTCAATCTGGATGGCACTGTGGGGTCCTCATGGCCTTAAAAGAATCAGATGATGGGGAAGGAGAAGGCACATGGATTATCCTTTGAATCTGCAAGGCAGTTTTGTCTGTGCACACATTTATTGTGGACATGACAGGCAAGATCCACTCCCCTGGGCTGACCACAGGGCTCACTGGCAGTCGGAGGAGACATCTAGAACTGGCCCACGACAGAGATGCTGGAGGAAACAGCCCATGTCCTGCCAAGCTCAGGATGTGGAGTGTCCCACTTGGACATTTCATTTAGGGCACAAAAACAGGCATTGCCAAAATGCAACAGTTTTCTTGGAGTGGGTTTTCCAAAAGCTCAACATGTTCCACTTCAGTAAGGCTGGAAAATCTATCGTGTCAGCTCTCCTGCCATGCCTGTACATACTTGCATTTTCCTGGCAGTATATTTAGAGATTTCCACTCCTTGGCCTGATTTGGGATGAAGTCAAATATGTGAAATCTTGGAAGCTGCCACAGGAAAAGAAACTCCATTTTTCAACCAGCTTTAGATACAGCCTTCGGCCACGGTGATAAATCTTCTGCCAACCTGGAGAGCTGTACTTGCCTCTTAGATCAGGCCTTAACATGGTCCAGGGGGTCTTGGTCCTGCAGCCAGTTCAGGGAGGTGCTGCTGTCCCACCCCTCTGAGATGGGCTGAAGATTCCCCCAAGACACTGCTTTGCTGATGGGAGGCAGCAGCAAGAGAGGGCAAGTGGCAGAGCTCCCTGGCTCCCTGTCCCACCCAGCCCTCACGAGCCAGAAGAGCAAAGAGCTCAACTTTCCTCCAGATACCCCTGTTCCCTGAGGCTCCCATATCTACAAGACTCACATCTCTTTGCTGAGGCAAGGGAGGAAATGATGGGGCTGACTTGGAAGAAGCTCAGTTCCCAGTTCCACAAAAGGACCAGCCTCAGCTCAGTCACATCCACCCACGTGTCCGCTGAAGACTCTCCAGCACAGCTCCTCTAGAAACCATTTCTACCAGCACTGCTACAGCAGTCAGGCAGTTTTGTGGGGTGCAACTCCACAGGCAAAGCACCAGCTGTGGGAATCACCTCATTCCACTGTGGGATGGACCTGGCTCACCCCTCTGGGTGAACACACACCTTTGTGGTTTGTGCTGAGTGGCGCTTCCCAGGCAGGACAGCTCCCACCTGAGCTGACTGTCCTGGAGAGGAAGAAGAAGAGACCCTTAGCTGTCTCACACCCCTCACAGCTGGGGACAAAGAACACTCTGGAGCTGCTTTAATCCTGCCTTCACTTTTTATTTGCCCGTAGCCCACATGTGTCACCAAGCCAGTCCCAAACCTGCACACAGGATGGATGGAAAGCACCATGTCAGCTCAGCAGCGTTACAAGGACCCACCTCAGAAGCACAGCGTGACTTTTCCCACCTGGGGACAGGTTTTTCTGAGAGCATCCACAGTGCCAGCCCCATGATGAGAAGAGGGAGCAGCGGTGTAACCTCACATCCCACTTACCCTGAGGAAAGCTCACTGCCTCCCCTGCTCCTTGGGGGTGGCTGTGGAGGAGTGCTCATCTCCTTCACACATGGCTGCTTTTTGGGAAAGCAGGACTGACCTCATCACCTGGCCACTGAGATGGGAGGCTCTGTGGTGTCCCAAGATGGCTTTATAGCCTGGCTAATTTTACTACCCTCCCATTTACAAGGAATGCTCCACCTGGACCCACTCTGAAACCACCTCTGGGCTGGAAAAGAGCAGCTGTGAGACAACATCTGGCACCGCTCGGACAGGCAGAGGCAGGAAGCAAAGGAAAACAGCATCTGTCCGAGACTGCTGAGGGACTCCAGCTAGACAGAGAGCAAAATTTGGCCAAGATGCTGGAAAGAGTAACTCTAATCTTGAAAGAGTTATTAAAAAAAAAAAGAGGATGAGACATTATAGGATGCTGGTTGCCATTTGTCATCCTTCAGCCTGCTGTTAACTCCCACGGTACCTTTCCATGCCATGACATGGAGATGTTGATCCCCCTGCCCCACCAAAGCCATTTCAGCTTTATCTTTATAGCTGGAGACTCTGGGGCCCCATCCCAGCATCACCCTCATGACTCCACCATGTGAACTGGGAGGCTGCAGGGGAGCACAGGGCACAGCCCAACCATTTCCTAACCCCATCTTAAGAAGGGACAGTCCCTTACCTTTCAACTTCATTTTAAAACCAACACCTGGCTCTTGGATGACGTGACAACCTCGGCAGGGTTCCCCAATTGGGACAATCCCAGCAGCCCCAGAGACACTCTCCTGCCCAAAAGCAGATATCAGGGGTATGGAAGAAGGTTTGGGCATAGCATATGGTCCTCTCCAGCCCTCAAAAAGAGACTGCTGGCCTGCCCTTCCTCAGGGAAAGACTTTTTTTTGGTTAGACCCAATTTCTGAACACACTTGAGCGCACACTGCATGTGCCAACCACCTGCTGGTAGGAAACACAGGTGCTGCTGGCTTGTGAAAGGAACTGGGGTTTCCCCACTCTGTTCTCCTGAATTTTGCTGCTTCATGTTATTTCCTCACTTTCGCTGAACAGGCAGAAACACACAAAACACCTGACTTGAGCTACACTTCGCTGAGAGGCAGGAAAAAGTGTATTAGGCAGCCAAGGGCAGAAAAAGAACTGGTGGGGAAGCCACAAGAGAGAAGGTGGTGAGCCCAGGTGCAGTGCTAAGCCCCAAATCCAGGCTGCAGAGACCCAACCAAGCCACTGGGCAGCTGCTCCTGCTCACCTGGGGTCTCTCTGGAGGGGCAGAAGTGGGGAAAGGTGGACAGTAAAGCCCCCATGGGTAAACCCCCAGGCATGGAACCACCCAGGGGCTTTCCTTGTCACTCAGCTGTAAGCAGGAGATAGGACTTTCCTATAAAGAAGTGAATTAGGTATCTCCTTCCATGGTGGGAATACTACACGTGTAATGCATGTTCAGGAAGTCCTGCAGCAGCTGCTTGTGGGGAGGCCACCATACCCTGCTTCTGCCATGGTTGTTATTGGTCCTGCTGAAAAATCCAAGCCAAACTGAGAGCTGGAGTAATCAGGTGAGGAGATACAGCACAACAGTGCCAGGTGGGGAGATGCACACCTACCAAAGGGAGCTCAGGTGAACCAGCTGGAGGTCTGGATGGATATCCAAGGCTTGTTTCAACTCAGTCCAAGCCACTCTAGTCTCAAAATCAGCTTGGAAGCAATGCTGTTTACAAGCCTACTTATTTTGGCAACCAAGAAATAGTAAGTGAGTGATATTATTATTATTTCAGCTTCAGAGGAGTGAATGATCAGCTTTGCAAGAAACGCAAGCTTGGCTCACTGCTGGAGGCTTTGCAGAGATACCCATCTGCTCTTAAGGGGGTCTCTCTGTGGACTGGGCTGCTGAAATTTGACTGTCCATGGAGGGTCAGAAGCCAGATCAGCAGAGAAACAGGAGGCCAGCCCAGATACACTCCTGATTCCCAACATTTGGCTGAAATTCAAATGAATCACTTAGTGACCAAGAAGGGAAGTCACAGAAGCCCACTAGCCCCAGACACCCAGGATCCTTCCCCCACCCAACTGCAGCTCCCAGCAGAGACCCAAGCACTGAAGCACAACTCACCAGCTCCAGCCCAGCTTAGTGTCTTCAGGCAGCCTGCGCTAATTAGCCCTCCTTACCCTCTGAGCTCCTTCTAACCACCTCCCTTGCTTTGCAGTGGAGGGATTTCCCTTATGAGCCCACCCCCAATTGCTCCCTGCACAGGTGAAGGGACTCAATCCTTTTCCTCTCATTTGTTGCTTCCCCTCCTCCCATCCTTCCCTGCTGGTTGCCCAACTCCAGCACCCACACGGATCCCCATCCCTCCCTCACCTCCCTTCTCTGAAGTGAGATCCCTCTTCATCCCTCCTGCCCCACATTCAGCCCCACCTGGTGTCTCACCAGCCCAGGGGAGTGTAGGGAGATGGGGGTGAAGCCACAGTGTGTCCTGCCTTTTCCTGAAAATCATCTCTTTTAGGAGAACTCTTTGTGGGTGTTTCCTGCCTTATGCTGCTGCTGAACTTGTAGCTGCCTGTGCTGACAGAAGGATCCTGTGGTTCAGGCAGGGGTCTGGACACAGCATCCGGCCCTGCCTGACTTGCTGGCCTGCACAGCGTGTGAAGCAGAGGGGTCCCCACCTCCACTGTGGTCCCCTGATGGGTTGCACGGTGTCTCCAGGACAAACCTGCTGGGCAGGCAGCCCCAGTCCCCCTGTTTCCCCCCACAAGGCTCCTGCATGTTCCCAGCCCCAGCCAACACTGTAGGACACTTCAGAGCAGCAACACAGGACACAGATGTGGCAGCTTATAGAAAGGATTGGGGAGTCTTTTCCCCTTTTTATTGAAAATGATCATTTCTATTCTAGTGTAAACACTGTACATTTTACATCACAAAGCAAGAGATAATTTACAGGATACACTTCCATCTGGGAATCCTATGGCTTCACGCGTCAAGCTCCAACAGCCTCATCAATCATCCACCCCTGTCATGCTCAAAAATCCCACTTAGAGAGAATCAGCCACCTATTGAGAAAAGGGGAGCCTGAGAAAACAGCATTTGTACAGAGCTGGTGAGAGAAATGTGTCTCAAGACCGTTTTCTCCCTGAATGGTACCCAAAACTAGTGATAACTGTGGTAACCATGGCAACTTCCTAGAGCTGCAACCAAAAGTCTACTAAAACCCTGGAGAACTCCATGCTTTGAGGATAAGGCCCTTGATTTGCACATATATTTACATGTTTTAATAAAATACAGATTAAACATACACAATAATAAAATTTTGCTTTGGCTTGATAGACAACGAGAAGCTGCCTGTTGGCTGAGATCACCAACAATTAAGAAACAAACACCAAAATCTCTCCCTTCATCCGGCTGGACTCTGTTTAGTAAATCCATGTAAAAAACCCAATTATTGGGTCACCCATCACCCAGCCCAAAGGTGATGTAAAAGGTCTCATCTGAACTGACAACAGCCCAGCCACCTGTGAGGACATCCCTGACCAACAAGCTTGAACCAAGGCAAGACCCAACTCAAACTGGAAGTCAAAAGCTTGCACAACCTTCCCACAGGAGCAGCCTGTGCCAGACAATTCCATTCCTCACACAAATATAGTGAGGAGGCTGAAGGTGGGTTTGCACAGATGTTTATGTGACCCCTTCATGTGAACATCGCAGTGTGGGGATGGGTGTCTTGGTCCACGGATGGGTGATGGGGTACCAGGAGCTTCATGCTCTCTGAACTGTCTCCTTGCTAACTTCAGAGAGAGGTGTCTGCATACAGACAACAAAAAAAAGCTGCTCAAGGTGATTTTCCTACTGCAGAAAAGGTGGGCAAAGACAAGGGGAAAGCCAAAAGGCCACCAAGGCGCTGAAGGAAAGAGCTCCAGGGTGAACACTCAGGGAAGGCCAGGGGAGCTCATCCAGGCCGCTGTCACTGCTGGGATGTTGATGGATTGTGGAGAAGGGCAGCAAGGCAAGGAGAGGGGAGAGCACCAGTTTAAGGCACTCAACAACCAGTTCCACCTCTGAGTAACATTGCATGGCACTGTGTCCTTTCTGCTCATGCAGGACACGGTCTTCAATAGTTCCTCTGTTTGTGTAGGCACAGCAATCAGGAGTGAGTTTCTAAGTGCAGGCTGAAATTTCCAACATGATCACTTGGCTCTAGAAGCTGGAACCACACTACTCATGATAGAAATATTTAGAGACATTAGGTTCTCTGGACTGCAGAAAGCCAAAAAAAGAGATCAAATAGAACATGATGGATTTCTTAAAATGCAGTGCTTGCCCAGCCTCCCTGTCCCTGCTGATGTTCTGGTTGTGACTTTCAGCTTTTTGTCCTGATCACAATTTAACCTCCTTTTTTTTTTTCCCTCAAAAATACCCATACAGGGAGGAAAAAAAATTCCAGCAGCAACACATACAATCACAGGCACAACTTACTCAAGTTTGGATTTGGGGCTTTTTTCCTAGTGTTAGCTCAAATACTTTGGCTGGATTTCCATTCATCTTCTGCCAGTTTAATTTTCACCTTCACTTTGAAGAGATTTCTTTCTCATTTCCTGCAACATGCTGTTTTAGTCTATCAAAGCCCCCTGTCAGACATCTATATATGCCCAGTGTGTCTGCAGCAAACCAGGGTGGAGACCTAAGCCCCTCTACCAGAACTCTCTCTCATGACTGAGTTTCCTTCTCTTATGGTCCAGTCTGGACCACAGAGTAGCTCTTCTACTTTCAGTCAGACTATTCCATGGCAAAGTTTGGACACAAGTGCTATTGGTCATAAATAAGCCCCCTGCCTCCCTCAAAGAGGCAGACATCACCAGCAACATAAAAGATCCTAGTTTCCTCAGGATGTTTTTATGGAAGAAACCTCTTTTGGGCTGCATCTCCTCTACTCCTCATGGACAGAAAAAAATTAGGTCCTAATTAGAGTCCAGAGGGAGGACAGCAGGCAGGGAGAGCAAAGGAGAGTGTTTACGGCTACAGGACAAGCCTCACTGGGCAGTGTTATGGGAAGTGGGGGGAGATAAGGTCTTTGGTGGGATGCTGAGACATCACTTGTCATCAGAGGGGCCGGCAGAGACTTTCCATAGGGATGTCCTTGTGTGCTCCCAAGAACCACATGAACCCATCTGACTGGAGAGGAGATCATTGTTGTACTCTAGGAAGCTGCAAATGCCTGTGGGGAAAATCTGCAAAGGAGTGTGGCTCCCTCCAGCACCACTTCTGTGGGGTTTTCACGGGAGGACGTGAGCTGCCACTTCCAGCGCTGCCCAAGGCTGCCAGGCAGAGCTCTGACAAGAGTGAGAGAGGCTGTGGCTGGAATTTCAATGCCTGGCTCCAGGAACCTGGATGCAGCACAAACATCCCAAACATTTTCAATGGATTTTATTTCGTTTAATAAAAAACACCAACCAAGCTTGCATGTATTATCTTATATATATAAATATATACAGTATATATAAAACAAATGCATCCGGACAACGCCTTTCCCTGTGGCACAAACTATAAGGCATAGAAAGGAGTGTCCTAACAGTCCTATTCTTGGCACTACAGAGCGATCCCTCCGCTGCCCTCCCCCTGCTCACACACCCACGTGGGCTTTTCTCTCTTCTTTGGCTTTTTGAGGCAACAGTGCTGGCAATACCCAGCAAAGCAACAAAGTGCTCAGAAGCCCAAGGAGGTCTTCCTCACACCTTGGAGTGGTCCAGGCAACCCAGACAGGATGAATCCATCTCGTTGCACTAACAGGCTTCTCGCAGACTATCACTAACGGTGCTGCCTCTGTGGTACAAGGGATGGAGGGATGAGGGCCAGGTGGATACAATGGAAAGCGGTGACCAAGCAACTTCTCCACGGGTGAGCTGGGGCAGCAGGGAAAGGAGCAAGCTTTGCATCTCAGCATGGTGGTGGTGGGACTCGTCCCTGGGCTGAGACTGGCAGAGGTTTCTTTTTGCAGTCCCATAACAAAAATGGAAACCAACAAGGGTGAGACTGTCCTTTACTGAAGAAGCTCGTAGTATATTGAGCAGAAGCAATAAACCCAACAATAACAAGAAAAAAAATGGTGGCATTATCCCAAAAGGAAGGAGGAACCTTGTCACTCACGAGCGGTTCAGTTTGCTCCCCATGTTCAGTTCTGGGCGAGGGTTGGCTGTTTTTCTTCTTTTTTTTTTCTTTCTTTTTTCTTTTCTTTTTATGTTTTTTTTTCTTTTTCTTTTTTTTTTTTTTTAGTTCAGCACAGGCAAGTTGCGAAGCAGGACGGGTGCTGTTGCATTTTCTCCTTCTGCAAGGCAGCTGCCTCCAGTCGTTAATTGACTGTGGGCACCTGATTCCTCTGTAAACTATATTCCTTTGCCTTCAGTCTCAGGTTGGCAATACTGTTGGCCATGTTCATGCCCTGCGCCGGGCTGGCGTTGGTACACGTAGCGGAGTAGGTGGCCATGGCACTGTGGGACGGAAAGAGAAACACCACATCAGACGTGGCCTCAAACCCTGGGATTTCCACACCTGCGGGATGAATTTCTGATGCCAGCAGGGAATTACCACTCCTCTTTATTCAACACCCCTGTAAATCTTTCCGCTGCAGTTCACTCACCCAGGGACAGACAGCCCCAAAGCCGCTTGAAGTCAACAGGAAAATTTCCACTTCCTATTTTCTCACCCCCCCCAGAAAAAAAGGTTTACAATGAGGTCAGCCTGCCAGTTAGACCATTGTCCTTAAAAGTATTCCCACTGGAAGCAGTGTCTTTTTGATGAGAGCAATTTTTGGTTTTATTGGTTATGAAATCACGTCACTTCTGAAACACATGTTACATTAAAGAAACGCTCTGGGAAAAACCCATTTCAACAATTGTGATGTTTTCTGGTTTCAGCCTTTTGGAATGAAAATTTCCACATTTTTTTTTCCCCTCAAAACTTCAGCTGATCATAAAGAGCATGCCCTAAAGGTTAAGGGGAAAAAACCCAACCATGAAACACTTTTTCTCCCTTCAAATGATGACTTTATTCATGAAAACCATCACTTCTAACAGCAGAGGCTAAACTAAAATCTCTGACTCCTTTCTTATCCTACCAAAAAATCTGTGAATCTGTTTTCCAGACCACTTGAAAACTTGTTTAACCCACACGTCCCAGGGATTTCTGCAAAAAGCAACCCCCCTCCTCCTCCAAACCAGCCCACTGTCTGACCTGCTGCATTTCCTGTACATGTATCCACAGATCAAAACCAGTTGACCATCACCACACAAACTAGAGGTGCCCATATAACAAAGACAGTGCGTTCAGGAGGAAACCACAAATGCTCTGCTGGAGGTAAGCTCAGGTCTGGTGCTGACCTTTTCCATCTGCCTGCCCAGGTGGCTCATGACTGAGGCTCTGGAAAATACTCCCCTCCATCCACAGCCCAAGAAAGAAGATGGCTTGGCTTTTCCCTTTTTTTCTTTCTTTTCTTTTTTTTATTTCTTCCAGCACTGAGCTCTGTGACTGGAGGAGTCTTTGCAACAGCAAATCTCCCTTGAGGGACAGGGGCATTTGCTGCACAGATCCAGGCCGGAGGAATGCCTGCTCATCCTAAAGTACTGGTCGTATCTCTGACCTTGTAGAGCAGAGCTGACCTGTCAGGAGTTTAAATGCCATCCAGTGCTGCCTGAATCCTCAGCCTCCAGGAGATCCAAACCAGGGAATACTAGTAGATCCCATCCCAGGCCATATGACTCCCATTTCGCACTTTAAAATCAAGGAAAACAACTTCTTCAGTGAAGGACTGTCATCTTTGCATCAGGACCGGTGGAAGCACCACAGCTTACACACATGGAAAGGGCAGCTGAGATCCTTAGGATATAAAGCTGCTTGCACACCCACCCAGAGAAAAGCACTGAATACTCTCCCCAGGAGAGCAAACATTCAGGACTCTGAGAGTCTCTGACAGCTACTGGAAGAACATGGAGGATGGACAATAAAAGAGACTCTGCCCAACTGGGGCTGCAACAGCTGCATTTCAGCAGGATCCAGGATGCGATGGATCGGTGTGCCTGGAGTTCTCCCCAGCTGGCTGCACCCCCTCAGCTCCCTCTCCATGCCTGGGCTGGTCACTCTCCTCACCTGTAAGGCAGCACCATGTCAGAAGCCGAGTGCTGCCTGCAGAAGTGTGCAAAGCCTCACAAGGCCTAAAGCTGGTGGCTACTTAAGCTCTCATTCCTACCTGTTATCATAGTGTGCATCTCTCCCATGTTTTTGTGCTGGAAGACGAGCCTCAAGGATATTCCAGATTAGATAAAATAGGAATTTTCAGTCTTGAGTGTAAAACTGTCCCCATTCAAAACCAGGCTGCTGCCCAAGTCTGGGCTGAAACTCCCAGGAGTCTCTGGCTCCCAAGTCCCCAGAGGTGTGAGGGAAATTACTGGTGCAGGTGAAACCTCTGCTAAACCAAAAATCTTCAGAAACACCCTCTTTTAGCACATTATTCTACCAGGAGCAGTGCACAAGAAGGCTGTCTCCAAACATCAGAATAGTTTGAGGGTTGCTCCAGAGACTCTTCAGGGTCTAATAAGGTCTGAATTCACCCCGTTGGCCCCTTCCTCTGCCCCATTCGGGCAGAGTCAGACTCTCCTTCCTCCTCTCAGCTGTCTGCTTTCATGAAACACAGAGGAACATCATGTTTCTGAGTCCTAAAATCCTCCCTTCAAATATGGTTTTCAATGGCCCGTGGAGTCAAAGGTTGTTGGAGTGGGAAGTGCGGGCTGACAGCGTGACTGCAAGTCTTGTTTTCTTAGGAACCTATGCTAAAAAATGTCTAAGCAAAACATTTCAACTTCAAAAAAATAATAGTATCTACTTGGCTGTCTATGTGACACAGATCTGCAAATAGCTTTGGTTGACCTGTGGCTGAGTGTATTTGGAGAATAAACACGCTGATTGAAAACTTTCCCCAGATCTAAGAGTAAAACCAGCACCGGCGGCGCAGCTCCGGGCCCTGCTCTCAGCCCTCTCCTGGAGTAGCTGTAAATCAGGGGCTGGGGAGGGGGCAGAGGGCCATGCAAACACTCCACATGGCTGGAGTGTTTCAATATTATTTCACCAAGTGTCCAGAATTTTAATAACCTTACTCAGTTCAAAGCTCTAATGAGGCTGTGACAACTTGGCCCTTTAAGATGAACGCTATTGCTAAGAGATGATGAGTAGGAACAGAAAGCCTGAGGAGCATGGAGTGTCTGAGAGTCCTGACCACTTCACACTGCAGAAATCTGCTCTGCTCCTCTGCCAATGCTGGGCGGTGGGAGGGTGACAGTCCATCCCAGTTGGACATGTCAGCTGGTGGTGACAACTGTAAGCTGCACATGTCTCTGCTGAAACATACTGGCTTAAGGCAAGGGGAAGGTATCAGAACAGTGAGGATGTGTCTCTGCACTGTGGAGAGCCATAGCCAGGTCTGGACCTCAGAGGGAAAAAACCCAACCCTAAGACTTTCCCTTCTGCCTTATTCTCACATCCCAGGCACCTTGGGCTTCTCATTGCCCAGAGTGGCCCCATACAGCCCTTCTCAGTGTACCTCTGCAAGTTACCTTTTTAGAGTCTTCTCCTAGAAGCCCTTATGAAGCCCCCTATGTAAACATCTTCGGAGGGTTGATCTACTTCTAAAAATGTGAGAGGTAGAAATAAGTCACGAGTATTCAGCAGGGATGTGGTACTGTGACCAGCACAGTCTCAGCAGGGTGGGGAAAGAACTTGCTTCTCTTCTCTGATCTCACCATCTAGATGCTTCCCTAGGGTGCTACACTACGTAGTACTTCATAGAAAGCCTTAACCACAAAACGGGGATTTTGCCAGACAGCAGTCCTTGGATAAAATCCAAAGGATAAGGGCTATCTCCAAGACCAAACTGGTGGCTGTCAAATGCATCATTTTCAGTGCCTGACTTGTCCTTCTGGAGTTACAGGGGGGATGGGGAGGACCCCGTGGCACTGAAGCAAACAAACTATCAGGCCTTACTGTGCAAACAATGTTTGGGAGCAAAAAGGGGGTCAAGATGACCAAGCAAGAGAGGTCCTGTGCATGGTGTGGCTCCTGGAAGCCAGGAGGGTGGCTGTGACCAGGCCAGAGGAACAGGAAGAAACCCAGCCAAATGCTTCAAGGTCCTTACCAACAATGAAGGCACTGTGCTAAAAAACACCCACCAACCTCATTTTTAACTGCCTATGAGCCAGCTGGCTCCCCACAAACCAACACATCCTGTGGATCTTACATCCACACCCAGTTCCTGCTGGGCTGTGAATGGCACGAAAGAGGACAGGGAGGCCTGTGATGTGCATGGACATCCCAGATCCTTTGAGACTGGGGTTGCCACATCTACGTTTCTTTTCTGTCACCCCTTAAGCAGCACTGACCACAGGAGGTGGGCACTGAACACCAGTCTGTCACCTGGTCCTTGCTGCGGGCAAACCACAGCACAGCACAACGTTCACACACACACTTGTGCTCAGGCAACTAGAAAGAAATTGCTCATACTGAGGGAAGGAATGGGAGCAACACGCAAGGAGTGTTTCCAGCCCTTCCTTGCATCCCAACCAGTGACTGCCATGGGACAGCCACAGAACTCCCTCTTCTGGCCACTGTGTGTGGCTGAGCCTCCCCAAGTGCTCTGCCCTCACCTCCTCTGGATCTGTGCCCAGAAAGGTTTCTTCATTGCTTTAAACTGGATGCAGGCATGAAGCAAGTGCAACCCCTCCTGTTTCTATGTATCTCTACCTGATCCTCTTTTGAAACTTCCTGAAGTGCAGAGAAAGGGACCACCAAAAAAGAAGCTGCCAGAAAGCCACAATGATGCTGAGCTGAGCCCACCTTGCAAACCTGGCAGTGAGATGGGGTGGGACGGGAACCAGTGGGGTGGTCAAACTGCTGTACCCTCCAGTTGTTCCATGTGAATATAAACAGCCCGTGAGAGCTGTCTGGGGGCCACTCTCAGGCTGCTCTATACTATGCCAAAAACTGGCCAGCCCAGAGGGGTTGTTCACTCACCTGTAAGGCGAGGCGGTGCCCCAGGAGAGATAGTCGGTGGGTCTCGGAGCTGGGCGAGGTACTATGGGCTGCTCCACGGCGGTCACGTCCCCTGAGTAGGATTTGAGCAGAGAGGCATTCTTGCTGGCCAGCATCGCCCTCTCGTTCCGGCGGAACTTGGCTCTCCGGTTCTGGAACCACACCTGGGGCGGGAAGCACACAGACCCACCGGCCATCACAACCAGCTCTGCTGTGACACACTCCTTCCCCACACCACCCGAGCCCTCGGGACTCTGTAAAAGCTGGCTGCTTTGGCATGCCTGTCCCTGGGAACTCTAGTGACAACACAATCCTTATAAAGCCCTCAGTGAGGTCCCTGTGGGACCAGGTCTGTCTTGTGCTGATGGCAGCAAGGCCTGGGAGTGCTGTACAACACACCATGTTCCACGGTCTGCTCTGACCTTCCAAAGGTACAGGCTTGCAAGCTAAGGGCTGAACACCTCAAGATAACATGAGCAGCCTGAGCATTCACCCTCTTGGCCCTGAGAGAGCCACGTGAACACGTGTGACTGGGCAGGTGGCACTTGTGGCAGCACAGCAGGCTTCCCAGTCCTCCTCAAGGCATGTCACACTTGGGGCTGCAATACAGCAGGACCCAGAGCTTGGTGACCCTTGTGTGCCCCACAGGCCTCAAGGATTTTTGCTGCCTTACTGGAATAATGATGATGATGGTCTCCCAGGTGAGGTGTGCCTGGATACAAGGCCATTACCTGAACTCTGGCTTCAGTGAGGTTGACTCTGCGTGCAAGGTCTTCCCGTACAAAGGCATCGGGGTAGTGTGTCCTCTCAAAGACTCTCTCTAATGCCTGGAGCTGGCTGCTGTTGAAGGTAGTCCTGTTCCTTCTCTGCTTTCTCTTCTTCTTCTCTTCTGAGTTCAGCTGATCATCTAGGAGAGATGATTGGAGATGTGAAATGCTAAAAAGGCAAGAGCCCACAGCCACGGGGTGGATAATCTCAATGGTTTCAAGATGGAAAGGGGCTTGCACAATTTCAACACCACACATTAACCACACTGTGTTAGCTTCCATTTAAATAGGAGGTGGAAAGTCCACTGACCCCAAGCATTTATTTTCCAACTCAACTGCATTAAGACTTGTACCAGCTCTTTCAAGTTACCCCATTCCTCAGCTTCCTTATCTTCAAATTAAAGAAACAGAAGAAGTCCAAAATGCACCTACAGTCCTGGAAACCTTTTGTGACTGTAAAGAACCATGAAGCCCTGTTCTCTTGGCTTCAAATTTCCAAGGATTGCCCTGACTGGGATATAATACAGATCTCTGGGGTAGCACAAGTCCTGCATCAGCTCTTACTGACTGTCAGAACGCGAGCCTGTCTCTGTGTAAGAAAAGCACAAGGAAATGGCTTTACTCTAGGTTTGACCATAGTCAAAGTAATGCTGTCCTCTGCAGCTCTGTTTGGTTTAAATTCTCTTATCCTCTCCACATCCAGACCAGGAGGCGTCATTTTGGGCAGAAACAGGGAGCTGTGAACAAAGAGGTGTCAGGCAGTGGAAATGAAGCGTGACCGATACGGGCCTGAACGTGAGACAAGGACAAAAGCCAGTTTCACTTGTGTGCTGGCAAGCCAAGGACATAGAAATACAGTCAGATAGGCATGGATAGCATTGCAATTGGGAAGCAAAAACCCAGAGAGAGATTGAGCATAAGTACATTGCATACTGCTGAATTTGGAACAGTTGTGCCCTCTCCAGCATCCTCTGTGCCTTGCCCAGCCCAGCAAGGTGTTGAGCAACAATCTGTGTGTCCCATAAGAGCATGTATTGTTTTGTACCTGGTTTGCATTTACTCAGCAATAAATCAATACATCTGGAGTCACACTTATCACTACTGTCTGTGCTGACAGTCACTGGAGCAACAACAGAGCTGACATAACTGTGAAATGGCTTTTCTTAGCAAATATCTGCTCTGCACCATCTCTCCTTTTTCCAGTGCTGCTGCAGAGCAACATGTCCTGTACCAGAGTATGCTCACTCATCACAGCAGTCACAGGCCAGAAAACACTTCAGTTACTGTGGGATGCCACACTGAAGGAAGTGGAGAGCAAGGCACCAGCCTGGGAAGGCAGGAGGCCACTGCTGCAGCCATAAAACAGTCCCGTGCAGGCTGCAGGACTGGCATGTCATTGCCTTGTGCTCATCCCTCTTCAAGTGCTCCAGTATGTGTGGAATTCCTCCAGAAACACCAAGGCTTCCCATGCTCCTGCAGCCCCAGCCTTCAATTCCCCCAAGCACAGTGGGACAATGTGAGTCTGGTCCCACTCTCTTGCGTGGCAGAGCAGCAGTTACACCTGGGGGGATCTGAGGCAATATTCCTGTCAGTATACATTAAAATACATTGATCCCTGTATCTATAAAAATGCACACGTGAGTTAATTATATTTTAAGTTCATTACTATGCACCTTGGCCCAGATGACAGTCAGCACTGAGAGTCAAAGGGCTTGACCTGCTATACACAGTGGCAGAACATCCTCTCGACAGTCATTCCTTTTGCCATATACAGACATGACAGGTCCCCTCATCCTCCTGTTCTCCAGGGGGTATGTAAGGTACAGGGAGAAGCTGACAAGGAAATTAAAGTCTATGGTTGTTGTCCTCACCACCTGTTTGTGTTGCTTTTCACAGCCCATCTGGTACCAGTTACTGCACCTGAATGCCTCTGGAGCAAGGCCCATCCATTTGGGAACAAAAGGACATTCCTCTTAAATTAAAGCAGGTTTTTCAAATTCCTGCAGGTTTACAGTGCCTCCATCCCCAGTCCTCCTCCAACAGCCTGACAATCCCCAGCAGACTCCTTTCCAGCCTGGGGATTCCTGGGTGCAAAATACGCCCTTGGTTCTCTTGTATCTGAGAGGAAGCGTTTGGAGACCAGTTTTTAACAGGCACGTTGAATCCTAAATCTGAGCTGAGAAGGGACTGGCAGAGGTAGGAATGTGTAAGAAAAACGTGTGTAGGAATGCCAGGGAATTAAAACAAGGCTACAGGTGAACCTATCCTGGTTAGGTGGTGGGAAGCAAAGCGGAGAAGCAGAGGGATGGAATTTAACCACTGCTTGTGCAGAACACCCTGCACACACTCCTACCTGCTGAGGGGGTAATGCTGTCACTAGGTCCGTCCCTTATCAAGAAGGAAGAAAGTCCCACACGTCCCTCTCTTGACTCACCATCAAACCCTTCACAAAAAGGGTCAGCTATTTCCCCCTGGTTCTGCTGGGGAGCTCTGACATAGCTGTGCTGCTGTGCACCTCTCAACACACCAGACAGTGAAGAACAAGCCTCAGGGCACCAATGTCCCTCAGAATGGCACAAACATTGCAAGACCAGCTGCCGTAGAGGCCAATGTCAACATGTGTGTCTGGCCTCCTCCAGAGTCATCCGTTCAATACTATTTTCTAATCTAAACCCTGCCTATGAGAACTGTATGAACAAATCAATTAAGGCCTTTGGGACCCCTTGGGAATCCCCTCCAGGCCTCTGAAGCATCAGTTTCTGCCCAGAAAACTACACCCGGCTGGAGGGAACCCGAGCCCGAGGCCGTCTGGCCGTTGCTCAATCCTGCGTGACAGCTACACATGAGGAAGGGTGAGCACATCACTCTGGGGAGCAAGAAGAAGGGCCAAAGTCTGTAAAACACTGGAGAACAAGAATTCCTCCTGCCAAGCACGTTAACACAATTTGCCTGGTTTCCTCCCGGGGTAAAGCGAGACGCCGGTGATTCACAGCTCACCTCGTAACTACTGGGCCCAAAAATAGCAGGGCCAAGGAACGGAAAGCTGTCCAAGGAAAGGCAGTGTCCGTGCTGCAGTGACGCACGGTCGGGTCACTAACACACCTCCAGCAGCGGCTGGCACGGAGCAGGGATGTGAGTCACCCCCTTTTTCCAGGACATAGATGGATGGAGGGGACTGAGAGTGAAGCACAACCTGTGACAGGGGGGTTGGGATTCTTGGGTTCTCCTTTCACAGCACCTGCTCTGCAACAGCACAACACAGCTAGATCCAAATGTCTACAGGAGTGACTTGGGTAGCAGGGGAAAAAACATAATACTATTAGCCCAAAGCATGGCTGGGCTGATCACTCCTTGCATCTTGCCATGCAGACATGCCATATGCTGATTACAAACTGCTAATGAGGGACTGCAGACACCTAAACCCCAGATGCCTGCAAATGTCACCTTGCTCACAGCACACACCGGCTGCCTTCAATGTGTCAGCAGGGGATTTTTTTTTTCTGCCATTATTTCTTTATCAGGAAACAACACTGAACACTGAATAATGGTATTCCTAAACACTGTTGACAGCACTAGTGACTGGAGTCAGCAGAAACGGAGAGGAAAACAGCTCTAAAGGTTTTTAGATAGGTCAGAAGTCTTTCATCAACATTCTTTTAATCACAAAAATTTTATTACAAACAGTGTTCTCAAAAGCTGAGCTGCTCACAAATGTGTCCCCCAGAGAGATCGAAATGCACGCTCTCCTCTCAGGAACCCAACGCTGGAAAATCTGGGAATTTCATTTCAAAATCCCAACCTTTCATGCTGGGCTAGGGGACTTTGTTTCCTGTTCCTGCATTTTTTCCTGCACTACCTCTACATTCATCCATAACAAGCAAATTCTGGTGTCCTACACAAGTGCACTGAAGCATTTTTAAGTTCTCCTAAAAGATACAGTAGGAAATATCCTATTCTTTTCTCCTCCTGCAGCGAGGCAGATCCACATTCGCCCACACTCCGATCCATGCTCCTTACTGTCCCAGTGCCTGTGACTATCACTGGGGCATCATCAGACAGCTCCTCTTGGGATGCCACACTGAAAATACAATGCACTGTAAACAAAACAGAGTTGAGAACTAAATGCCTACGTACAAGTTACAGGACTGGTGCTTTTTGCACCAATACTTGCAACCGCAACATATTTTGGATTTCCAGTTTGCAGGAATGCTTGTGCATACTTGCTTTCATTCCAGGTCAGAACAAAAACTAATTTCCAGATGAGGTTTACATTGTGTGGGCAGTTTTGAAAAGTTTTGACCGGTTCCATTAAGCCCAGAACCAGCTATTGCAGTACATTAATTGGATCCCAACTGAAAGTAAACAATTGGATTTAATTAAGTGAGGGACGGAGACATTTAACCACAGTGTCATATACGGTAAGGCAGGAAAGATTTGTCACACCAGTTATATAAACTGTAAACTGAGAAAGGATTCCAGGAAGAAAATAAGGAATCACACTTTAATCACAGCCTTCAAAATGAGAGGTTACCACTAAAGTTTGAGCACAGATTTAAGAAAAAACAAGAGAAATTATTTCACAGCGAAAAAGAATAATAATCTATAAACTAAAAAAGGTAGCAAGTAAAACCTCTTTTAAAATAAAAAAAATACTGCAAGCCAAAAAACAAGGAAGTTTTATTCAGAGCGGTAGAGAAAGAAAGGAAATGGGAGAACAGAAAGGAAAGGAACAGAGGTTTTTATTGGGTTTAAAGTTAAGTTTTATGAAGTTTGAGTGGAAGTATTTCCACGGGTCCCCCCAGGCTCCGGGCAGGCTTCTCTCCCCAACATCAGACCTCCAAACAGTTACAGCCCTTTGCAGACTCTGCTTTGCTTTCGATTCACTGTAATGCTCCAAAACACTGCAGCTCTTTGGGTGCAGGGCAGCTTTGTCAACTTGCATTGTAAAAAAATCAGAAAAAAAACCCCAGACCCAAAAGGTTTAATCAAAGCTAAAACAAGGCACTAGGCAGGGGAGTGGGAAGCAGGGATGGGAACATACAAAATCCACCTGATGCCAAAGCCCTGCTCCAACCAATCTGAGACAGGTCTGTTGTCTTTGCCAGACGTGAGCAGGGACAGAAGAAGGACACGGGGACAT
This sequence comes from Neopelma chrysocephalum, assembly GCF_003984885.1. NCBI lineage: Eukaryota > Metazoa > Chordata > Aves > Passeriformes > Pipridae > Neopelma > Neopelma chrysocephalum. The sequence goes on along the minus strand of NW_020897761.1, from coordinate 3,365,430 downwards.
ACAGGGATAAGATTTCATGCCTGAGGTATCTTTCTAAAGCCTCCCAGGAGAGAACAAACTCCAGTTCATACGTATTACCATGCGTGAAAAGTATTTTCAAATGAAAATAAGGTTTAACCTCAGGGTACACAAAAGCTACACAGACAAGTTGCTAAGTACCTACAGCAGCCATCATAAATCAGGAAATACGAAACGAAGATGACACTTAAAAGAAAACTAAATGTGTTAAGGTAGGAGATGCCTATTAAATCACATTCTGAAGCTGGCCCCGGTGACCAGCAATACCAAGCCCCGATAACAGCAGGTTATATTTGTGATTACAGGTCAGACTACAGAGATTTCTGAACTATCATTTGCCTCTCATTACGCAACACCGGCTGAGCTTTTTTCCTAACCTTTGCTGTTTGGTTTTTTCTCAATGCTCAAATTATTTCAATTATACAGAAAATTCAAGTATCCAAAGTTCCAGTCTTGTTAACATCACCAGGAACACAGAAAAAGATAATAAAGAAACAGATGCTTTATTTCTTTTAAAAGACTTCGCTTGTGATTATCTCATAATTAGGTTCAATTTTTGCACATAAATAATAAGTTGTTTTGTGTGTGAGCATGAAGCTTCAGCAAGGGGATACTGAATTTTTCATACAAAACCTGAGTTTGAATATTAAATGGAAAAGTGTGTGTATTTTCAGCATTACCCGTGGGACTCTGGCAGCTCCTCTCCAAAGTGTCTGCAATGTGGAACCTATCAGGGTAATTTTTGGCTGACCGCATACAAACAATTACATATCATTACAGAGCTGTGAATAGCTTTTGCATGGATAGCATGGATAACATGCCTACGGTCTCCTGTTGCACTTGGCTCTGCCTGCCAGACCAGGGGAGCTCACTGAGGTCCTGCACAACCACGGCTTCCCCAGCGCCCACGGCGTTACCCTCTCTGTCCTCCACCAGGACAAGAGCTCGAGCAGAGGGATCTCCTGCCTGCACCGTGACCAAAAGGGAGATTTTCATGTGGGATTCGAGGCACAGCTCCAGCTGGTGACTCTCACCCACCAGGAATGAGGTTCTGGGGCTGTCACCTTCCTGGTGGAGAGTCTCCAGCATGCAAACAGCCTTCACCTGGACTTACTGGACACTGCAGGGACCTTTCCCTGTGCTCTGCTCTGCACTTCTGTGGGTCTGCAGTGATCAGGTCCCACTGCAACCCCCATCTGCCCTGCTCCTGACACACAGGCAGGGCAGCGTGAGCAGCCAAGAGCCCTATCCTAAGGGAAATGTAAACCCAAACTCCTTTTCAGGGTGGTTTCAGCTCTGGTGCTCTGCCTCTCATCTGGTGGGAACCTGTAGAGCACATGGGCAGTTAGAGTAGTTGAGATGTGCATCCTCCCTAACCACGTCAACGTTACCACTTGCTGGAGCTGACAGAAGAAATGATGTTCAGGGGAATAAAAAAAAAGTAATCATGATCCAGTGGAAATCCAGAGAGTCTCCCTGGAAAGACATGATGTTAAGTGTTAATTATTGGGAGAACAACATTTGTGGGGGCATAAGTATACATCCTTCTCCAGAAATTGGTACAAAGCCACTGAAAGTCCCCCTAGATCCCACAGACCGGTCTGAGTTCTGCTGTAACAGCTCTACTTTTATATTCACTAGGGTTTTCCTTCTGGGCATCCTACAGCTCATAAGGCACATGGCTTAGTCCTGCTCTTCTAACAAGCCTTTCCGCCGGGTCTTGGGGTCAGAGTGTTCCCATAATACAATAAGCACTGTATGGATCTCATAAGCTCAAAGGCACAGTATGTTATGTGTTTGGAATTCCTTGTATGCTTTTATACTTTGTTTTACATATTGTAATTTTTATATGCATTACCACATTGATCCTCGGAAAATTAATTTAAAAAAAAAAAGATACATAATCAAAAGCAAACACATATTTTAAAACTCTGCCAGCGGCAAATCGTGTTCTGTGAGACTGCACTTTGTAACTGACAAAGAGAGCAAACCACCAGACCGTGGCGGTGATCCAGCGGCATGGATTTACCAGGCTCAGGAGGGGACAGGATCCAAGGGGGCTGTGTTCCCCCCCGAGCCCCTCGTTATATCAGCCCGACGCCGCAAAAGCATTGGACCCATGACAGAAATGCAATCACACAGCCAAACCCCACCAAACCCCAGCACCACACCTCAAGGTATCACACCCCAAACCACTCGCTGCAATGGTGCCAGTATGACCACCACACCTTCCTGGAGAGCTGGAGCCCCTCAGCCTTCACAGCCCCTTCCTCACTCCTGGTTAAGACCCTGGATCGCTGCGTTTGGCAGGGCTGAACATGTGTGAACTCATGGCTTTGCAAGGTCAGGGACAAGACTTCCAACCCCCATGCCCTCTTCCCATCAGCTCCCCTTCCTGTGCCATGGGTCCTGATGTTTCATCTCAGGAATGGCATTCACGCAGCCCAGATCAAACTTCCTAACCTCCGCCCTGCTCCATTGGTATCTTCTCTTTTCCAAAACCGCCTCTCAGTGCTCTTGGCCCTCTCCCTGCCCTAGTTCATTCCAGAAAACATCTTTCTGCTCTCCTTTCCAGCACCCTTTCCCTTCCCTTCTACAATGCCTAGAAAAGCTAAGCTGTGCAACGCTGCCCCCTTTAAATCTAACGTATATATCCAAACCAGCACATCAGCTCAGTGTTCTTCTGCAGAGTCACCACTGCTCTTAAGCTTGACCCTGGAATTAAAACTTCCCATGCAGGAGCAGACTGATGCACCAGGAAGGCCAGTATCCACCTGGATACACACCACCAGCTGCCCCAAAGACAATGGTAACAAACCATCACTGCAGTCAGGCACGGAGAGGTTACTCATCTATTTTTCACAATCATATCCCCCTGCAGTGAGCTCCAGAGGTTACACATTATGCAAAAGGCACACATATTATTTCCACCTGCTTCCCTGTTGGATTATCCTGATGTCCCCTTTTCTTTACATACAGAGGTGACTCCCAGCCCTACAGCTGGACACGAACCACAAACAGGTGTCACCTATGCCCCAGGACCTGGGGATCAATACACCCTTTGATGACAAGCTGCTGGGACAAGACTTTAACAACAAAGCACAGGACACATTAGGGAGACTCCCCAATTGCAGGGATCAAGTGTGGGGTGGATTTGGATTCCTCAGGAGTCCCTAGGAGACTCCCTAGGAGATGATGTTGCTAGGGAGCAACAGGTTGCTCCAGCCCTTTGGGGTGGCATATTTCAGTCTTATCCAGCCCCCAGAATGCTCCCTGAGACCAACACAGACAGAAACCACTTCCTCCTCTTCTGATGGCCACAGATTCAGCAGGTTAAACCTCCTTGTTAGCACTCAGGTAGAAGGATGCACCAGTCAGAAGCCACAAAGTGGGGACCTGGCACTCCCCCTCCCCCTGCACACCCACCTGAACTCTGGGCAACACTGCTTTTATTAAATTTCCTCGTGTACTTAGAAAAAGTGGCAAAAAATCCTCATGAACTTCACCTAGACAAACTTTCTAATAAGGAAAATGAGATATTTTTGCAAAAAGCTGACAAGTACCAAGAAAAAAAAGGGGGGGGGAAGGGGGGAATATGCCAAGATAGAAAAGGAGTGCTTGGGGAAGGACTTTTCTTCAGTCCATATATACATTGCAGATGAACCACTTGGCATTTCGGGCATTTCAGCGGGCGCATTTCCAAGCACTGTGGCAACCACAAGAGTCTGCAAATGTTCCCCAGCGACCTCCTGTCCACCCCAGGAAAGACTGACTCAAGCTGACCGGCTTCATGAACGTCTCCACTTGCCCAGGTCCCCATGGAGGCCCTCTGTGCTGCTGGGAAGTGCCATTACTAAAAAGCCTTCCCGACTGGATCTGGAAATTCACTCGGACGTGTTTTTTTGGTACGTGGGACCTACACAAACAGACTGACAATGACCTGCGGGATGCGAGTGCCAGCTGGATCACCGGCAGGCAGGAACACTGTTCTCAATGGATATTGCATCTGTGTGCTGTCGAAATATCCAGGACTGAAAACTGCATGGCACGGAATGACTGTGCCGGGACCACAGGGCGCCGCGGGCCAGGAGAAGGGGAAGCGCAATCGATGGCGAGAACATGGAAACCAGCTCTGCAAAGGCTGAGCTCCCCTTTCATGAGCATCCAAGAACAAATGTGTTTCAGTGAAATCAGACTGCCACCACCATCGCCTCTACCGAGCAAACTGGACTGGAGCCGCTGCAAAGCTTCGCTCAGAAATCCAGCTTTTGACTGCTAATGCATTTTATGGGTCCCTCTTAATAACAACTGGAAAAACGATGGCATCCACAATCCAGAAATAACAGAACTTGAGCCCAGCTCTCAGCATCGAGCCCACCTGCCTTTTCCAAGGGCCGAGCATCTGACCGGGTGGGGGATAAAGGACCTTGACATCCTGCATTGCTTAAGGGAGGAAAAGGATCAGAGCACGTGGGGCCATTTGAAAACAACTTTCTCTTTCCCAGGTCCACAGAGAAAACCTGCTCTTCTAAGGCCAGGGGACATGGAGGTGGGACAAGGCTACTGCGGATCTCTGGGGGATTTTTGCTGGACACAGGGACATTCAGCCAAACAGGAAGGCAGATGGGATAGACCAGCTTGCTCCGCACGCCAGCTCTGTGGGATGCAAAGGGAAATCAGGCTCAGACCCACCTCCATCCTTTCCCCTCTTCTGGACGGTGAATGCATTTCACATTAGCTAATAAACTGCTACATCTTATGTTCCTTAGCCTGCAGGAATGATGAATATTTTGGAATGTATTTTGAATGGTTCCTTGCCAGGGTCGAACAATCATCTAGAAATTTTAAATCAAAAGGCTGAAAAATGGAAACGTCTGTATTTCCATGGAGTTCACCGCAGTTTGAAAAGCACAACTCCCAGCAGAGGAGGCAGAATAACAATTGTCAGAGCTCTTGTGAATTGAGGCAAACAAGGGATACGTGGGAAATGACGATCCTTAATACGGAGTAATAATTTTTGCCTCCAGGTGATGAATATATTATAGAATATCTGCTTATTCCTGCTCTTAATCTGTCTGAAATAAATGTCAGATACTCTAACCTGAAGGATCAAACAATTTAAAGGACCTGTACAGAAATGTGGGATATCTCGGCCACAAAACACTGCTTTTTTTTTTCTGGTGCAGGGTTAGCAAACAAATGCTGCTGTTCTAGCACAATTTGATAGAATTTAAGCCTTTTTAAAGGCTCTAGCTAATGAATCACATCCACTGCCCCACCAGCCACATCCTCACCTAACACAGGAGTATCTCAAAATCAGCAAAAGGTTCGATGTCTCACCTGAATCAGTTCACGTCGATCATCAACCACCAGGCAACGAGGGCCGAGCAACCTTGGATGGAAAGTCTCCATGGATAAAGGAGACCATAAGTGGTCTGGTCTCATCGGAGCAGCCACAGATGGAGCAGGTCCAAGAAATAAGCTTCCCTCTCCCCCGTAGAGATGGGCTGTCTAGACACATTGGCAAGGCCACGCTGCCGAGTTTGCAGGGCTGCATCCTTCTCATATACAGCCTGTCAAATACAGCAAATTCCTCTCCCCCAGCCTGTTAGCATGGGCATTTTTTCAAACTTCCTAGTGTCACTCATGTCCAGAAATGCCAATTATGTTTAATGAGAAATTTTTAAACAGATTATTTTTTCTTCCCCTAGGAAAACATCTTGTGATTTTTTTTTTATTTTTTTTTAATCAACCCTCTGGCAAAATCATTGGTTGGTTATTTAATTATGTGTGTTTTTACTAACAATTGAAGTAAAAATAAAGTAAGTTGAGTACAAAGTATAAAAAATTTTTAAGCCAAGAAACACTGGTATGTGAATATGAATTGCAACATAAATGTAGAAAAAAAATGTTCTCCAAATAATAAAAGGACTACTCAAGAAAACCTACAGGAGTTAGGTGATGCTTTTCACTAGAAATACAATGTTTGAGAACATTTAGAGAGAGCATGCCTAGCCTCAGAGCCACATTCAACACAGAACTTATGTGCAGATTTAAAACAGTCCAGATCAAAGCCCTCCCAAAAAAGTAAATGACCTTCCACCGGATTCAAGATTGCAGGACTGATTAATGTGTGTTATACAGATTTCTCCGTCATCAGAGATCCTTAAGACAAGCTAGAGGAACTTGTGTCAGGGCTAGGGTAGGTTGAACAGCGTGTGCAAATTCCACCTGGCCCTGGGGTAAAGGTGGACTGACGACACAACTTCATCAGTTCTCTGCCAGACTCACATCTCTGGAGCCCTCACCACTTTCCCAGCTTGATTACTTGAGGAGATGGCAACAAAGGCAGCAAAAAAAATCAAAGCTGGGGACGGCAGGCAGGGTAGGATTTGGCAGCATGGGAAACTCCCTGTCTCCAGCTTGCTAAAAGACTGTGGGCAAGACAGCCTGCTCCTCTGTGCCTTCATTTCCTTCCTTGCTTTGCCTCACCCATCTGTTTAGACATCCCACTCTGGGAGGATGTGCTCTGCCACTCTCTTTGTTCATAACACATCTGGCAGACAAAAAGCAAATCACTTCAGGATAAATCACAAGTGGGATGCACTGGCATTACAATCCCGTCATTCATACTGCTGACCTTCACAGCACAGAAAATAAATTAACAGCAAGTAATTAAAACACTTTCAGTGTATGGTATAAAGGTACATAGCAGCTACTTCATTTCAGTTACAAATGGTAGCTGGTGTATTTGTGAGCACTGCAGATCCCATTTCCTAGCCTTGTCTGGGCTAACAGGGCACAGAGCACAGGGCCCCAGATCACTCTCAACCTCTTTGACTGAACTCTCATCCCAGGCCCTGAACGTCTGGGTTGATTTAGGCAGAAGCAGGAATGGGATGGGCTTCCTCTCTGCTTCACCAATAGCATCCCTCAAGGGACTTCTGAAATCATCTCCTCCCTAGGAAAGAAAGCTCAACTGCTTCTGGCTGCTAACAGAAACCTCAAGAGCCTTCACATTCACCTAGGAAATCTCTGCCAATCTCTCTGGTCACAGAAGCAAGTGTGCAGGTGGTTCCCTGTCAGAGGTGGTTTCCTTCCTCCTCATGCAGCTCTTCAAACATCTCCCAGAAAGAGGTACCAGGGATGGACAGCATGGCTCAGGCTGAACGCCCTCTCCTGCCAGTCCCAGATCCCAGCCAGGTGCTGGACATGCTGAACTGGGACTGGTGAGCAGCTGTGAGCAACCAGACACAAAGCTCCTGGCCACGGGTCACCCCCAGCCTGCATCCCTGCGGACACATCCTCCAACCAGCCCCACATGCCAGCCCACTCACACCAGCTCTCCAGGCTCCCTTGCAGTCACAAAAATTGAATTCAGACGGGAAGACCGATATCCCAGCATGGGAATCCAGTGTCCTAACGTGACAAAAACTGTACCTGCAGCCTGGACAGAGCCTGGATTTTCTGGGATAGGTCAGCTGCAAACACACGTCCACGCTGAGGGATGCTACAGAGTGGTGTTGGGTGAACTGAAACATCCTCCATGCAGGTCCTGGATCATCCAAATTGCTATGCAATGACCACTGCCATGCAACGTGGTGTAACAGAGATCAGTGCTCTGAACCCCAAACCAGCTCAGAGAGAACTAAAGCAGAACAGTCTGGTCCTGAAATAGGCCCTCTTTTTCTTTAAAGCACAGCTCATTAAATGTTTGCTGGAAAAACAGAAAAGCATTTTCCACTGAGAGGAGGACATCCAAGAAAAGCCCTTTCGGACATAAACTGGCAAGAGACTCCCAAGCATTTATCTTCAGCATAGAATGTGCTCTGTCAGGAGGGCTGTAACTAACAATACGCTGAAAAACATGCCACAGACTTCCCCTGTATTTTATTTGGCACCAAGGGGTTATTCCTCAGTACTAAGTATTCGCAACTGGCACTGGTTGAGCGAGAAATTACAACCTTCAAAAGACCTATTTAGCGTCAGCTGCAGAAAGTACGGAATTTGCCATCGGCTTCGATGACAACAGATTATGCCCCATAAAACGCTGCAAACGCGCTCAGCTACAATGCTCAGCACGAGCTGCCAGTTCAGCGGGGGGATTGGGAATTCAGTGCTTCCTGCCCCTTCTCAGGAGGCTGCTGCTTGCTTTAGGACTGGTGACATCCCTCTCCCCAGCTCTCCAGCTCACGTGCCTGCCAAGTTCAGCCACAGGGCTTGGGACAAAGCAAGCTGATTTCTGCAGAGGCTCTGCTGAGCCAGGCTTGTGCTGGCTCTAACCAGGCTGCAAAGAACCTTCCTGCCACACAGCAGCACGTTGCTCTACCTGAGCAAGATACCCCAAGCTCGTTAACCCTACAGCTCATTACTGCTAAGGAGGAATATGAGGAAAGCATCCCATTCCTCCAGGTTGGATAGTCAGCTGGGACAGACTAAAGTCAAGCATGGAGAGTGAGTTACCTGGCTCTGCTTCCAATGGGGAGGTTTGGGAGCTCCATTACCTCCTGATCTTGCACAGCTCAGCTGCATGCCAGGAAAAGAGACAGCCTCGCTGTCCCTGTCCCGCAGGATTATTCCCACCTCCCCAGAGGAAGAAAGAACTCTGTCACCAAACTCCCCAGGCCCTCAAACATTTTTCCCCCCGGCTTTGCAGAGTGCTCCAGGAAAGGAAACCTCAGAGTCAAAAACCCCTCCTGGTGTTTGCTCAGGACGAACGCCGTGTCCACACAGGAGTGCTCTGGGGAGAGTGTATGCACGTGGGGAAGGGAGAGGTCATCCCTCAGCTGGGCCAGCACTATCTTGAGTTAACCTGGAAAAAGCGACAGGGATTCTCAGTCCAGAAACAATCTCCACCTCGGCTCTCGGAGGCGGCTCCAGAGAGGTCAGCCTGAGCTGTGTGTTCCTGCTGCAAACCCAGAGCCCGCTCGGTGAGCTGTAAAACGCTCCCGTCCCTCTGCTGGGAAACTTTACTGTTTCCTTCCCCAGCCCGAGTCAGGGGCACACGGCTGCAGCAGACCTACACAAACAGGGGTTCACTGGGCAGAGACCCTCTGTTTACCTTTCCCTAGATGGACATTTAACTATTCAGAGGACCTGTGCAGCAACAACAAATAATAAAGGGGGAAAAGGAGACTTTTTGCGGCCAGCTCAGCCCGCGGCCAGCAGCCTGCCCATGTGAGCCACACACTTGTAAAACCCAGAGCCTCTGGATGGTGTCTGCAGCCTTTGAGTTAACTCCTGCTCCTGCAAGCCCAGGAATTGTCACCTGGCTTGAAATTAGGGGTGTCTGTGAGTCTTTACTGGGCTGGGAAGGTGGGATAGCTTTGCCGTGGCTGTGCCCCCCGGTGCTGCTCATGCACAGCCAGAGCAGACAGAATGGGACCAACCCAAACGTTCATGGACTATAAGTTGGATCCTCTGAGAATCACACAGTTGTCTCCTTAAGAATAGGGCACTGAGACAGGCTCTGGACACACTGGGCTTTCCCTCAGTGCACCCTCTGCTTCTTTTTAAACCTCAAAGCCGGCTGGGTCTCATCCTTCTGCCTTACACACACTGTCAGATATGTGGTGTCTTGTTTAATCCCAGGTTTTAACACAACCCCAGAATCTGGAGTCCAAGATAAAAATACAAAAAAAAGGAAAAAAAATCCCAAACCCAAAAGAATAAATTAAGAAATTAAGAGCCACAGTCCTTCAATGAGTCACAGCAATAGTGAGACTGGACTTTGGTCCTGCTGTACTGGCACAGCACATTCAGGCAGTAAGTGACATTCTCTGGGCCCTCCGTTAGGGAGCCAGGCAAAAGCTGGTGGTAATGGTCTGTAATTGGCCCGTTATCCCAATTTAAAAGCTGAATAGTGACAGCTAAACTCACCTGCAAAGTGCTTTGATGCTCAAGCCACTTGCAGTCAGATAACTAATTACAGGCTGAAATGCCCAACTTGAGGCAACTGCACGGGAAAACTTCAGCCCTTTCCCGCTCCAGCAGTCAGACAGCATGTTTGATAGGGCAGAGCCTGGAAGGGAGGCCCTGGAGTCCATTTCTAGCTGTCTGTCAGGGAAAAAACGGCCTTTTAAATTTACTCTCCTTACACAGAGACTCATAGGGAGACCGAGCCAACATTGTCAAATGATTGTACCGGAATCATGTTTTATTTCCCAACATCTGACGGGAAGGAGTGTATCAAACCGCATGTCATCTGCTGCCATGGGCTCATTCCTGAACCAGCGCCTGCTGAACTCACAGCGGATGCAGGGACCACTCCCAGCTTAGACACTGCTTTTACTCAGCAGATAGTTTAAGTGCCCCTGGTGAATAAAGATACTTTCCTGAATCAAAAGCAATAGGAAGAAAAACCCAAGTCTCCACATAAATTAAACCCAAGTAACATTTCGACCAAATCAGTTCCCGGCATTAGAAGGATTGCAGGAGATGGAGATGAAAAACCCCTTTCAAGCTGGAGAACTCATCCCCGATGAAGGATGGATGAGTTACTAAAACAAATATTACATTTCATTGTGGATAACAGGAATGTGGTCCTGCCTCATGTGAACAGGGAAGTAAAAGTGCTCCCAAGGATTATCATTTACACACAGATGATTTCAAGTCCTCCTGCTTGCTGAGCCCAGGCTGTGACACAACATGCAGGTTTCTCCCACAAACCCCTTCTGTTGCTCAGATGTTTGTTCCACAGTTGCTCTGGTAGTTTAATCGAATCTGTTACCTGGGCACAGAGCTGATAAAACAGTAAAATTCTCAGTCCTGGGCACAGATTGTATCCTTTCCTGGTTACCTGCCAGCCTATGGCCAAACTCAAGAGTTCCATCCTCACTGCCTGCGTTGGGAGATCTGCTGCTGCACTCACCCAGAGCCATGCCCAGAGAGAAGGTGCCCACATCCACCTGAACACACATCTACCCTGTATTTCCACCAGCACTGGCTGAAACAGGCCAGGCTGCCCCAAAACAGCACCAAATCCTTGCAACTGCCCAGATGGCTCTGGGTCGTCCTCTCCCATCTGGCAGTCCCCAGTACCTGAGCATCAGCCTCTCCTGCCTTCACCGACAGCCTGTGTCCAAAAATTCCCCATGGCTTCTACTTTTCACACAGAAAGGGCTTTGACTTTTCTCAAATCACTGGAGAAAATAACCATGAGAAATGTCAAGGCTTAAAAACCAAGCGCTTGAAAAAAAGTTACTACCGATAGTAAGCAAAGGGGTAAAACCTCCTGTGTTTGCTAGAGCAGAGAATATGTTTGCACGGCACAGATCCTGCTACTGAGCCATTAGGTCTCCTGCTGAGGGTTTGCTTTAAACTGTAAAATAAAAAAAGTGGGAAAGGTTGTCAGAAAACCCCATCAAAGGTCTCTTCCCCTCTCCTGGTTTTCCCTCCTCCCTGCTGCCTGTGCTGGCTGAGTTCAAGGCAGGCTGTGTCTTGCTCAAAGCACGACTTGCCACACTGGAGCGGAGCAAGCCGAGGATGGCCCTGGCCCTTTGAAGCAGCCACAACAGAGAGGACATCCTCTCCTCAGGGATGTGCCACACGGGGCTGGCCCAGCCACCGGGAGAGCAAAGCCAACATGGAATGTGTGGCAGGAGAAAGAGGAGGAGAAACCATGGGGCAGAGCTCACATCAGCCTCCAGCAGTAGCTGTGCATCTGGAGAGGAGACTGTGTCCTCAAACGGGCTGCTCTGGGCACCAAATCCCTTGCAGGTGCCTTCCAGAAAGGCAGCCCAGCTTTCCCAGCTGGTTTCAAGTGGCTTTCCAGAGAAAATGCTTACAATGCAACATGCTCTTTGCCTCTGATCTCTCTCTTTGAGTAGTTGGCCAATTACAACCACATTTTGACAATTTGAACAGGAACTGTGAAGATAGTTCAGCTCTTAAAATTTTCTTCAAAATTTGATGGCTCAGTAAAAGAGAGGATTACTAATGCCAGCAGCAAAAAGACCAAGCAGCTGAGCGAGACCAAGCTTTTACAAAACACCCCAGAACCCAGAGAGGACATTGCTGGAAGGAATATCCCAGCAGAGCTCAGCCTGGATTGCTCCACGGACACCCCTGGCGGTGCACAGCATCAGGAGCATCATTGCCAGCACCTTCACTTCACACCCCCTCACCTTCCCCAGTGAGGCCAGAACTGTGACTGAGCAGACCAAGCCCCACATTTTGGCCTCTTTAACTACTAAACCTGGACGAAGCACCAACGGAGACAACGGGGAGTGCAGCACCAACTGCATCCGTGTGCCCTGTGCAGAGAGGGCACAGAATCCACACTCTGTGAGACCCCGGCCACACCACACCGGCCACCCGTGCTTTGCTGCTGTTTCCCGCTGCCACAGACCTTCCTGTGGGCTCGGACCAGTAGATGGCACCAGAATAACAGAAAAGCCCCCGGTACCTCCCCAAATCTTCCCGCAGTATCACCCTCTGAACACGACTGGGCACCGGACACTGACAGCAACTGATGGCTTTTGTCCCTCTATTTTTAACGCCTGTTTGGAGCTGACCTCTACCGAGACTTCTAAAAGTTTTACCAAACAAATTCATGGGAAAAAAAAGAAAGGAATGTCAAATTAAGCGATTTCTTCCCTTTTTGAGGCTTATAAAATCACTTCTTCCCCCCCATAGATACTACTTTTAAATAAAAAACAGAATCAAAGTATCTACCCAAAGCATCTGCTTTCTCCATAATTGCTTTAATGCGGAGGAGGTTTCCCCTGTCCAGCTGGAACCAACAGAAGTTCCCCACCTGCTGCATTTGAACAGAACCTGCATTTCTTGATGTAGAAGCAATTCACTCGAGAAGTGCCTGGCTACCTTTTTTAGGTAGGAAGGTCCCTGTCTTTGGCCATTGTGACTGTCGACATTGCTGAAGGAAAGACCAGTGCTCCTCCCCAGCAGCTTCTGCTCTACACTAAAGACAACACCCGTGACCCCAGCAGGCTGAGCACCCTCTCAACTCTCTCCAAGCGACAGGACCAGCTCGAGTCAGGGTGGCCACTTCCCCCAGGAGGTACCTGCCTCTCTCTTGCACACTGGGTGTGCAAGAATTTTTCTCTTTACAAAGAAGCTGCCCTAAAACAGGATTAACAGCCAGTGCACACCCTGCAGCAAAATCCAGCCACATCACGGCCAGTTTAGAATCACCCTGTTCCCACCCTGTGGTACCTCCTGACAGCGACACTGGATAGCCATGTTTTCAGAAGGACCTTGGCAGAGATGATAGTGGTCTCGAAGGATGTTCTCTGCAGCACAGACAGGACTCCCCGAGTTTCCATCTCAGCTGTGAACAAGATGTACCTGAGCACTGCACAGTGACGCCAAACACCTCAGAGCCACGGCCACAGCTCTGCCTGGGGGAGGTTTAACGTACTCATGGAGGCACCGGGATTTTTTCAGAAGCTTGAATCATGCCTGGAGTCAATCTGGGACAAATTCAGAGACCTTCTGACTTTTCACACCTGAACTGAGTTTTGAATGTGGCTCAGCCCAGCAAAATCTTAGAAGGAGTTTGATTATTTTGATCTTTTCCCCACATCCCCATTATTAATCATACTGAAGGAAAGCGTAATTCCTCCAAACCAAACTGTTTGCCAAACCATTTTTCAGCACATTTTTTTACTCAATGTCCCTTCTAGGAGCACATTTGGAAGCCTCCACAACTCCATACTCCGTGGCCAATATCCATGATCACACTGCCACGAATGCTGAGCATTGGTGCTGGAAAATGATCATCCTGGTGGAGTGGAGGAAGGGTCCCATCCCCCCCGGGCTCAGTGGTGGAGAAGAGGATCAGCCACCAGGGTTTCGTGCTATGAACATTCCTGGGGGAGCTGCCCTTCTCTGGCTCTTTGGACACCGCTGGTTTTGCAGGCTCTTCCCTGGCTGGCAACAATTGAACGTGCAGTGGAGTGCAGACACAAGCAGATGAATGACAGCTCTGATCATCCCAATCCTGCAAACCCTTTTGCTCCCTTCCCTTGGTGCCAGCCCCGCACAGCCCCCTCTGACCTTCCCAGGGAGCTCACCCGTCCGATTCAGAGACGCTCTGTCCCATGAGGGTGCCCAGCATGTTTACCCCCCTCCCCACCACTGATTAGATTTGCAGCTTTCCCTGTTTTCCTCATTTTACCCAAAGCCAACAGGGTTGTGACTACAGGAGACACCGTTCACACGGACTCTCAACCTGGCCAGCAATACCAGAAGTCTCACACAACAGCCTGTTTCCTTCAGAGCCGCAGTAAACTCAGAAGAGGTCCTGAAACACAAGAGAAGGCTGGGCTATTTCCATGTCTGATGTTTGCCCTTCACAGCTCTGCAGAGGCTTCCCCATCTCTGCTATTCCTAACAGCGGGATTTGGAAAAGGGGATTGTCCTATAAATGTGTGGCAGCTGGTTCACATAAGGGCCTGAGTTCCGATCAGAGATGAGGACATCGCTTTCCTTTTGTGTTTCTTGCTATGTTTTGGTTTAAACCTGTAAACAGACTTGCACCAAGTGGATCTGTGTCCTCCATCTGGTCCTGTGATCCAACTTCCTGGCAGGAATATCCCTGACATTGGATTGCTCAGGAATGCTGCAGCACATCCATCCGTCCCAGGCCCAGAGCTGAGCCCTTCAGTTTGCTGGTTTCTGTGTGAGACCCAGCCATAGCATTTCACCCAGTTACCCCACTAGGGAGACCAATAATTCAGTTTAATTCTGACAAAAGCAGCTCTTCCAAAAGGGCTTCCAGACATTCATGGATGGAGAAGCCAACACTCTCCTTCAGAGTTATTTCTAGTGATTACACAGCATCTCACAGTTAAAAAATGCATGTATTCTACCTCCTTTGAATGCATGTCTGGCTTTTGCTCCCAGCCACTGGCTCCCATTCTTACTTTTCTCTGATGGATTAAAGGGGGAGGGGGGGGAGGGAAAGAAAACTACTTCTTTCTAGAGAGTCACGGAAACAGGGATACAAATCCATCACCACGAGTGCCTGGAACAACTCTCGCCATTGCACGGCCTGAGAGGGACAGTGACACGTCACCAAATCAAAAGTGCTCCCACTTGGAGTGGAGACCAGGGAAGCACAGCAGAGAGCAAAGTCCTTCTGAGGATTCCTGGAGAGCAGTGCCATGGGGGTAGCAAGGGAAGCTGAGGGAATGGGGAGCCTGGCAACCGCTGCCAGAAAGAAAACCAGGATTTGCCACCCAGCTGAATTCAACCCTCTGAGAACAAGGCATCCCCTTCACTTCCTTGCTGTAACCTCCTCCAGACACAGATTGTCTCTGGCCAGGAGATAGACACAGCACTCTCAAAGGTTGACATGAACCTGCCTAGGTTGATGAAGGGCAGCTTTCTGGGGCAGTTTTCCTGCTAATCACATCCCTTCCCCATCCATGTGCTTTCCCTCAGCTGAACAGGTCTCTCTTACCCCCCAGGCACCCCAGCTGAACACAACACAGCAACTCACCTGGAACCTGGGGGAAAATTGGAGGCAGCACCACTGTGCTGGCCAGGACAGATGAAACTCAGGGTTAAACAAACAGGCACATTCCCACTCAAGTCACACTGCCACTGAAACTTGGGGGAAGAACTCCATTTCCAAGGCAGGATGAACTCTATGGTGTTTATTCCTTCACATGTTTGTCTCCATCAGATCTGTGCTTGGGGTCTCAACAAATTCTCACACCAATCCCTTCCAAGGTTTCCCTATACTTTCTAGGCCTGGGAGGATTTCCCTGCTGCCTCACTTACATCTCCCTTGCAGCAACAGCAAGTAGGTGGGCTTGGAGATCAGTTCATATTTGAGCCTGAGCACCTATTAGCACCTCTTCTGTCCTCCTGAACTGGAGATGGAGCTCTCCTTACTGCTTTTCTTCTCTGGACCTTTTTTGACCCAGTTTTGCATTGGGCAGGAGACGTGGTCCCAGGCCAGGCAAGCAGATTTGCAAAAGGCATGGAGCCACAGCACTCCAAATTCATCCCCCTTGGCACTTGACACCAGCAGATCCCATGCCGCCCTCCTTTACAGGGCACTGTGTGGAAAAACACTGACGTGACGTGGGGGAAATCTCTGTCACCTCATCAGAGGAGCGAGAGCAGCCCTTCCCCCTGTAAGCCAGATTTATCCACTGGGAATCACTGGTGAAGACAAGATGGATCCATCCCATCAGGCCCCCACGATCCTCACAGTGCTGTCCCCTGAGGGACCAGCTCTGCCACAGCTGGAGGGCTTGGCTGGTGGCAGGGCATTGAGCAGAAGGGTTAGCACCAAAATAGGTCATTAGCCAGCGACGTGGGGTTCTTCATTCTTCTCCGGGCCCTGCATTTTCCTAACGGGAATGCCTCAGAAAACCCAGTGGGGGGGAAGAGGAATTTACAGTTCCCTTCCAAAAACCAGCCTTTGTTTGTTTGATCGTTTTTTTAAATGATCGAGTAACTTGTGAATGCATTTTCTGATGATTCCCACATCCTCCCAGCTGGAGAACGGTTCATGAACAGACTCCAAACTCTGTAAATGAGCTTGTTAGTCATAAGTCTTCAAACAGGCTTGATAAACAACTTTCAGCCTGCAGGATATTCATCAACCATTCTGTCTGCCCGGTCTCCTGACACTAATTTATTATTTACAATGAGAGATCTTTCTCCTAAATCACAGGTGATTGTTTCTTTTTACTGATTAGCTGAGTTTTCAAATTTTTTTAAGGAAAAACAATGAAAAACAAATCACAAACAAGCAATGTGCCGCAAGCACTTATTCCTGAGCAGTTCTCCGAGTTTCCATGACACGTATCAGAAGTTTTCCAAATGAAACAAACTGCAAGTAACAATCTTTTTGGCCAAACCTTCAAGACCAGGCTATAGCCAAGAAAAAGAGTGTGACTGTCCCAACCAGCCATTGGGAATTTCACTGCCTGCTGCCAAACGCTCCAAGGACCTTCCAGCTGACTGGCACGTGCTGCTCTTTGTATCCTTTGGGCTTGTGGAGAGCCCAGGTACCTCAAGATGTTCAGGAGGTTCAAGTCCACATGCAAAAATCTGCCACTGAAAACTGTTTCACTCCATGGATGGGTTCACACAGCAAACACAACTCTCCCCAAGGGTCTGGGGTGCACTTACATGCATCTGAATATCAGGTGGGCTTCCTGCAGGAACAAACTTGCTGGAAGTTGCTCCAGTTCATGGAAGGGCATCTCTTCCAGTTAATTAACATGGAAAGTGGTCAATTCCAGAGGCAGAAGCAGATGAAATAGTAATTTACTGGGGGTGATGCAGAGGGAGGACAATCTTTCCAAATCACTGTTTAAGCCAAGTTGTAATATAACACATATACCCAGGAAATTCCAAAGCTCTTAATTAGGGGCCAGGATCCTACCCAGGTACACCGGTAGGAAAACTGAGGCCTGGTGAGGTGAACCTGGTCAAGTCATGGCAGTGAGTATACAGAAAAAAAGACTTCAAGACTCTGCTGCCAAGGCACAAAGGCATTTTGGAGCAGTAAAAGACAGGCTGGGTCATCAGACTGGGCCATCTCGACTGATGTTTGGAGGAAAAAAAGCCTGACCGTCTCAACTGAGATTTTGGGTGCAAGCCTTTTCTGAGTAGGGTGCTCCCAGCATCCACACACTGTGCCCTACAAACCCTGCCCTGCAGTTCCCCCGAAGCAGAGTGGCCCTCCCTGCCTGGGGAGCACACAGAACAAACACCCTCCTCAGCTGCCTTGTGTGTGTGCATAACATCCAGACCTGTGTTTCCACCGCCACCTCAGCTCCCCATCCCTGATCCCTGGAGAGGAACAGACAGACTGCCATCAACATTCAGAACGACAGCAGCAGGATGCAGGGCTTGAGCCTGGACTGGTCTTGAAAGCTTTTTTCTCTCCCTCACTGCAAGATCACCGGTACATTTGCTCTGACAACCTCAAGCACTCAAGACGGGACAGGCAGCACTACCAGCTCGTATCCAGAGACAAACACACTCAGGAAAGAGACACAGACTGGTCACCAGCTTTCTCAAGTACCATCAGCATGAGAGTCATCCACCCCAAGCCGGAACTCTGTGCTGGATTCCCAAACCTCTGCTCTGTATCTTCCATCCGGGGTAATTGTGATGCTGCACAGGACAAGGAAGGATAACTGGCATGAAGTGCTACCAGCATTTTAGGCCACAAGGTAGGGAGAGCACTGTAAACCTTTATGGGAAACCAGCCCAGACTTCACGGGGACAGGAGCCGCCTGCAGAGCCACCAGCAAGGGCAACCCTTTGCAGCACCAGGCCAGAGCATTAACAGTCTGTTTTCACTGTTACGGCTCAGGCACTTTTCCCTTTTAAAGTCCAATCCATCCCCGCAGAGCCCCGACTCCGCTGACACAGAGAAGTGACGGCTCTTTGAAAGCTGCTTTTTTTTTCTTTCAAATGTGGGTCCTATTAGTGACACTTCCAAAAAAAGAGGATGATTTCCAGAAGCACTAAGCAGATCTTCACAGCCTCACTGACACATGGCAGCCCAGCTCACCCACCGCTCATTCAGCAGCCACAAACACAATAAAACCAAGAGCAAACTAAACTTTAGTCTTCTAAAGGTCCCCATGGGTTCAAAACCTACCCAACTTTGACTGGTCCAGCACCTACGCTGGCTACAAGAGAGGGTTGGAAGCTACTTGGACGCTGCCTTCTGCAGCCACCCACTCTGCTCCACCACCACCAGGCACCCTGCTTTGATCCCAGTGTCTCTGCCACTGCCGACCCCTTCAGAGCTGGATGCCATCATCCTTTTCCAAGTCTGCCCGCTCGGCAGCTGCTGCTGGCCATTTCGTCTTGCCCCAGTCATGCAGGACCACAGATAACTTTGATTTTACTTTGGTCAAGGAGGCCACAGGAGAAGTTCATCCACTGGTGGGTTCCAAGCAGGCAGCAGTGTCCTCAGGCTCCTGTTGAGTTCCAGCTCTCAGTGCAAAGGCAGTTTTGCTTCCTGAGCAGCTCATCAAGAAGTGGAGAGGGTCCCAGCCAGATCCTGAGCGTCTCTTTGGATGTTTGCCCTGCCCAGCGGTCTTGCTGACTGGCTGAGTTTCTCCTATAGGAAAATTTCTCTAGCCAGAATGGGGGAAAATTGGGGTGGAATATAAACTGGTTGCAGCAATAGGATGTAGTGACTTGTTAAGAGCACAGCTGGCTCCCTTTACCTCTCTTCTAACCTTCCCTTCCAGGAACACAAGGCACCAGGATGTCCTGGGCTGCCACCCCAAGGCAAATGTTCACTTCATATGGGCACGTATGAAATCCAGACTGTCTGGTATAGTGCTTTAAACACTGGCATAACCTTTTCTCAGCTTCTGGAGGTGAGAGAGGAGCCCAGAAAGCAATGTAAGCTGAAATAGATGCTTTCTGGCTTGCTCATCAGGCCTCTCTTCCCTCTTGGCCTCCGCAGACTCATCTTTGCAGATGCCAGGCTTTCCACTGCAGGAGGTGGCCCTCAGCTTTGGCACCACTGCTCCCTTCCCTTCCCAGCCAGCATCCTCCAGATGCTCTCATTTGAAAGAAACTTCTCTTCAAGTTCAGTTATGCCTCCACAGTCCCAGCAGACACACAGCACAGCTCTGCCGAGCTCCCATTCCCACCTCACAGCATCTTCCAGGGCTACACAGCGGAGACCAGCCGGGTCCAGCAGAAAGAGTGTAGGAAAGGAAAGAACAGGTCAGGTACATACCACACATTTACAGGTCAGTGCAGGAATGACAGAGGTGAGCAGGGCCAGCAATGCAGGAGCAAGAACTGCAGGATTGCCCTGGGGGACCCTTGCCCTCCTGGCTGTAGGACTGCTGCAGTCACAACATGGGATGACAAAGGACAAATCCCTCCGTGCCTGTGCCACAGGGCTGGTGGCACCTGTGTCTACACATGTGTGAGCTGCCACTGACAGAGTGTACAACACAGACTCTGTGGAGACTCTCCAGCGGCCAGTAAGAAGTTGAATTTATCCTGCATCTCCCCCTCAGGAGCAGGCACTGCTACCATCCTTCTCCACACCCCACCAAACTGCCACAAAAACTCACTGGGATTTCACCACCACTTTGAGCTGTCTGCTCTCCCACCAGAGCAGTCAGTGGGTTCTCAAGATATTTCCCATACAACAGGTTTTTCTTGGGGGAACCAGACCAAAAACCTGCTCCACTACCCAAGCACAAGTTGAAACCTTTCTGTGCCCTGTGCATAAAGCTGCAAGGACAGTTCAAACAGAAAGTCACATCAGAGCCTTGGACAACAGCTCCTCCAGACGGACTGCAACGATTCTCACTTCAAATCTCCATAATCCACCCCAAAATCCAAGCCTCCTTTAGGAAAGGCGAGTAGGGTGGGGAACCAGCAGTGCAGTGATTCATCTTCCCCAGAAACAGAGGCCCAAGTCTGGAATACTGTGACACTTGGTAAATATTCGTGATGTACTTCATTATGCAACAGAGGCCCAGCAGGAACACAGCTCCCTCAGGGCTACTTAATATGGGTTTCAAAAACGATTAAATATATCATAAACAACTTGCAACCAGGAATAAACACCTATAATCCCATCAAGTCATTCTGGTGATGTCAAAAACCTTGGGAGCGAACCCAGTTACCGGGGGGAAAAATAAAATATATCCTTGAAGGAATTACGATCCTGTAATTCTGTGCCTGCCTTGTCAAACGCCGAACTCTCCCAGTCTCTCCTGCTTTATACGCTGTCCATGCTTTTGGCTCTTTCCTCCCAGGCTTCCTCACACCACATATTTTGGTGCGTGTTGCACCTCTGCCGAGGGGCAAAAGGATGGTGCCCCTGAGTGCCGACAGCAAAACCTTTTCATGCCTGCGCAAAAATATTCCACCAGCCGAAAAAAACTAAGTTTTTTGCATGACTCAAAGGCTGCTGGTCAAGTCTTTAAACACTAATACTCATCAATTGGCACACACATAAACGGCCCATTGAGTCGCATGCAATGACTCGTGTGAGTAAGGCCTGCACAAATTAACCTTGAGATAATATTTTCCCATGCAATCACTGCTTTATACATCATCAAAAAGATGGAAAATAGACCGGCTAGCACTGGAAACTCGGTGCAGATGACAGAAAGCTGATGTTCATTAAAAGCGTTCTAGCAGTTTAGACCAAACCTTTAAGTTTTATGAGAGATTTCAAAATCTAATTTTCATGGAAATGTTTTCATTACATTAAGGAGGGAAAGAGGGAAAGTAAGAACCTTCAGCGAAATCTTTTTCAAATTAAAAAGTTGGAAGCTCTGTGTGGATGGATTGAAAACACAAATACCATCAGCAAATTATGAGACCATGAGAACCAGGAAGCAAAACTGATTATGATCAAAAAAAGCGAAATTCCCAAACAAATAAAAGTCTCTTTTCACCCGTCAAAAGGAAAGCAGCATGGCCAGCACTCATAAACCGAGTCAGCTCCCTCCTCCAAATTCACATGGCTCTTTTTCTTTGTTAATAACAGCACACTGACCATTTTTGTTCGCTTTTTCACATCTTTTTTTTTTCTTTTTAAGAACCCAGCTATGTGGCAGTCGCATTTCCATCTCCTGTATTCATCCAGAAGCCGTAGAAATTTATGTGAAAAACACAAAACGTTTTCCCACCTCAAACTGTAGGATTCAGGGATGTAAGAAAAATACCTGACGCTGATACTTAATGAAATTACCATGCACCAGCCATCCTGAGACCGAAATTGGAGAGAGATGCCCAAAGAACATGAAAGGAAAGAAGTTAACCAAATTTCTAATGACTGCTTGGTGTTAATTCCTGTTACTCAACCTTTACTCAAGTGAACACTCCACAAAGCCCCCAGGACATGGGCAGTACAACTGGCGTGCGTAAAGACTACTCTGGCAAGAAAAAGCTGTTGTGTTTTTCATGAAGATAACATAAACAAGCGTCTTAGTATTGATCTGATCCTCACTTTTCCCACATCAGTTTCTGGAAGAGGAGAATTCTGGAAAATCTTTCGTGGCAGCATCCTGCGAGGATGCTCCCCATTGTCCGTGGGGATCGAGGCACCCGCCGGTTTCCCCGGCTCACCCGGGTGCAACCTGTGGGCACCAGCAGCCACTTGCTGCCTGCAGGCTCTCCCTTTGCCCATCAGCCTTGCAGGACAAGGGAGAAAGAAAATAGCTCCTATAGACCGAATTCATGTACCCCACATTTTTCCCTCCTCAGCATCTTCTGGGAATAAGGGCTGTGATTTACTAACAAAAGAGCCCCTTAGTACTTCGAGATAAAGCGAAGAAAACCCTGCAGTTGTCCCAGGCGCTTCCTCTCACGTTCATCCTCGGGAACTCAGCAATCCAAGGAATAACTTTTCTTTCACATTTCAAAGCGATGGCAGAGTTTTTCTACCTCTTTACGGAGGCGTATTTTTTGGTGAAGGATGGGGAGGCACAGGAGCACAGATGACCTCAGGATCAGCAAACAAAAAAAAAGAAAAAAAGAAAAAGAGAAACAATTCTATATTTACACACACTCTTTTACTCCTGCAGCAACCTCACTTGGTTCTGATTAAAAAGAGAAAGAGGCAATTAAAGCAAAAAGAATAGCCATGTAAAGAATAGCCAGGTGGTAGCAGAGGTCCTTCAGCTCCGGATCCTGTATCAGATGGCCAGCACCAGTGGAGCCAGAGGGTATAAGCCCAGGCATCAATGGAGAGGTCTCTGTCCCAGCTCATCCCTTCTTCCAATCTCTGTGCCTTGCGGCTCCCTGAGCCGGGCGCTGCCTCCAGGCACCGCTGCCGTGAGGAGCCATCCTCAGCCTTCCCTGACTTTGTCACGTCCTTGCTTGAAATAATGCCTATTTCTGATCTCTGCAACATCTGCCCCATCACCAAACAATGCGCTGGCTGAAAAGGCCCTTCCTCGTGCTCTCAACCTGCCGCCAGAGAAGAGGGGGCTGAAGCCACAGAGATGCTCTGCTTGACCCACCCTGAGCAGAGAAACTCACCTCCTCCCAGCTATCCGGCAGGGTTTCTGCTTCCTTGGGAAGGAGCAGCAGTGCCGAGGGGTCACAATGCCTGCTGAGACAGAAGAAGCCATGGAGGGACTCAGGCAGCCTGTGCCCCAGCTTTAGTTGTGACCCAGCCTGATGTGATCTGCCAGCCCCCAGACTGCCATCGCTTTTATACTGAAGAGAAATTAAAGGACAGTAATAACTCCAACATGCAGAACTCAAGCACGTACTGGACCGAAGCAGGGCTTATTCACTCCAGCATAACAACTTTTCTTTTGGTGGTCACTCTTTCTCCACATCATTTTACGAGCCATCACCAGCAAGACTCAAACCAACCAACCAAAACAAAAAGAAAAAGCAGAGATCAAAAATGCCATCTTTTTAAAAAAAGAGCAACTGTGAATTAACCCTACTCAGAGACACAAGCTCTGGGAACCCACAGGCCACTGACAGGTTTCTGCTACCCACACAGGCGGCACAGGAGCAATAAGAGTTGATTGTCTTTGCTGGGAAGCTCTGGGAATCCCCTCAGCTGAGCTGGGACCTGCATTTTCATCCCAGTTTTAGCCGGAGTTAGCGAAAGCCCTGCTACCAAACGAAGAGTTGGTTCTATGTTAACAGGTGGTTTTGTGACAAACTGGAACTGGGATTGCAAAGTCCTCCCAGCTAAGCAGCAGAGGTGGGGAGGTTTGCCGTGAATTGTATCAGCTTTTAGGGCGAGGTTTTCAGAGCTGCAAGTTGAACTGAAGTCAGTAAGAGTGACAGCTTCACAGCACCACCGAAAACTCAGCTCCGTAATACGTTGACAGTTCTCCCTGTAAATATCACAAGCAGAGGTTCTCACACAAACGCTGTTTTTCTCTTTTTAATAAGAGAAATGTTTTCTCCTGAGCCTCTTTCAAACGAAATAGCGGCAAAATATTTCCTTCGATCTCAAATGTCCAAATAAAAGCTTCTGTCATTTCTGCCTCAACCTTCTTCCCTTAATTTTTGATTACAAAAACAGCACCAATAATTTGGCTTTTCACTTCAGTTTGGGACAGAAATCAGTGGCAGACCAGCTGATTTTCCCCCAGGCTGAAAGAACATTTTTAATATTCTTGAGACATTCCACAATTTCTCCAAACGGCTTTTACCTTCTCTCCCTTAGAAACATGGAGAATAACCGAGCCTTGTGTTAGCTTTTCCACTGAAACAGCTTTCATTTTTCACCGAGAAAAGTTCATATCCCTGTTGAACTTCCTAGCTCTGGCACAGTCCTTTTCCTACATGGATTGCAAAATACTGCACAGAACAGATGCAATAGGTGGGGAAACTGAGGCACGGAGACTCGGGATGTGCCAAACACATCAGTGAGAGAGCCAGAAAGCCCAGATGACAGCTCTGCCCAACAAACCCGGGAGAATTTATCCCCCTCCTTTTTTTTTTTATTTAGTTGCTTGCTTTAGAATACTTTCAAAACTTTCTAATTCACCGCAACGACATTTAAAACTTCTACAGCACTAAGAGAACTTCTAAATTATTTGAACCTGCAGTTTAGTCCCGACTTGGCAGTGCTAGCTAGAAAACAAGCCCTTGGGCTGGGGTTTTTTTGGTTCTTTACAGGCTTTAAGAGCAAGGTCGGTATTGGAGAAACACAGCCCCTCTTTTTCTGACCGAGCTGGCTCCATAAAGCTCAGCAGTAGGCAAGGGGTAATACCAGGACTAATTCGGAGTAAATCGGGAATAAATCCAAATAAAATATGATAAACGAAACTGGATGGGGAAATGGAAGAAAAAGAAAAAGTTGTCTACGTAACTTGTTGGTTAATATCTTGGGGACCGTCCTGCGGTTCAGGGAGCTGAACCGCGATGAGCCGCAATCGCTGCCTTCCCCACTAACATATACACCTTTAGAGCCAGAAATTGCATTTTTCCGGGCTTTTGGAAGGGAAATTTTTTAGAGCCATGCCCCAGTGGCGGTCGGTCCGGCTCTCGGGGAGAGAGGAGCCGCTCCGGCGGCCGCGCACCGCTCGCTCCATTTCCCGACCGCTCTCCCGCTCCGGGAGGATGCTCCCGCCGGGAACGGCTCCGTCCGGGACGAGCTCGGGGATCCCATGGGCGCTGCTGCAAGGAGCGACTCCTTTTTGGAAAGCTCTCCGCCTCCCCTGCCCGGTTTCCTTCAGGATACCGGGAAAACCACGGCGGATCCGCGGGGAAAACAGGGTCGGAGGCGGCTCCCAGCAAAAAAATAAAATAAAATAAATTATGAAAACGAAAAGCGAACGAAAATTGCAATTGGCATTTTCGTTCGATTTTCGTTTCGTTTTGTAGGAATCTTTTTCCCACTTTTCTCCGGGAACCGCGGGGCAGCCCCGGGCGCGGGATGGGGATTCCTCGGAAGCGAGACCGTGTCCGCAGCCGCGGCCCCTGCGCAGCCCACGGGAGTCCCTGCGGAGCGGCCGCAGCCGGCCCGCACCCGCAACGAAAACGCGGTCAGTCCCCGCGGCCGGGGATGCAATTTTTTTTTAAGAGAAAGCAGAGGGAGGGTAAGGGGGAGTTACTGGCCCTGCACAACCCCCTCACCCTTTCTGACAGCGCTGCCCTTGGAAAACACGCGGCGCTTCGAAAATGCCGCGCAAGCCGGCGCCCATCCCGCTGCCCCGCAGCCGCTGGGCTGCCGGTTCACGGCTACTTGAGTTCCCAAGCTCGGACCCGGGACAGGCAGCTCAGAGGCGGGTCGGCCACTCTGTCCTGCCCTGCCCGCCGGGCCTGGATCAGGGAGAACCGGGGCTTGGCGGGGAGGGAATTGGCGGCTCCACTCTGGAGCCCCGCACGCACCCTCGGGCTGTTTGCGAGCCGCGATGCTCCGGGCAGGGCGTCGGACAATCGTCCGGACTCCATCCAAATCTCCAAGCAGCCTCCCGGCGTCCCGCAAACCACGACGCCGGTCACCGCTCCGACGGGCCGGGCGGATGGATGGGATATATGGCTGGCTGGATGGAGCGTGGCTCAGCCGCCTACCGTGCCTCGTCCCGTCCAGCCAAGCCCCATTCTCAGACCACCCCGGCAAGGAACGGGCGAGGGGGCTGCGCCCGCGGGCCCGATCCTGCCCGCCTCGGCTCCCCGGGATGTTCTCCTCCAGTTCCCGAGGGTGCGGGAGCCACGGCACAGGACCCGACGAGCGCGGCGCGGCGGTGAAGGGCAGATCGCCCCTTTCCCGGGACGCGGCTGGGGGAAAACAAGCGTTTTTGCAGCCGACCGGTGCCGGCCCTGCCAAGGTCTCCCTGCACACCTGGGAAAGCGACTCGGGAAGCGGGAGGAACCGGTCCAGGCACCGGCCGGCGGCTCCTCCGGCCACTTCCCCGCGGGAGCCCCCTCGGGGCCGGGGCCGGGACCGGCCCCCGCGGCTCCCCTGGCCCCTCGCCCCGGGGAGAGATGGAAGGAGGGGATGACCCCGCACTTACTGTCCTGCTGCGGGGTGTCGCTGCCGCTGGTCAGCCCGGGGGACTCCAACAAGCTCCGGCCGGGCTCGCCGCCGCCCTCCTCCGCCTGGGCGGCCACCATGTCGCCCGCCTCCTCCAGGTCCAGCAGGTGACTCACGGAGAAGTTCTTCTTGGCTTGTAAATTGTCCAGGCCGGCGGGGCCGTCGAGGCGGGCGGGCAGCAGGGCCTGCCTCTCCATGGCGTGGGCATAGCTGGACGCCATCGTGCCGAGCGGGGCTTTTCTGCCCTCGCCCCCCGCGGGCGCCCACCGCCCCCGCGCCCCCCCAGCCGCCGGCCCTTCGAGGGGGATGCGCACGGACCGGAGCGGGGGGAACGGGACGGGACCCGACGGCGGCGGGTAGGGAAGCCCGAAGGGGAGCGGGCAGGGCCGGGCTTAAAACATGCCGGAGGGGAGAGGCGGCGGCCGGCTCGGGGCGCCGGGGCGGCGGCGCGGGGAGCTGCCGCCGGCCGGGAGCGCAGGGTGGCTGTGGGGCCGCTGGGGCGGGTGCGCCCCGTCCCTCCGCCCCCGCTGCCGGCGGCTCCGCTCCCTCCGCCCCTGCGCTGCCCTCCCCTCCCCTCCGCCCCGCACTTCAAACGGCGGGGGCGGCTCCGCTCCGGGCACCCGCGGGGCCCCGCCGGGACGTGGCACCGGGACGGGGGTGGCAGCGCGGGCCCCGCCGCGCTCGGCAGCTCCTCGTGGGGGGCGGCTGGGGGAGCCCCCCGGGTAGGGGCGAGGGGGGCGCGCAGGGGGGTGTGAGGGTTCTCCCCCTCGTCAGCCGGAGCTGCACCTGGAGGGGAGGGTGGACGCGCCCCTGGGGAGGCTCCCGGGACTGGGGAGAGGAGCCGGGAGGAGGGAAATAGCGAAAATGAGAAATGCAGATGAAAAGGTGACCAAGGGTAAGTGGAAGAGAAAGTGTGAACAGGAGAGAGGAGAGGAAAGGAAGAGGAAAAATAGCAAAAGAGGAAGAAAAAGTGCAACAGAGAGCTAAGAGAAACAGACAAAAGGCAAACAAAATGAAGAGAGCAGAAGGGTAAAAAAAAAAAAAAAAAGGCAAAAAGAGAAACAGCAAAAAGAAAAAGAGGATTCACTCGGAGCTCCTCAGGCCAGCAAGCAAAGAGGTCCCAGCAGCCTGTCCTGGCCCGGCTGGCCCCCGTGGCCACGCACAGGTAGAGGTGCTGGGAGGTACCCCCGGACCTCGCCGCAGAAGGGCCCCAGGCCAGCAGGGCTGGCGGCACAGAGGGGCAGGGTCCCGCCGGCCAGGAAAGGCCGCTGCTTCCCGGTGGCTGGAGCCTGGGCTCCGAGCTGCCACAGCCAGCCCAGAATTTCCATCCCCCCTGATCTGGGGAAAGAACATTTGATGCCATCAAAGGGCTCCAGATTGAAAACAGATGTGCTTCCCTGAGCCTCTCCATGCATTTAATTAAGGCACAGGCGTGGAGGAGACATTTTCATCATTAGTTTGCTTTCAGCCCCCCCCCCCGGTCCCAGTTTACCCTTTGCAGTCTCAAAGACCCAAATGAGCATGGCAAGGTTGTGGGGCTCTGCTGTCCCCAGCTTGGGGGGTGAACAAAGCTGGTGGGCACTGCGTGGAAAGGCCAGAAAAAGCATTGGGGCAAGGTTGTGTGAGTGCACAGAACTGTGTGGGTCTAAATAGACCCAAAATGCTGTGTGTGCATCTTTGTAAGCAGCAGTGAGTGCCTTGCTGTATGTGTGCCTTATTGCATACTGGTGTGGCCCTTTTTCTGCATCTGAGGGAACATTTGTGTGTGAAGTCCTGTGATATGTGTCCACATGTTGGATGGGGAAGGAGCTGTGTCTTCACATGGGTGTGTGAAGCTGTATCTGGCGGGCTTTGGTGTGCTGGCATCTTGTACCCTGGCTCTCAGGGACTCCAGCTTTAGGCAAGGCAGGGTGGGTGGTTACCTCTACACACCCCTGTGGGCTGCCCAGAGCATGAGATGCCCTTTTCTGTCTCCCAGATACTTGGCTGCCACCTTCTTGGTCAGCTGGCTTTTACTCTCTTTTCCCCTGATCTGCTTCAAATGGATGTTACAACTGACCTGGCTGTTTTGGGCGGGTGCTGCAGAGCCCCAGCCACAAACATCCCTTTCCACAGGCAGCAGGGTCTGCTCTTACCCCAGACAACCTCTGCCATGGAGGTGACAGCAGGAGCCACAGAAACCAGAGCAAGAGGTCTCTGTGCCACCTTCACCACTATCCTCACTGACATCCCTGATAAGAACTCCTCATGTCTAAGGGCATCCTTCAGACAACCCTCCCTTCCAGCCTTGGCTTTGGGAATGCAGCCCAGTACCAGCAGACAGCCTGGAAAGATGGTAGGTGGAGGCGTGTTGGTACTGAGGGTGACCACATCAATGTGTGTGCATCTGCTACAGAGGGAGAGTCTCACCTGCAGGGCAATAACGGGGCTCAGCTCCAAGACCAGCTGCTGTGGCTTTACCCTGAAGTGAGTCCTGGGTGCTGCCCACACACACAGCACCCACAGGCTGAACACCAACATGGGATGCCAGAATCACATCCTGAGAGTGACCTAAACACCTCCTTTCCTGGGTGCCTCCTGCAGCACTACTGGATTTCTGTGACTGGGTGGGAGGGACAAGTTGAACCCAAGGGAAACTCTTCCAGCTCTGTCTGTCTCGGAAGAAAGAAGACTGGGAACAGTGGGAGGCCTCCAAGACCACACAGAACACTGCAGGGCTGTTCATCTTTCAGCTTGTTGTGACCAGACAGGCCCAATGCCAAGGGACACCTGCAATGTGGAAATGAGTGTGGCAGGAACCTCCTGGGCTCTGACAGGTATAGGGAGGTGCATAATTGGTCCATCGCTTTTGTCTCATGTGACTTAAGTGGTCCACAAAGTTCATGAGCAAAATATAAACAGAAAGATGAGGAGACAGAGGGGATGAGGTCAAGGGGTCCCAGGGCCCTATAGAGCTGCACATCTCAGTCTGCCACTAAAACAGAAGTAGGACCATCTTAACAGGACAAGCACAGAAGATTCCTTCATTAGCAATTTCCCTGAACTAGTTTTAAACTTCAGGTTAGAGTACAGACAGATATTATTACCTTACCTGAATGCTCAAGGGTATTGCCTTCTAGTGTTCAGTGTCTCCCCCTCCATCGGCAAAGGCAGATAAGGATGGGACACTTGTCACCCATCTCAGATGCAGCAGTTCCTCCCTGTACAGCAGCCCAGCCCATGTGCTCACTCTGGGGCCTCCAGGAGTTCCTGCAGAATGAACAATCATAAAGCATGAATGAGCCACACCGTGGTCTGCTGCAACCCAAGGATCTCAACACACTTCTGTTTTTCAGATGGGGAAACTCGTGCAAAGGCAACTTGTCCCCAGGATCAAACCCAAAGCAGAAGTCCTGGGATACCCCAGTTCTCATGACCCTGAGGCTGGGAAGGACTCCCATGCAACAGATGGCCCATGACAGCAAAGGCACACACCATTTCAACATCCCACAGGCCCTCAAGTAGCTGGTTAGACATTTCCCACCTTACCACTGGTCTGGTGTCAAGCTGAACAGGCAGCTCCCCTTCCCCACCATTCTCCCATCCCACCTTTCCTCTCCAACGTGCACCTGCCTGGCAGCTGCTCACAGCCCCATTCCTCCCCTTCCCAGCTGTCCAGCAAATGGTTGCCTCCTGCTCACACTTCCAGCAAGGCAGGAACCTCTGAGCCTCTTCTGCCAGGGGAGAATAGGAGAAAGCCCAAAGGTCCTGAAACAGCCAGAAATCTGCCAGGTAAAGCACCCACAGCTGAAAAGTCAAGCCTCACACCACAGACAGCAGCCAGACCCCAGTGTGGCCCTTCCTGCTCCCAGAAGTGGTTAATGTTTTGAAGGATATCAGTGAGATTCACCAGCTGGAGCCCTGCCTCAAAACCCATCCCCTGTGCTCTGACCATGTCTGACCCTCAGAGAAGATGAGGCAGAAACCACAAACTCTCCCTAGTTGCATATCAAGAAGGGGAAAACCAAAGATCTGCATCTCTGCAGATGACCAGGACATTTTGCTTTTGCTTTCTTTTCTCTTGGAAAATTACAAGCTCAGCCTGCAGTGTCAGTGAGAAAGTCCCTAACTTGGGTATTTTTTTTGATTCTTGAAATTTCCCAAGAAACCCAGCACTGGCAGCTCCTGTGGTTCCCACCTCCAATATATGGGCTGCCCGAGTATGTCATAAGCCCTCAGAAACATTCCCCTCACCTTCCCATCTGTCTGAACAGGAACTTTATAGTACCACAGTCTTGGTGACAGTTTTCAGCTACAACAGACAGGACCTGACAACCTTCCCAGGGGTCTTTAGCCAACAAGAAACACTCGGGGCAGATGAGCAGCAGTAACATCCTCAGGGCAGCTCACACTCCATGTGGTTGGCATTACTGGGATGCAGAAGGGCACTGAGTAAGCCAAGCCTTCACCTGCTCTGCTCCTACATTCAGCTCTCCTGCACTGACCACCACATCACATTCCTTTCCTAGCATACATTACCTTCTTCTTTCAGCTGCCCTAAATATCTTCTCTTCCACGGGAGTTTAAATAAAAGAAACCAGGCAGAAAAACCTGTGACACCCAGGTGTGGGTCCTCAGCTATCTAATCATATCATGGCACTCAGGTGAAGCATTTTGCTCAGTGAGGAAAAGTACTTTGGACCTCTCTCTTCCCTACCTTATTTTCATGAAACTTGTCAGCATGTAAAGTCTTAGAGCCCTTTTTTTGATCTGCCAAATTTGTTTCATCCTAGCAATTAAAAAAAAAAATGCAGGAGGGCAGTGAGGAACAGGAGCTGACAGCCAGAACCACTGAACAAGCTTGTGCCTTTAGGAAACCTGACCAAAATGCACATATCATTTATTCCTGCTCCATGCCAGGTGCTCAGCTATTCTATGACATGCTGGGCACCCTCCAGCTCTGCTCTCTTGAGGACCTGGATAGGTCTGAGCAGTTTAAATGGGTGAGTCAGAGGGCAGGAGGGCACAAATGATGCTTACTCCTCTCCCAGGCCCAGAGCAGCATGTTAGAGAGCGAGTGCTCCAATACAGACCTTCACCGCTTTGCACCCCAAAACTTCTGCCACAGCTCCTTAGGGCAAAGCTGATGAGAGGCATCGATTCAGAGCATCTCTGTCTCTGGCTCATCTTAGGATGGATCCCCATTGTCCTGTCCGGTGATATCCCCACTGCTGGACTCTGTTGCTGATGCCCAGGTGCTGGGGATCGAAATCAGAATCCTTTTACCCCGAAAAGTTCTCCTCCAGTCATTTCATCATGCTGGTTCCCTTTAATGTCTGGTCTCAAGTCCTTCTGCACTTGCTCCAGCCAGGGCTGGATAAGAACTCCACGGAGCTGGAGACAGAGAGCACCTGCAGGAACATGTGTGTGCACGAGGGTGTATGACCTTACACATGTGGGTGAGCGTTTGGGGGTGCGTGCCCAAATTCGTGTCTCGAGCTGAACCTCCCCCCACAAACTCCTGCTACACACTTGGCCCAAATCCCTCTCTCTTCTTTCTTCCCCACTAGAGGTGCATTATTACATCTGTGGGGGATCAGGTAGTCCACAGTCATTCCAAGCTGTAAACTCAACATCAGGGTTTCTTTTAGTTCCAAACATCTTGATATCATCTGGAAATGCCACGAGCAGTTTATAATTAGGGTTTAGCATGCAGATTAATACCAGCAGCTCCAGGGTGAACAGACCATCAGAGTCTAATCAAAGCTTAAATGGGGCAGCAATTTAGTACTGAGATTTATTGTTCCACTGCATAATATTTTGAACCAGGGGCTGAGTTCACATCACACACAGTCATTCCTGGAAGTGCTATCACATCTCCAGCCAGAGCAAGGTGGCTTGTTACTGGTTCATAAAGGTGATAAATACTAGACTTGGGGAGCTTATTTAGGAATATTGCAGAATTCACTGTACAAGATTTAGAACCTGAGGCTGGTTGCACACATGCCCAACTTTGCCCCAGCCCACGTGAATGGTGGGGCAAAGCCACACACTTGCATTGCTTTTTTGATGTGTACCAGGTTTAATAAGGGAGGTTCCCCAGGATACCAGTTGAGGGGTTCTGTTTGCCATCTCCTCTGGCCATGTGTGGGTGAGGAGGATGGGAAGGTATGAACTACTCAAGGTGAGGATAAAGCTGCCTCACAGCAACAGAACCATCCACTGGGAACTGACACCAGTTGAGGCTTGGAGACATGCTCAGCCAACGGCTGGGGAGGGAGTTCTGGGCTAAATGCAGCCAGGGACAACTCCTCCTGAGTGATGTTTCTGCAAAGTCCATCTGCATGACCCCTGGGAGCACCCCGAAATCTCAGAGGTTTGATTTTCAGGGTAGGGGCAGCTGGGCAGTCTGTGCAGTACCTGGGTTGGAGTTTTCACTAGCAGGACTCCTACCTTTTCCAATCTGCCTTGCCCAGACCTACCCCTACCCAGTCAGGGCTGGAGCCCTTCCTTTGCCTTGTCATTTATAAAACACAAGTGGGGGAGAGGGCTGGGGGAGTGGAAATTAGTTCATCAGTTTGTCTGTATAAGTCCCAATTTTTAAATTTCAGCTGTTGCCACCTAGCTTTCAACAGAGACGACAAGCACATTCACCAGCTGCCAATGGCAGGAACAAGTTTCCTATTTTCTTTTTCCATCAGCTTTCCACTAACTGGAAGAGGGGCTATGAAGAAGGGGCTATCCTAATCTTCAGCCTAGATGGTCTGTGAATCTGAGCTAGAGTCCAGCTATCCCCTTCCCTGGTTTTGCTCTTGCCAGGGATGCCTTGTGGTCATTAGCTCTGCCTCTGGCCCCCCCGGATCGGCACCGTGTCTGAGGTGCAAGGAGCAAAAACACCTCCTCACAGTGGCTTTGTGCCAGTGGCCATGAGCCCGTGGGCACGGGGTGACAGGGCACAGTCCTGCAGGTGGGTGATGCTTGTCTTCATCGCACTGAGCTGCTCCATCCCCTTGGAGGATTTCAGGGGAGCTGCCTGCCTGGTAAAAAAACACCCTGTGCCCCTGTCAGGTTGCCTGCGATGGCTACCTGGTGGCACTGAGACGGCCACCAGGAACTCCACCCACCCTCCCCCTGCCCCGGGCAGGCCAAGCTAAATTAGGGCTAAGCCGCATGTTCCCAAGGGCTCAGACTTGAGCTGGCTCCAGAGCCGGCTGCGTAAGGAGCCGCGGGTTTGGATAAGCCAGCCGTTTAACCGGGGTTTTATTACCGGGCAGGGTAACAAAAGCACTCAGAGGTCACCCGGGAACTTTAATCAGCACCGAGGGTCACTGGATAGCAGGATAGGAGGGAGAAGGGCAGGGCCCAGGGCATGCAAATAAATAAATAGATGTATTGAAACCACCTCTGTTCCTCCAAGTGATCTCCTCTCTCTCTCCCCTTCTCCAGACACACACTCTGCTCCTTACAATCAGACATTCAAGTGGCCCTAATTTCCCCAGCAGAAACTCCAAGATCTCCTGCAAATTTAACTAAGAAGTTTATCCACAAGGTTTGGTTGGGTTTTTTATTTTAAATCCCTCACTGCTGGAGATGAAAGTTCAGTCTGCTGGACTGCTCTTGGGCTGGGTATCAGATATCCCTAACCCCGGAGAGAAAAAGCGTCCCACCAGCTTCTCTCCCCTGCAGGAAAGGAAAAAAAAAACACCACCTCCCATAATCAGAGTCTGGGCAGACAAATTGGCACCACTGTTTTCGTCTTTGCTCCCTCCACCCCCCCTTTCTGGAAGAGGACTAACCCTTCGGAGCACAGTCACAACTCACAAATATTTGTGGGTATTATATTGCAGGAGGGAAAAAAAAAATCCAAAGGAAGGTAACTGTTAAAAGCTTAGTCCCTCTCCCATGGAAAGCAGCTTTATGCACGTCCATAAATCTCCTTTGTAAGTGGCCATTAAAATTGCGTCTTGTTTAATTTTTTTTTTTTAATCTCGTTTAAACACTTTTTCTCATCTTGCAAACGAATGATGTCATTGGCAGGCTCAGTAATGAACATGAAAAAAAAAAATCAACTTTCTAATGTTTTGGGGTCTCTCTCTAAAAGCAAAGCCTTCAATACCAGACTCCTAATCCAGCCAAATATTTAAGCATGTGCTTTACAACCAACTTGTATTTAAGTGCCTTGCTCCCACATCTGTCCACACTCATCTTCATGCACAAATGATGTGCTTCAAGTGAGGAGCGTGTTTAAACTGTGGCAGGATGGGAGTCTCTGGGTCTGGCTGCTGAGCTGTTGAAATACTCACTGCATTGGTAACGCATCATGACGGATCCCACAGCAGCTGCACGTGGGTGCCCTGACCCACTCACTGATGGTCACTGGTCCTCCCTGTCCTTCTGCAATCCTGAGACTGATGTCCTTGTGGACAAGGCTTTCTCCAGATGCCACAGAACAAGACCATCACTAGCCTGCACAGCCCTGTGCCTCACAGATACGCCCTTGACACCCAAAACATCGCTTGGTTGAAAGGCTCCTTGCTGGGCTACTTTTGTTGTTTGGGTTTGGTGTGTGGGGCTGGGGATTTTAGGTTTGCTTTTAGATTATTTTTTTTTTTTTGGAAGCTGTTTTAATGAAGCGGAAGCAAAACCAAATAGCAGGCTGAGCAAATGGGGAAAAATAAATGCAAAACTTGAAAATGAATAATTGGTGTGTTTTTAATTAAAAAGCGGTTAACTGTTTCGGGGTGAGGAGCGTGGGTTTGGGTTGACACCGTCTGAACCCTGGAAGGAGCACGTTAAACTGTTCACCATACTGCGGGTTAAGAAAATGGGAAATAAATACATCCCAGCCCCTTGGAAAACTAAACCATCTTTAGGGCTCAGCTGTAAACTTTCTTCAGCAATTTATTAGAGTCCCAGAAAACACTTGTTGAGTAGCCTCGGCCCATAATAAACATCAGTCCTTGTTTGTTTGTTTTTGT
This sequence comes from Neopelma chrysocephalum, assembly GCF_003984885.1. NCBI lineage: Eukaryota > Metazoa > Chordata > Aves > Passeriformes > Pipridae > Neopelma > Neopelma chrysocephalum. Next base: position 3,330,006 of record NW_020897761.1, on the reverse strand, counting down.
AATGGGAACAAAACCACATCTTTTTCTTTCTCAAGTGGATAATTTAATTACATGGCAAGAAACACATTCATTGTCCAGAGTACCCAGAGAAGATTGCCATGAAACTTGCAGTTCAGTGGCGAGAGGAGGAGAGCAGAGCCAGCTGATACCCAGAATGGTTTCAGGGAAGATTTCTGTAATGGCACCTCCACTCAGGCTGGAGCTGATGGTAGCACTGGGATTGTCATCACAAACAGGAGGAGGAGATGGGTGCCTCTGTGTAAGGCAGGTCTTACTGGAGCATTGGAGGGGAAAGGAAGACTGGATGAAAGGGAATGAGGGACAGGGAAGGGACTTGTCTGGGCCACACAGCAGGTCCGGGGTGGCAGCGGCGACTGAGCTGATCCATCTGTTCTCATGCTTTCCCTCAACCCAAGCTCCAGTCTGAAAATATCAATGTTTTCTTCTAGAGGCTGAAATACTTCAACATTTCTTGCTCTGCAGGTTGTCACCTCTTCCGTGGGGAACTTGTCCTGGCCTCAGTGGCAGGAGGCAGATAATGGCAACGATCACAAGAACATCTGGAGGAGACACCTTGTGAGGACAGGGAGTGCTTGTGAGCATCCATCCCCTTCTGTGCCCCCATTTTTGGGAGCCTGCCGTGCAGAAAGAGAAACAGGAGTTGATCCCTTACAATTGATTCTTGGTGGGTTTGGTTTGCCCATGCCCTGCATTTGGGAGACCAGAAAAGTCTCCAAACTGAAATAGCTGAAGGGGGAACCATCCAGATGAGCAATTCCCCAGCGCTCTTTCCCAGGGACAGCCCAGCAATTATGGTCAGCAGTAAAGAAATCTGATGGCTGTCGAAACACAGACCCTCATTCCTCCAAGCTCTTCTTGAGGGGGCACAATTACATGATGTGATTAAAGCCACGTCAGGAGAGCCAGATGCACCAAGGTAACGCCCCCGAAGCCAATGGCTTGAAACCGAGGTGTTGGTTACCTGATTTGCAGCAAATCAGGTAGAAATCAGCCATTCCTCTCCACAAAACTACATCATACCCTTGAACAGCCAAACCTTCTTCTCTTACATGTCTTTGAGGGAGATGAAATCCATATGGCCCAGAGAGTGAGCGCAGGCTAGGGATGGAAGGAAGGACAGGAACAGCATTTCTTCAGGACAGAAGACAATGGAAATGTTTCCACTGATTCCAATAGGTTCTGAGTCAGCGGCTGCAACCAATTTTCCTCCTAAATGGACTTCCATATGTCTAAAAAACTCTTGCAAGTGCTGGAATTTGTTACAGAACAAACCTGTACTTTATTACTCTGCTCCCTGATTCCGAGTGTTTCTCCCTTTAAATTCCTTGGTCAGCCATTTCTGGGCTTTGGGGTTCACTTCTGAGAAATGCATTCATTTCTAAAGCCAACATTTTCCGTGGAACAGGCAGAGTATCCCCCTTCTGCTCCCACACTTTGCTTTGCTGGGAACTTGTGTCTTCAGGTTCATCAGAAAAATAGGTGCAGAGGAAAGCACAAGGAGGAAATAAAGTTCACCAGACCTTCTCTACTTACAGATTGCCTCTGAAACACGGAGCAAAGCTGATTTTTACCATAAATTTTCCATTTGCCACATCTCTAGAAACAGAAGAGATTTTGCCCTCTTTATGACAGGAATCTTTAAACTAAAGATTTTTCTATTTCTTTCTTTCATTAATCAAAAAAAAAAATTGGCAGAAGTGGACTTTTTCATTTTCATCAAAACCTGTTCTGTATGGACAGAGAGTCACTTTCCTGCCCATGATATCCATGCCCTGTACTACATCTAAAGGAATTTAGGAACCATTGTACCATTTTCAACAGTGGTTTAGGGACTACAAGGGACATTTGCGTGATCATATTCATTTTCGAGTGCTATCAGTAAAGGTTAAGCAGCTAAAGACCATTTATCTTGCTCTGGGGTGTCAGTGAAAGCCAGGCTTTCTACAATGTCTTGAAAATACAGCTTAAGTTTGATTAAGTTCCTAAAACCTAAAAGAATTTTTAGAACTTGCTCCTAATGCTACACCGAAATGGCCATATATTTTCTATTATCTATTTTCTATTTCCTTGCAAGAATGAGAACACAGGAAGAAAGTTTCAAAGCAACTCCCCCAACAAACATCCCTAAGGCCCCATTTAATTCATAATTTTAAGAAGTTTCTAAGTTTCCAAAGTATTTTTTAGTTGATGTTAACTTTACTTTAAGGGTGTTGGTTCAAAATGAAATCTCAAAACATTTCATTAGAAAACAAAGCCAAAACACTTGGATTTCTTTTTCTTCCTTTGCCAGAACAGTTCGTCAAACTGATGTGAATTCACAAACATTTTCAGCCAACCTAAAGCACAATCTTTGGCAAATACATAGTTTGCCTAAAAAAAGAAGTAATTGTCCCATTCTAAGAATAAGGATAAAATCCATCCATGATTTTAAGTGCTCAGACTGAACAATGATGGAGTATTTGCCCTGATGATAGAAGAAAAAAAGAAATAAATTTTGCTTATTACTTTACATATATATTTATATGTACCTGAAATTCATATACACACACGGCCCTTTCCGTCCAGCATGAACGTTTTCAACACAGAAAAAGAGAAGAGATTTAGTGCTGATTAGAACAAAAGTCGCACTGTACCTTACAGATTTCAGCATGTCTCATTAAAACTGGGCTTGCAATATACATATCCTTTAATAAATAAAGCTTAAGGTACATAAACACTGCAGCGGATATAAATTATTTTAACCAAAGTATGTAGGGAAAAAAAAATTACTGGAACACCATGATCCAGGGCATTTTACAGTAAATTGGACTTCATCAGCGGTTTTGCATTTTTATTTGATTTTGGAGTTCCTCCACTAAAGCTGTAAGTTTTGTAGAGTTTATTTCACACCTTGTAATTTAAAATGTTACACTCCATCGAAATTCCTCTCAAAAAAAGGACCTGAGCAATTAATGTCTTTGGGCTCAACGTTCATTATATCCCACTAGTGTGAAAATTCATAAAAATAAGACATGGGATTAGGAGCTTAACAGCCTAACACATTTGCAGAGCTGCTGCATTGGCAAATATTTCCCTGCCCTTCCGAAGAGCAGCGCTCTCCTGGCTGCTCTCCTTTGTTTCCTTGGATCATCCGAGTCATTAGAAAGTGCCTGAAAAGAAACCTCATGTCTTGTGTTCGTATTTTTTTCTTGGAAGCAGATAAATAAAATGGGTTGGGGCCATTTCTTCCCGTGCTCTTCTATTTTCTTCATGTGGTGGCAGTGTATGTTTTAGCTCCTCGTGGAGACAATGGGAATTTTGGCCACTGGAAGCAAGGGGACTCCAAATGCCCTTGGAAAGGAAGCAAGACCTGGGTTTTGATTACTGAGAGCTGAATTGCTTCCTTCATGCAAACAGCCTGGGTTCTCCTCCCTGGTTCCAAGGAGGTGGGACAGCTCCGGGCTGAATCGCAGGCTCCGTTTTGCCCTCGGCAGATCCACAGATACAGAGGGTGAATTTGTGCAGCGAACAGTAATTTTGACCAGAGTTTAATTTCAGAGGGACATAAACCATTCACAAAGTTGGGCTGAATTTGACAAGTACCTTTTGCCAAAAACCCAAACAAAACCAACAAGCCTAATACAGGAGGCTCTTTTTAAAACTTCAAAACATTTCATTCCAAAGTGTTTTCAAAGCAAAGGGGTTGACTTCACATAGGTGTTTCTGAAATGAGCCTTTTGGAGGTTTTATTGAAAAACCCGACGTTAGGAAAAAAAAAATGAAATTAAACTGTAAAATGGAACATTGTGTTTCAGATCAAACACCATGTCCTAAGTTGACTCAATATTTCTCGTTTATTTTATCTTTTTTTTTTTTTTTTTTTTTTAAGACTGTTTTGGTTCAAAACAAACAGAATTGCTTCATTCCCTGGTCCCCTCCCCCAGGCATCTGAATGTGGCCGCAGTACAAAGCATCCTTTATCCTCCCATGTCGCAGCCATTCCCCCCAGGACAGGGCTGGCCACAAACCCTAAGGAGTACATCAGCACAGCTCTCCCTTCAGCTATGGCTACACAATTCCCTTCTTAACGGGGCAGTTCCTATTGTGCCGAAGCTCCATCCAGATCCGGTTCACTCATCACGGCTCCCTCTATAGCTGACAGTGAGAAATTCCAGCCCAGGATCCTTAGGACCAGCCACACTCAGAACATGCCACTTGATTTTAGAGGGAACCGAGCTGTCCAGTTTGGACTCAGAGATACCTCAAGTGAGGGGATGTGAAGTCTGTAACAGATCTATTCTTGGGCAGAAAGTATAGTGGAAATTGCTGTTTCCATTACTGCACGTGGCTGTGGAAAGGCAAACCTTTGTCCAAGACAGATCAGCTATTGCATCTGTCCTGGAAATTAATTTGTCAGCAGCAGCTGGGAAAACTGCAGCAGCATTCAAGCGCTTCGCTAATGTTTAAGGTTGCATTCACATTACCTTTCTGCCAAGTGCTTTTTGGCTGCACCATCACCAGTCCGAGGAAGGGTTTTTCAGGAAGATCTCCAAAGAAGAAAGAGCACGCCAGAAAAAAGGCCCCTTAGATTTTACTCTGCACATTTCTAAGCAATATAATGAAAATAACTTCTAGCATCCTAAATGAGGCTTGCACGTTTTACCCCATGAACAATCCTTCTAACTGAATGCAGTTAACATACACTTTAATAAAAGAATAAAAATTGCATATATTCTTTGAGCTTAAAGAAAGAAACTTGCAAGTTTGATCTGGAGGCTGTGTTGCAGCCTCCCTTTGCTCTTCAGCCCTAGAGAGACATTTTGCTCTCAGAGCAGGACACCTTTGCAGCAAAAGGGCGAAGGGATTCTAAGGAAACATCAAGGAAACATCTCAGATGGGTGAAAACTGGGAGATCTCTCAGCAAAGTTATTCTCTGGTTTGATCAAAAAAATCTGTCATCGCATACTGGGGCTGGTGAAGAGGTGATAAAATCATTCAGCTTTGGGACATGAGCAGTTCTCTCAAATTTAAATCAGATGGAAATGGAGTCAACTTGTTTGGAAAAGTAGTTCAGCTCTCAGCAAGGATTATGACTCTCATAATTTTCTTGTAGTTGCAAACTGAGCGTGTTTCAGAGCTCAAATACAGCAGTAAACAACCACCATTATCTTGCATCATAGCCCTGTCCCCTCATGAGGACAAGCACCACAAAACCTGGAGCTGGTGTCCGTGTGAGCATGCAGGGATCCAGTGCTTTGCCTGCTCTGAGGATCTCTCCATGAGTTGATGCACAAGCATGAAGATGAGTCACAGATGGCTCGACTGGAAACTCAACGCAGATCTGAACAAGTTTTGGATGCTTCCCACCATGCATTCTTCACTCCCTGCCTCACTGCAGAGCCTGCTGTGCAAATACTTCCAAGGGGAGCACAGAGAAAGGGCTCTGCCTTGGGAAGAGGAAAAACCATTCTCCTGGAACACAGTTGATGGGGTGAGAGGACCCAGCTTTGACTGTAGCAGTGGAATTTCCAGTTAGACCCTTGGTTAAACTTCTGCTGCTGAGAGACAGATTCTCCATCACTGCAGGGTGCAGAAACTACAGGACAATTTTATGTCAGGACGCGCAGGGTGGACTTGGTTGTAGCTATGAGGCAGAGGACATGTTGAGATCCTTTCCAGTTCTGTCATTCCAGAATGGGAGGTGATCCCAGCTGTACCTTTATCTTGCTTGGAAGGTGCACCCCAAAAGGACATAGTCTGCAGCCCTTGAACAGCAATGTAGCAATATAAAGAATAACACTAATACAACCTTTCAGCAGTAGCAGAGTCACATTTCTTCAGGGAAACATCCCCATGAACATCACACAGACCTGCACAGTTAACCAGTACTGAGACAGAAAATTTTGTACCCAGGACACAATTAAAACTGCTGTGACCCCATGCAGCAAAACACTGAGGCAATGTATACCACTCTGCCTAGTCAAATTTATCCTCTCAATTGTTATAGTCCAACAGAATTCATGCCAGATGGGGTATCGTATGTCTTCCTGCAGCCAATGTAAAATGTGAAGCCAATATAAACACTATATACCGTGTTCTAGCTAATTCAATACAAAGCAACAGTGTGCACACACCTGACCTGGATCAGATTTGTCCTGCCAGGTGATTTTGCAGTACACAGCCTGAGTGTTAATGAGGTGGAATCCTAGCCCCATCTATTGCCCTGACAAGCCCTCACCTCGTGTTTCCTACTTAAAGAACCCTCATGTCAGTTCAAGCTCACATGCAGCATCCAGAGACACTAACACCATCCTGGTAGGATATTCACGGTGAGTTTTCCCACTCTCAAGCAATCAAGGCTACAAACACAGCCTGTAAGGAAAGGGATTTATGCCTCTTAGCAGAGATGCAAGAAGGTACATTGATGTTCAGCCCCACTGCAGAAAACCACCCAGCAGAGGAGTCCCAGCTATCAGCTCTGAGCAGTGGATGAGACAAGCAGCCCTTGATCTGCTCTTGGCAACAGAGCCTGCTCGTAGTCAACTGTCCAGGCTAGTGGAGCTGTAATTTGAGGCAGATCCCCACTAACCTGGGGCTCTACATCACGTAGCACACAAATCCAGCACACCTGTGCCCTGGGTTTCTCCCACCTTCAGCTACAGACGTCACACAAGCCCTCCATGTCCCATCAGTTCCACTGCCCACCTAGCAGTGATCTTCTCAGCTAGGGCTCAACATGCAGGATGTACCAAGGCTCCCTGTTCTCCAAATATGTTCTCTTGTGTTTTCTGACAGTCCTGATTCTTCAGAGTCCAAAACTTTGGGCTTAACACTAGAGACTGTCCTCATGCCTCCTGGCCCAGATCAAGGAAGGGTCTCGAGCTGCCACGGCCCCATCTCCTGAAGGCTGTGCAATTGTCAGATGAGGGCTTGATTAAACTTGACTAAATTTCTACAGCAGGAGGGTGGCAGTGCCATGCTGACCCTCCCTTACACAGAAACACATCCCAAATGCACAGGCACTAGCACAAAAAGGGAGTGGCCTCTCACTTTAGGGTTAGCTGGTCATTTCTACCACAGAAACTACTGTGTCAGCATCTGCAAGTATTTAAAATTCTCAAGGTTTCTTGTATTGTTGTATCTGCCTTCTGGGTTTTCTTATTTGAGCCTTTCTGTTAGATGGTGCTGAGTTTTCAAGCTTTTCTCCACAGGGATGAGGCCTCCAGGGGGGTCACAGCGTGCACAGCCAGACAAAGCTCCGTGGAGATGTGATGTGAGCAGTGTGGGGAGGAAGCCTTAGAAGGAAGAGGGAAGATCTGTCTGCTGAGAGGTTTCAAATGACCCTGATATAATCTCTAAATTGAGAGTTTGGTAATACTGATTGGGTGGAGAGTAAGGAAAATTTTAGGGAAGAGTAGGAGAACTTCCCAGTCTTACTTTAAAGCTGTGTGTGAACAGAGCACCTGAGCATGGTGGAGGTGATACCTGAGCAGAGACGCTGGAGGATTGTGTGTCAGGTTTCCATCTGGGCTACACCAATGCCTGCCTCAACACTGATTAGAAGAAGCAACCCCACTATCGGGAAAACAAGGGGACACAAAATTAGCAGAGGAGCCTCAGGAGGTTTTGTCAGTGCATCTCTTCTAAGGACATGGCCCTGACAGGAAGTTTAGGCTCTTTTCTTACGGCTGGGAAAAGCGAATAGAAGAAACACAAAGAAACATCAGCTGTTCTTCGGGTCCAAAGCAGAAGCAGGAATCTTCAAGGCCAAGCAGGACTGGGAAAAAAAAGCTCTGAGTTGAATTAGTTGTGTACCAGCATAAGAGAAGCCAAGTTTCTACCTTGCACGGATTCCCTGTGCTCTGGCGTGCAGCTGAGCCCCTGCCGTCCACAGGGTGGATGTTTTAGTGCCTGGCTCTTTTTAACTGGCACATGTTAAGAGCTTTGAATTAACAGGTGCATAAAAACTGTCAAAAAACACTTAGCTCTCAAGACAGTCTGTCGGTTGTATTAAAAATATGGTTTTATGTAACCACATTCTCTCAACACTTGCTGGGTATTACGGCATGGGAAAGTCACTCGCCCTCTCCAAATGAAAGCGGCGATGTTTAAACTCTCCTGCAGGAAAAAAAAAAGAAAGAAATGAGAAAGGCTACAGTTCCTCTGATCTTGCCAAGGAATTGCTCCTGTTTTCCACACCAAAGGTTGACTTTTTCCAGCAAAACAGGACCAGCCTAAAGCTCCAGACTAGGGGCAAGCACCCCAGGAGGTCAAAAGGCCAGTGTCTTGCAGGCTTAGTGAGGTGGAAATGAGGGATTTTTGACAACTGAATGGGAAGATGTCTCACTTGCTGACTGAGGAGGTGGTATTTACTGTAAGCATGGGCTGGGATTAAAAAAAACCCTCAAGAGTTTAACAGAGGTTTAGAGCTAGGAAAAAAAATCCCCATTTGTGCCCATGTTTCAGAAGAGGTTTAGAAATAGTTTTAGTTCTTATTCTTCCCTCACTCATGAGTCCCAAACATCTGGGATCCCAAAAACAAAAGCACCGTGTTTCCAGAGTGGAAAGAGTTGTAAGAGACAGGTCCAGAAGAATTTTTAAAACTCTCAAAAGCATTTCTGAAACCAGTTCCCTTTTAAATATGTGGCAAATACATTTAAAGTGGGCTTTGGATTAAAGTTTTACTGCCTCTTGATAAAAGCCATTCGCACCTTTGATGTGTTTGTGGATGGCAGCCATCCCAAATGCCTTCCCCAGGCCTCGCCCCCATCAGGAAGTCTCCCTCTGGCTCTCTCCAGGAATGCCCAGATGGGTTGTCATCTGTCACCTCCCCAGAGGTGACCAACTCAGAACAGCCACTCTGGGGTTACAGACACAGTAGGTGAAAGCAAAGATTTCTGAGTGCAAGTGTAATGGTGAACATGGATAACCCTGGAGCCTGTGAGAGGTGGGTAGAATGGCAAGGAACGGGCTTCTGAAACTGGCTGTGAGTTTAATCTTACTGAGTTTTAATTCTGTGAATCAAAGTCCTTCCAGTATCACCCTGTGCTCACCCACCTTCTGCTCAGCCTGGTGGCTCTGGGGAGCCCTGGTTATTTGCCCGGCCTGGAGGACAGATGGGTCCACGAAGTTTCTCAGCAGCTGTTGGAAGGAGGAAGGGAAACTGTCTGAAGGACAGAAGGAGAAAACTTACTGGTGGCTTGGAGGGGTTTGAGTAATGAAAGGCTCCAGTGTGGCAGGCAGCTGGGGCAGAGGAGACTGAGTAGTCCTTGAAAAGCACATCGTGTCTCCCCTCTATGAAAAGCAGATAGAGCTTTGCAAATGTCAAGGCCAGAAGGAGCATCATGAGTGCCCAAGTCCAACTTGCCAGGCCAAGGAAAGTATTTTCCAATAGCTTCACAAGTTCTGCCAGCAAGAGCATCATCCCCAAGAGACTCACAGAGGGACTGTCACTGACAGTACCAGATATGCTGAGCAAGTCCAGGAGCAGGAGCCTGCCTGCTTGGCAGTGCTGTTTGCAGAACTGTTTAGTGTCAATGAGACTGATGAACACTCCACAGTAGTTGGGGGATGCAGTGGGATGTCATGGAGAAAAGTCCATCGCTAAATATTTTGATTTGAGGAGCAAAGAAAAGAAAACAATTGGCATTTTAGCAGATGGGGGAAAAAAAGATCTGGAAGCAAGAAGAAAATCCTGCAGAGAACGAGGCATGATTTTTTACAACAGCTGCAAGATGTTCTTCTTGGAGGATCAGGGAAGCACGTTAGGAAAACGCTGGAATGGACCTGGTTCTTTATGAGCACATCCTCACGCCAAGTACTATCAAACTCTCTGCCATGAAGCAAACCACCAAAACGTGGGACCAGCTGCAGCTCACACGACAGCCAAGCCAGAGACACAACCTCTGGGAGACCATCAGCACCACAGACAATGGAATATGCACCATCAGCAACCAGAGTCATCACCTAAACAGCTACAGAACTATTCAAGACACGATGGAGGGTTTGGGGTGATACTCAGAAACCTACTCCAGATGCAAATGGAGAAACTTTGAAGATGATGATGTCTGAATTGCATTAACCCCTCCTTGGGACACAGGATCTGTCTATACTGGAATGGGGACAGTGATTTGAGCCTGCAAAGACAGAGCTGTTTCACTCTACCTAGCTCATGTTCCCAAGGCAGTGAGGATACACAGTGCAGATTTTGGCACAGGCTCACAGCACAGGCTCCAGGGGGTTTGTTGCCCAAACTAACAACTGAGGAACAGCCAGTTTGTGACTCTTTAGACAAACCACATGCAGTCAACAAACACTTCTAGTGGGGTATCCTTGCTGGCCCAAGGACTCATGGTCTCCTAAGGCTGTGGTAGTGCACAGGGTGTCTCTTTCACATGGGAAAAGGAAGGAAGCAAGATAACATGGCTTGCTGACACACCATCTGCAGGATACTGAGCTCCATACCTGTGGAGGAGTCCTGACCACATGAACATGAGAGGATCACACCAGAGAGGCATGTGTTCAGATACACTGACAGCACTACCAACAGCTAAAGAAAAGCAAGAAACCTTGCATGGGGAAGTTAAAGAGGCCCATTATTCAGGGATGTATTTATGGCTCATGTTTCACTTTTATCACCCCAGACCATTTAAGATCAGTTTGGGTGTTTTTTGGGTCTCTTACTTAGCTCCAAGTCTTGAAAGCTGACTTAGGGAGGGCCACAGCTTCAGCCCTAGCATGGTCTGGGGGAACAGTAACTCTGTTCCTTCATTCTGCCATCTTGCCACATCCTCCCCCATTCTAAAACATGCAGCAGAGTGAAGGGATGTCCCTAACACTGCAGCTTTCCCCTTGGATGATTTATACGCGCTTCAATGGTATCACAAGGCCTAAAATGAGTTCTTCCATTCCTCGGGGTTTCATTCTTTGCTGTGAGGAACCTCCAAGCATTTTTCTTGCTGTCTGCTGAAATGGATCCCAGTGCTCCACCAGAGCATGGGGCTGACCTGGGTGCAGGGCAAGCTATCCCATATTCATTATCCAGCAGTCTGCAGAAAAGAGCGCAGCCCTTACATGATGGAGCCCTGGAAAAGGGAGTCACGTGTTCACTACCCAGCTCTAGAGGACAAATGCAGTGCCTGGCCCCCACACGTGCTTTCCACTCCCAGATAGCACATCCAACAGCATCCCTGCTGCTGCTGGACTTTCCGCACTCATGCCACCACCCACCACTGCCTATTCAACAGGACACTGTCCCCATACCCTGGAGGTGTGTCACGGAGTGCTGAGGCTGTTCAACCTCTGCCACACGTGAGGGCTGCTTTGCTTACTGCCTAAGAGCAACTCCTCCCAGTTCTCCCCTCTCGCACACATGTGCCAGGTGTGAAAACCAGTTCAGACACTAAAACCCACTGCTCAGCTCTTGCAGCACGGAAAAATAAAATCACTGGCTGATCAGCCAAACAAGCAGGTGGGAGTGGTACAGACACAGGCAGGAGAGACAAGGTACTAAACCTGCCCAGTGCTCCCAAGTGCCTCGTTATACTGATTTATGTTTAGCTAATTGAGAAAATGACTCTAACTACACAATCCAGGCCCTAATTCAGAAAGGCCAAAGCTTTTTAGTGTCTCTACCTGCATCTTAAAAGGCATGATTTAAACCCTGTAACTAACAGGCTGCCAAAGGCAAGGGTTTGAAGGATCTGATGTCCTATCATGCCGAGGGGGTGAGGTTTGGCTAACTTCTCTCGTTACTTGGTCTTTCCCCACTGCCGTACCAAGTTTGCTGCTGGGACATAAATCAGGGGAAATGATGAAGGAAACCAGTCTCATGCCCCATCAAAGGAGCCAACACTCGCTTTAATGGGACCATGCAGGCAAGCCTAAATAGGGCACTTAACAAGCATGTGGTTTCTGTAATACCAGCCCACATCTACACACTGTTTGCACTGCCACTGGCAAAACCCTTTACCCCTTTATGCACCACACCTGCTTGTATCCATGGAATTAGAAATGGGATCATGATATAATTCCAAAGTGTTGAGCATAGATTTCTGGGTTGGATCAGGCCTGCAGAAAAATTTTAGCTATCTCTCAGTAACTGCACAAACCCTTGTACACAATTATGGCATGTGCAAGAGCAGAGCACAGAGACCCAAGACATTGTGTCTACAAAGAGTCACACAAAAGTACCAAGCTCAGCCCAGGACCCACAGATGCTCAAAGATCCCACAAAAGGTGGGGTAAAGCTCCAGTCCTCAGGCTGGGACAAGCCATATCCCAAGGGCCTAATCCAAATTTGAACCCTGACAAAAGGGTGTTAGGAACAGAAAGCCTATAGATCCTACTTGTCCCAAGCAGAAAATACAGAACACAGGGAATCCCAGCAAGGGAGGGAATTCAGTGGAGCTCTGCCCCTTTCTTTGGCTCCTGAACTTTGCCCAAGGTTAACTGCTCCATGAGCAATCCTCTCTAGCATGTTCTTCATGCAGCTGGTCAGGAAACACAGTACCCCCAACCACTAGACCAGTCACTACATTTCTTTCTTACTGGTTTTTCCTCATTCAGTTCAGGCGGGATCCAGGCTCAAAGGAAAGACTGCACACTTCACAAAAGGTATTAGGAAGACAAATGGCTGATGGAGAACTTGAGTCCCTCCCCACAAAGCTACCCCAAGCTCAAACCTCTTGAGAGCCCAGCTTCATCTGGCTGGATATACAATCAGATTGGGGGTTGTCCAAGTGTTTTACACCACGCAGTAGACATCCATGGGAACCCCAGGCTGAGTCATGACCATCTGTGCTCATTTAAACATTCCTTGACAGAGGAGGGAGTGCTAATCCTGACATCCTGGCCAAAATGCAACACGGACAATTATACTGTGCTTCGTAACATTCTCACAGGGCTGTACATTGGTGTTTTCCAGTTCATCCCATAATGGTAATGTGTTGGTCCAACACAGAAATGGCCACGTTGCCACAGGAGAATGCAAGTCCCCTGTGACAAGCCGTGTAGTGTTACTGTCAGACATCACATGTTGCTCTATTTTCCCTGCTGGGGGTGTTCAATCCTGGCACGCTTCACACTCAGACTTCTCCCCTACCTGTGCAAGAGGTGCTCACTAAAGATCTGCCCATTCATTCCTGATCTGTGCTGAACTTACTTTTCTATTCTTCTGAAGAGATATAACACACCAGTGGAGAGGAGAGCACACCTGCCTTCAATGCACACCTCCCCTTAGTGCACTCCAGGGACAGCAAATCCAAACACTGTAAGACACAGCAGCCACTACAAAGGGAGAAATGGCTTTTGCTTGGAGAGCCTCAATTCCAACGGTTCTCCTTCCTTCAAGGAAAAACAAGTTAAAAAACCCAACCCTTCTGTTGCACCAAAATCATCTCCTGGCATTTCTGACCAGCACACATGTTGTTACAATTATGACTGGACTCCCTGGCTCCGGCACAGGGGGAATGTTAAACCGGCACACTGGCACCCATCAAAACATTTGAGAACTTCCAAAGTGGAACTGACACCATGGTAGTGGTTTGTATCACACGTCACAGAAAGGCTTCATAACTTAGATCAAACAATTTAACTCCTGAGCTCCCTGTCCAGCAAGAGCAACCAAATGCTAGGCTGCTATTGTTATCCCACATGGCTGTTCCATGTGGCTCCCAGCCAGTTCACTCCATTTTGCAAGCTCAGAAGTTAAAGGCAGATAGAACTGGCCAGAACTTCAACGAGGGACTTGCCAGAGAACAGAACCTGCTGATTCTAACATCATCTTCCCTCCCAGGCAGAAACAGCACCAGCACTATCAGGATGATACACAAGAATTTTTCAGCTTTTAAGCAATTTTGTTGGATGTAAACTTATTCCATTCTAGGAAACTCATATTCTTAAGCAGTTGTCAAAAAGATCTTTGCACTTGTAATTTTTTGCCATTTTCGGAGTTCAAACAATAATCTTACCTGTGACAATGAGGTGCAATGAGTAGGACTAATTTAACTAAATTTTAGTCTATTAGAGAACCACAAATTATATGCAAAATAGAGTGCGTGTGATTCCAGTAAATACCATTGCAACTCAACTGTTCTGTCAGAAGCTCTGCTGTGTGTCCCCAATGAGCTTAACACAACTGTAATGAGGAACAGGATTTTGAATCTCTTGAGGAACAACTGGGGACAGCTGCAGAGGATGGAAATGAGAATGGTACAATTAAATTATTACTGCACTTACTGGTATCCAGTTCTGAAAACCATCATCAGGTTGCTACAAGCTGTCCTGCAACTGCAGACAGAGCAAAGGAAGTCACTCACAATTTTCTCATAATAAAATCAAATCCTCTGCTTCAGGTCTTCCAGCACAATAACAGTGAATGCAGTATACCAGCAACCACAGAGCAATGCTTCACACGTATTTCAAATGTTACTTTGGAGTTTTCTAACTTTAATCAACCCCAATTATGAGCGGCTTCTCTAGAAAACATAGTTATTCCACTTTCTCCTGTGTATGGGAGGCACCAGTAGAGATTTTCCACTGCTGCCCTGGGCCAGTTAGCTGAAGAGATTCCTGCCAAGCCGTATCCTGCCATGTCTTTGCTTCATACCTTTCCATATTTTGGAACAGCCTTTTCTAAGGTTTTACTTTCACACAGCGGAGAGTTGCCAAAGGACGTATCTGATTCTCCCATTTATCACCTCCTGTGGAAAAACAGTCTTGGATACACGTATTAGTCTCAGATATCACAACCGACAGTAAACACACTGCGTGCAAGATGCACTGATTTATTAATAGAATAAAAATGAAATGTAGTGACATGTTTTTCCACTGTTGAAGCCATAGAGACAATCAGTGTCCCATTTATATACTCAGTGGCGTCATTCAGCAACTCATTCATAAACTCTGACCGACACGTTCAGGTCAGGTATTCCAGGAACCATTCCCACACTTCCATGTTACAAAGCGGATAACTCTGAGCTCAACTCCCCGTGGTTTGCAGCTGCAATCAGTCTATGGGAGATTTTCCTACGTCCTCTTCTAATTCCTGAGACTTTCTCCACCTGGAATAGCTCTTTAAAGCCTTTCAACAGCAACAGAGTGAACCAGCTGAACTTCTTGTGGGGTACAAACCTGCTTTTCTGGCAAGAAAATGCACTGAATGTTATACAAAAATAGGCTCATTTCCAATATACAGTGGGGATTATTTATTATAAGATCCCTGGCTAATTATTGGCACTTCGAGGCAACTACAACAGAGAAAATGTTTGCAATGGAAGCTTTAAATGTAACACACTCTCTTTTGTGTGTTTCTACCTCTACATTCTGTAAGGTCTTAAACTGTACCCATCATTTGTGTTAAAGCATAGCTGATATGATTTCATAGATAACAGATCTATCCATGTACAGCTTGGTAATGATTCAGTATTATCTGAAAGGAATAGGCAAAGTGATAAATATGAGGTATTACAACTGACTTTGCAATTTGCCTCAGTATGCAAATTTCCTTTCAATGAGGAAAGAGTATCATCTACAAAGGCAATTAAAGTAAGCACTTGGGTTTCACAGCATTAGAAACCGTTGAAAACTAATCCCTTATGGATACAAAGGAAGAAAAACATCCTATTGCAGATGTTAGGGGACAGAATGCATTCTGAAGCAGATCAAGGGGTGTTTTTTGGAGGTCTCAAACCTTGACATTCCTTTAGATATCTGTCTCTTGCACCCTGCTCAGAACAGGTATCTGACACCAATAGACTGAAAATCTTTGGAAAAACCCTACTGTTCACTTGCAAATGTCCTGTTTCAGGAAGGTATAAAAGCCCGTGAAGAGCTGGGCATTAGAACGTGAACGCAAACAAACCAGGACAGAGGACGACAGATGGTGAACCCCAAATGAAAGTCTTGTGAAAAAAAAGCACCTTTAAAATTTGAAAACAATATTAAAGGAAAAGGGAAATGAAGTGCATATGACTGGTACTGCTGAAGCCCAGATATAACCTACAAGCCTGCAGAGAGTACATCATCCATAACCACTGGCTCGTCTGCATCCAGCAGTCATGTAGAACAAGCTGGGGAGCTTTCCGAAGTCACATCTACTGCTTGAGTTTGTCTGTCCATACTGGAGAGGGATTTGGTCCCGGAGTTTTGAGACTGTTCAGAAACAGCAGGAGAAGCAGCAGTATGGTTGGCATGCTCGCCCTCCCGCCCTGTACCACTGGGAGTAGGGTTCTCCTTCACTGTCCCAGCGTGACTGTGTGACTGGCTGCCTTGTCTCCCTGCTTCTGCCTCCTGCTGCTGCAGCATCCGCTCCACCTCGATCTCGAGTTCCAGATTTTCCTCATCTGCCTCCACATCCAGCTGCTGCATTAACTCCTCCAGCTTCCTGGCCTTGCGGAGCTCGTTCTGCTGGATGATGGTGCACAGGTGCTCCGTGAGGTGCTCCTTAAGCTCCGTCTTGTGCTGGAGGTCCAGCTTGGCTGCCACGTACTCCGACTCCGCCTTTTCGTACCGCTTCCTGCAAAATCAGCACCATTTCTAGTGGGTTAGTTCTCAAAGCACTCCACAGCCTGACACACGGACAGACACTTCAAACATCCCTGAAATGCAACCTGCATTATGCCAGGTGTTCACGACACGCTGCTACATTAGCAAAGGGGAAGAAAATAAGTGTGAATTGATCAAAACTTCCCTGGACACTCTAGGCTCTGCTGCTGTGCACTCCAAGAGTTAACTTGCTCATCTGAAATCTACAGAATCACAAACACACATTTTTGCTGCCTGTTTGAAGGGATGCATCACTAGCAGCAGAAAGAAACCATCAGAAATTGCAGTGTTTTCACACTTGTAATGAACACCCACCCAGTGAACCGAAACACTGCACAGCAGTTTGGGGTTCTTCTAACCCAACCACGCCCCAACGGATACAGATGCTCGAAGGAGCACAGCATGGATACATATGGACATTTGGATAGTGTACTCTTCTGGCCACCCATAGACATGTTCAGAAAATCAGGAGCAGCACAGGCTGACACAGCACGTGACATCAAAAGTGATCACAACTTCTGCGTGGCGACAGATGTAGAATTTTATAGCAGGCATCCCCCCGACACTCACCTCCTGCCAATCTGCACTTCCTGTCATGACAAATATAGCAAAAAGGAAATATTCTAAATATTTTTCGAGGTTAACACACAGAGAACATCCAGCACTTTAATGGTCAGTGTCTGCATTAGTGATGCTTCTTCCACTGCATCAGTAAATCTGTGTATTCATTCTAATTAATAGAAAGATAGATGCAATCTTGCTCATCAGCAAAAGGTTTTTGCAGCATGGTTACATGATGCACCTTACAGAGCACTTACAAAACTAATGTAAGGTGGTTGAATAAAGCATCCAGCTCTTTTATAATGCAACAGAAGGACAGGATCCTTTGCTTAGTGAAACAGAAGGAAATAAGACATAGAAAAGCCTTCTCAACTATGTTCTTTTATATAATCATCACAAAACTTTGACTCAGATGTAAAGGCTGTGTCTGCAGTGGGCAGAAGATGCCCATTTACATTTGCCTCTCAGGAAAGTCAAGATTTCTCTGGGTCAGACACCTGAAATGGAAAAACTAATAATACTATGCTGGAAACATCTGCACAGTTAAACCTTTGGGCTGAATTCACACATATTATTCACATCATATTTATGAAAATTCAATTCCACAGCGATTGGCCAACGTCCCTAACTATGTATGTGCTCAGGACTGCTTAAAATTGCACTTTTTGACCCACTGAAGTGATTTTTGTTTTACCCCTAAAACATAAGGCAAGAACTAAAAATTTGCTTTAAAAGACACCATTTAGAAGTAAATCGGCTTTGGCTTGTAATACATGAAAACTACAGCACTGGAAGGATCTAACTTGCATTTCCAAGTCCCTCCCTCACAAAAAGACTACGTTCATGAAAGTCATTAAGAATTTGGTAAATTTTATCCACTTGTCCTACCAGCATCTCCTTTTGTTCTTGTCACCAAAAACTGCTTTCCAAATGTCAGAGCCCTTCGTGTTCTGTGCTCTTTTGCCAGTAAGCATTTCAAATAGACACATTATTACAAAACTTGGGTATGGAGATTTGCAGGAGCATGTAATGGTTTTAGAAACCAGATGAAACACTGAAGTGTTTTTCCACTTCAGGACATTAAATTCTGTATTCATATGCAATCAGCCACTCTTAACTACAGTTAATCTTAGATATTTCAACTTATAATTACACTAAAGAAATCTTCATTTTTTTTAGCTACCACTGCTATTTTTTAAAGACTAATTATCATGTTTATTGGCCTGTGGTCAATGCATAGCAAAAGTCGAAAGGAGAAATGCACATTTAACACATTGAATTGTGAACTCAAAACCGCAACCAAACATTTCTGTTTTATGAAACGGCTGCACAAACATCCCGATGTTTATCTACTGATGTTGTGGCTTACCCACAGCTAATGGGGTGTTCCAATTAATGTCTTGCATTTAAGGAACTCATCAGAACCAGAGTGATTAAAGGCACATTGTGAAGGGTGAAAGCTCGCTTTTTCCTTCAGTTTTTGGTCCTAGCTCCAAAAGCACTTCAGCAGTATTATATGTTTTAAGCTTAATTGGTCCCATTGATTCCAAAAGGACCAGAGCTGTCATCAACAAGCAAGTCTGCCTGAAAAGGACTTTCATTTTAGGACCTTTCAAGAAAAAACCTCTTTCCCCCTGAGAAGAAATAAACAACCTTGAAACAATAAAGCAGGGCTTATGGACAACTGCACAGCTAAAGCACTACTTATGTCTCGTGACAGCACACTCTGCAGTCAGAAAACCTGCTTCGGTTTCCAGACTCCAAGGGAAAAATTAGGAAATAAAAAGCATGCTTTTACCTCAAGATTTGAAAGCCCCCCAGACTGTGACTGCTTTAACTGCACGTTATTACAATGACATAACTTCATTGCTGCTTTGGTGACAGGAAACAGCATTTTCTCCCTGCTCTCAGGCAGAGCTATTCCCCGTTCCCTGTTCCCTCCTCCCTGTCTGTCACTTACCGGGCATAGGAGTATTCCAGGCTGGCCTGATCAATGCGGTTCCTCAGGATGCCAATGTCAGCAGACACCATGTCATCCAGAGCTTGCAGCTCCTTCTGAATCCTTTTTAGTTTCACTGTTTCAGCTTGAGTTCTTTTGGATCTGCAAAAGGAAGATGTGCTTTTTTTCTCCCTCTTTTCAAGCCTCTCTTCTTGACATACCAGGTCCCATTTTATTTGCAGAGCAACCAACTTCTTTAGGATCTATTCAGAAGGTTTCCCCTTTATGGTTTACGGCTTTTGATCTTTTCTAGTATCCACAGGGATCTAAAATGCCTGCTATTAAAGGACTACGGCAAAATTATGTAATGACTATAATCAAAGTGCCTAAAATGGATTGTGTTTCTTCACTGTGGAAACACACAAGAAGCTGCTGTATCTAAGTAGTTCCCAGTGTAAGGAAACAGGAAATGGCTTGGGGGGGAAGTGAGAGGGGGAAGGGCATTTAGCCCTGCAAATATCCCCTTTCAAAGAAGCCCAGTTAGTAGGGGCCAAAAAGTCACCTAACCTAAGCTTGATTTCCATTTTGCAAAATTATTCCCAAAAGGCCCAGCCAAATCCCAATGAAGTGAATGGAAAGTTTTACATCAAACACAAAGGATTTCAATCAAGCCTTATGTAACCTTTTTCAACTCAGCCTATTCATTCCCTCGTCCTGAAAACCAAACGTTGCTAAGGGCGGCAAACTTTGATGGATTTCACTCCCAAGTAAGTTGAGTGACTCTCATCACCACCAGCAAATTCACACTTCCCAGCCACTCCTTTACACCCAAAGTAGGTATCTGAAATCAAGACTAGTTGTGCAGGCAGTGACAGCATCTCTCATTAGACCAGCTGATGCACATGGAAGGGAAAGACACCTGTGGTATTGCTGAAAGCCCGAGGAAGGGCTTTGAATGTCAGATGTAACTCCCCAGGTATCACTTTCCATGTCCTCCTCTCTCTCCTCAGGCTTTGTTTCCAGGAGGAAGAACCCAGCCTGGTGGTCACACCCATGTTTGCTGTCCTACAGTGACTCAGAACAAATGCACTTGTGTTTTCTCTCTCCCTGGCAAAGGAAAACATCATTTTCAGAACTTTAAAGAGAATCCTCTACACAGTATGGGCTGTGTTCACTTGTGCTGCCCAAGGGCTCTGATGGGCAGAACACAACACGTCTGGGAGAGCACTGCAAGCCTGAAAGCCTCACATCACTTTCCCTGATCCAGTGCTATGAGCTGTTCCAACATCCTTCCCTACAAACCTTGCCTTCTGCGTAGTCTTAAACTATTTCACTATACAATGCCTTAAAGTCTGCTCCCCTGAAGAGCAAGAGCCAACAAATGAGAACATCTGCCGTAATTTCTAATCAGCCAGGGGTAAAATGGTATCTTCTTTAAATTAAAGTTGATAATCTTCTCTTTTCAATACTCTTCACATACTCATAAGAGTCAAAAGCTCAAACAGTTTCTCATCATAATTTAGGAATCAAATAAACTTTCCTTAAATCCAGCAAAACCTATTCAGGAACAGAACAGGGATACGCATCTGAGCATCCCAACTTCCAAACATGATCTCACTAACAAATTCAAGGACTTCAGCTAATTCTCGAGTTGTGTAATAAGTTTTCCATCTGCACACAGAGCTGCAGCTTTGGAAGTGTGAAAAGCTTAGTCACAACTTCTTAGCCAGCACTTGTCATCAAAGGGAGATGTCGCTCACAGCTGCTCACTTGTGGAGCAGCACACACTGAGCACAGAGAGGAGGGAAAAGTGACATTTAAATCAAGATCTGCAGATGAAAAGTAACCCCTTGCCCGTGCTCAGCCCATGCAGCACAGCCCGTTACCTCTCAGCAATAGCTCTGGCCAGCAGAGCCTTCTTGCGCTTATTCTTCTCCTCTATCAGCCGCTGCTCTTGCTGGAGGATTTCCCATCGGGATTTCTCCTGCCTGCTCATGGAAAAGAAGATAAAAATTAACAGAAAGTTCATTTCTCTTCCTGTTCTCCAAATAACACAAATATTCATCATCATATTTCCTGGAGTAAACTCTAAAAATGTCAAAGGAACAATAAACAGGCTTCGGTTCTAAGGAAAGAAGCATCACCTGCAAGAAGTCATTCAGAGCAGTAAAAACATTTTCAGATGAAATCTGCTGATCATAACAAAAATCTGCACAACCAGATAAGCTGCTGGTTAATTCAGCTTTGCTGGAAGAAAGAGTATGGAGCACTTTTTCAGAAATGGATGGAATTTTTCATTTAAAGGATGTGCTTCCCCGCTAGGTAGAAGCAGTTTCAAGTTTCTTACTGGCTGCTACAAGTTGCCATCTGTTCAGTCTGCCAACACAGCCTCTTTTTTGGAAATGTTTTTTTGCATAAAACAGATTCTTTCACAGGCCTGCTTTACAATACAGCCCCCAAATAATTAAACTGATAAAAATGAAAGGCTGATAAAAGTCATAATGAAAATCAGCAACAAGGAAGAACAAGAATTCACTTTTACCATCAGGGAAAGAATATTGATTCCCTTTCCTAGGCTACGTCTACTAAGAGATACAAGTAGCCCCAGAGGATAGGGTCAGGTGAGGGGGGACAACACAACTGGGCAGGATTCAAGAGAAACAAAAAACTGCTTTGCTGCTTTCCCACCCCAATTGTGTTCTTCATGCCCTCTCTGAAGAACCCTCAGCTTAAAAATACCCAAGTAACTCAGCTACTAACAACCACTTCTGCACAAGAACATCTCTTCAGATTTCTCCTCATCACCTTATCCCTAAAACCTCATGTAGAGAAATATTTGCAGTAAGATGCAGATTCAAGTGCCCAGGCTGAGATGAATCCAGCAGATCCAGGAGGTGGCTGTTGCAGCAAAATGTCATTTGCTCCCACAGCGTGAAAAACTTCTCTGCAAAGCTCCAGGTGTTTTCCCCACCAAAAAGGAGCTGAACAGTGTCTGGCTCACCACACCCAGAAAGCTGCTGATCCCTGCTTGGGGAATACAAATGATGCATGGAAGTCTGGAGGTCAGCCTTCATAAACCATTAAGACATCTCAGGCACTTTATGATGGGCAGTGCCACTGCCACAAGAAATTATCTGAAAACAGCACAGTGCATCTCTGCATAGAATACACTGCAGAATTTGGTCCTCAATCAGGTTTAACCCAACTAGAGATTAAAACCAAAGCTCCAATGCAGAGCAATCTAATATGGTCATAGAATCACAGAATGGTTTGGGTTGGAAGGGACCTTAAAGATCACCACATTCCAACCCCCTGCCACAAGCAGGGACACCTTCCACTAGCCCAGGTTGCTCCAAGCCCTGACCAACCCGGCCTTGAACACTTCCAGGGATGGGGCATCCACAGCTTCTCTGGGCAACCTGTGCCAGTGCTTCACTGTCCTCACAGGGAAGATTTTTTCCCTAATATCTAATCTACCCCTATTCTCTGTCAATGGGACGCCATTCCCCCTTGTCCTGTCACTACATGCTCTTGTAAATAGTCTCTCCATCTTTCTTGTGGGCTCCCTTCAGGTCACAATTAGGTCACCCCAAAGCCTGCTCTTTTCCAGGCTGAACAATCCCAATTCTCTCAGCCCTTCCTCACAGGAGAGGGAATGATTTGATCTCTCAAACCTTCCAATTAGACACAGAAAAGCTCACTTTACTTCACAACGAAAGAATGAATCAATGCAGAGCAATATCCCCCACCCCCAGATTTTACTGACTTACTAACAATTCCACTTTCTTTCTCTCCACTTGGGTGCTGGGCTGTGCAGGGCGGGGCTGGGCACTGTCCCTGCCATTGCAAGGTGTCACCTCCTCCTGCTGATCCTGGCTGTCACTTGGCCTTTGATCTCCAACAGGAGGAGGACGAGGTGTTGGCACGGGCTGCTGAGGGTGACAGGGCTTGTGCTTTGGTGCAGAGAGCAACTGCTCCGGAGTGACAGGGGCTGCCCCACCCTGCAGTCCCAGTCTCTGGCATTGCTGCTGGAGGGCTTTTTCCCGCTGCAACTGCTTCCGAGGCTTGTTCCCGGTGTGGGGGCGAGGCTGCTGCTGCTGCTGCTGCTCCGAGGGCTCGTACAGCTCTATCAGAGGAGAGGGAGAAACGGGATTAAAAACAAATCTCAGTGTCAAAGAACCTGTGAATGAGTTTTTCTGGACAAGCAAGTGCTGCGCAACCAACACAAGGATGAGACAACCAGGGTGCCACGGAAAGCCAATGTGGGGGAAAACCCAGCAAGCTGGAAATGTTTTGCTAGCATTAAGGATCTGGAGTTTTAAAGGATATGAGCATTCTTAAATGGAGAGGGAGGAATAAGGGGCCTGGACTGCGGGACTAAAGGAGGAACGACAGGAGAGAGGCAACTCTTGGGATAATCATGGAGAGGCAGATCTGGGGCTGAGGAAGGGTCCCATGCAGCCTGGCGGGCAAATAGAGGATATGAACCGGAGAACGGGGAAGAACAAGGTGACACGTGGGCAAAGAGGAGGCTGGGAACACGAATGGGGTAGTGGGCAGGGATGTGGAAGCAGGGCAAGAGCCTGGAGAGTCTGGAAACGCGACCGAGGGGTTGTGGGGGGACAGAGAGAGGGGCTGGATGAGGGGAGGGGTGAGAGATGGGGCTGGACGGGAGGGGCCGGGGGGCTGCCCGGGGAAGCGCAGGCGTTTGATGGGGGGATAGACCAGCTGAACTGAGGGGACGGAAGGAGGTGTAGATGCAGGGGCTGAGGGGACGAATAAGGTGCGGATGGCTGAGGGCACGGGGCGCTGAGGGGCGAAGGGAGGCAGGTACAGCTGCGGGAGTGCCGAGGCCCGGGGGGCCCCCCCGCGCCGCCGCCCCCCGGTGCCCGGTGCGTACCTGGGCGCTGCCCCCGCAGCCGCCGCAGCTCCTCCTGCGAGAAGCCGGCCCAGGCCTCGGCCATGGCGCTCCCTCCTCCCGCCGCGCAGGGCCGGGGCTGGGCCGGGGCTGCCCCGCCGCCGCCGCCGGCGAACGCCGCGGACAGCCCGGCCGGGGGCCTCGAGCCGCCGCGGGGCGGGGCGGGCAAGATGGCCGCGTGAGGGGGGGAGAGGGAGGTGCGCGAGGGGACGCGGATCATCCGTGCTCTGGGGAGAGCTGCTGTGGGCACAGTCCCGGGGCTCCTGAGAACACAGTGCCGTAAAGAAGCACGGAATCAACTAGGTTGGAAAAGACCTCTGAGATGATCGAATCCGACCTGTTACCGAACAGGGCTAATGAGGTTTAAAGGGAGAGGGGAAGCCGCACCCGAATAAAGCAAACTTCAAGGAGCATTACACTCTCCAAACACACAGCCTCCCCGCCCCGGTCATTTATAATCTGTAATTAATGTAAATAAGAGCAGGAGAGATCCTGCCCCAGTGAGTGTAGTTAAAGATCCAGTGACACCACTGTGAGGAAATCGTGGAATCCCAGAGTGCTTTGGGGGTTGGAAGGGAAATTAAAGCTCATCTCATTCCACCCTCTGCCATGGGCAGGGACACCTTCCACTAGCCCAGCTTGCTCCAAGCCCTGTCCAACCTGGCCTTGGACACTTCCAGGGATGGGGCAGCCACAGCTTCTCTGGGCAACCTGTGCCAGGGCCTCACCACCCTCACAGGGAAG
The DNA here is from genome assembly GCF_003984885.1 of Neopelma chrysocephalum. NCBI lineage: Eukaryota > Metazoa > Chordata > Aves > Passeriformes > Pipridae > Neopelma > Neopelma chrysocephalum. Next base: position 3,305,299 of record NW_020897761.1, on the reverse strand, counting down.
AATTTTTTCCTAATATCTAATCTAAATCTCTTTTCATTTAAAACCATTGCCCCTTGCCCTGTCACAATCTGCCCATGTAAAAAGTCTCTCTCTCTCTTTTCTTATAAGCTGCCTTTAAGTACTGGAAGGCCAGCAGGGAAAAGTATTATTTTGCCCACACTGATGTTTCTGAAAGTCTGCTCGGACCATTGTGCACAAGGTTGCACATACACGCTCCCATCCTTAGGTATAAACTGAAAAGATCCCACAACGAACAGCAGTATCCCTCAGTATCCACGAAAAGAAGCCTTTTCCCTTCCATCCCAACCTCTTGTGTCTGCTTTAATCCTGTCAGAGACCCTGTGGATGAGCTCCCCTCCCACCGCGAGCATAAAGGCACGAGCCCCCAGCTTAGCTGCAGCAGCCCGGGGGCCTGCGGGCTTCAATAATACATCATCAGCAGTAAAACAGGGACATTTCCAGTGCCTGACCACACCCCTCCCCGACTCCAATCTGTAAGGGATTAGTCAAGCTCTGGAGCTCCCCAAGCAAGCCCATAACTTGATGGCCATGGATGACACTGCAATTCACCGCGGCAGCACTTCCAGCAGCTCCTGCATGACTAACACATCCCATAAATACCAGCCCCAGATGGAGGGGGGGGGGACGGCCCTGAACTGGCAGGCATTAAGTGTTTCTGATGGGATTTGGCCCAGTGAGTGCCTTTGGGGAACACAAGTGCCACCCTTGTTCACCTGCAGCTCAGCTGGAGGCCTTGATGCTGAGCAGAAGCATTGCAGGCATCCAGCGGAGGAGGAGAGCGTGGTTATCTCATCCAGGAAGTCCTTCCTGGATGAGCCTGGGGCAGAGGGATGCTGAGTGGCCCTTCAGACAGGATTACGGTTTCCTCTGGGAAACCTGACTGAGCACAGGAGAGATCTGAATGAGAGCCATGATCCAACTTTGACTCAAACACTCTCAGACTCCAGGGAGTCCAGATGGCAGAACCAGGTGTCAGCTTGAATTTTACAATGGAACAGTGTTGGCCAGCCCAGCAAGGGTTGGCTTACAACAAGGTGTGGGCACCTAATTCCCTTTTAGATGCCCATGTAAGAGTCATGAATCTAAACCTGTTCTGATCTCTAAATCACATTTGGGCTGCACCAAACCCACAGATATCAACTGAATGTGCTTCATGAAGTACAAACACATACTTCTTGAACTTTGACTCTTTCCTCTCTTCCAAGTTTTAGTGCTATGAACAGAAGTGAAGCACCATGTTCGCTTTACTGCCACAGATATTCCAGGCACAGAGCTCCCACGTGTTTTACAGAAAAAGTATAAAGAGTTTAGAGTTGTTAACTAGAATGCTATAGGCAAAGCAGCAATCCATGCTAACAGCTTCCATCAGCCAAAGGTTTAATTGCTGGCCTTTGGGCCAGCTTGCTCCAGGAACAATTACAGCCCAGTGAGGTCATTTCATGGAGCATTTACCAACAGCAGGTTTAGAAAATGCAGGCTGACCGTGTTCTCTGGCTGTTTAAAGTCCTGTGAGCAGAACATGGCACTGTACATTTGCCACCTAGGAATAAAGTGTTTTCCAAGCAAATTTTGCTAAAATGCAGGCTGAAAAGGCAAGAAGAGAAAATAGAAAACTTTCCCATCTCCCGGACCAATATCCCCAGGAACAACACAAACTTTCTTGTTACATCTGGGGCTGGATTTGAGTCCTGTATCTTTCCGTGCTTCAAGAGCTGCTCCCTCACTAACAGACCTGGAGACCTCCATGACTGCTGCATCCGTTTTCTTGTGGTCTAATTGGCCTGGAGTCTGCTGATTCCAGAAGCAGGGAACACCAACAGATCACAGAAACATCTCTTCTCTTGCAGTTCTCAAATCAGCGTGGAAATGTCATCATAGGCTGGCAAATTGGGCTCCCCAGGTCAGACCTCAGGGTCAGACCTCAGATGACATTTCAACCCGGGACAGATGCAATTTGTACCAGGACATAACTTCAATTTGCATCGGTTTCATACTGAAAAATTTGGGGGGTTTTAAGAGCCAAATAAGCTCTTCCATCAAGGGGCTCCTGATTTAGATAACGTATTTTTAACTCGATTCTTGCACTGCTCTGCACGCTGTCACACTAACACACAAAGCAACATTTTCCCAGGAGAGGATTGAGCCCTAATGTGAGACTTGTATAGGGAAGTTTCCTTTCTGCTTGTGTTTCAGACCCTATCATGAGCTTCCAAGGACTCTGACATCTAATTAAAGAGACATGAGGATAAAACATTGTGAAAATAACACAGCCAAAAATTCCTAAATCAATTTAGTCCTCTTTCTAACTTGTACTATTAAACTTGTATCCATTGTATCCATCCAAACTGTATCCATCCACTGTATCTTGTGCCAATATTATCCCATCTTTTACCAGATCATAACACAGGCTGGCTTGGGAAGAACCACCATGTCCAGATGAGCCATGGCACTGTGTGAGCACTGTACCAGTGATTCAAACCCCAGAAACACTTCAAGAATGTAACCCCAGTGTTATCCTGCAGTTACTGTCCCTACTGCAATGGGCTGGTTTAAGGAGTTATGCAAAAATGCAGGTACGTCTAATGGAAGCAGTGTTTCTGCTGTAAAATGAATTATTCTCATTCTGGAGTAAGGCGAAAAAACTGAATTAAAAAAACCCCAGCACTATTCCTTCTCCTCAGTTTCTGTTCCCTTTAACTGCCCGGTAAGTGGGATTAAGTCAGCACTGTCATTTCTGGGACCAAGGCAGTCTTTTGGTTTGTAAGAATTTCATAGAAGGAAACAAAAATCCACTTACATAAAGAGGTACTGAGTGAAAAAACCTACATCAGAAACCTGCTTTTTAGACCATATAAACCAAAGGTTTTCAACATCTTTTGATTTGTGGCTCTGTACACATTTTCTAGTGAAGAGGCAGACTTACACAGCAAGTTTAAGTCTGTGGCTTTGGTTCCTCTGAGTTACCTTTCACAGAGACCTTAGGGGTAAAGTCCTGACCCCTGGTCTAAGGCTGTGGTTTGAACCCACAGCTGTTTTACTTTAAAAGGTCCAAATTTTGCTCCTCAGGTTCCAGGGAAAGTGGGGATACATCCTAGCAGTGTTCCCAGCAGATCTCTCTCAGGCACCTGTGGGGCTGGACCAAAGTCCCACTGCAGCCAGGGGGATGGAACAGGAAGATAGAACAGGGCTGCAAAAATTGTCTGATTTTTGCCATTGACTCCAGCAGGCTGCAAATTCCCCATCTAGACTTGCAGACACCGCTTTTCCCTTCCCAAGGGTACCTGGGGCTGTCAGCGGCCAAACTGGGGTGAGGTGTTCCCACAGGGACCCCACACCACACAGGGCTGGTGAGCAGCAGAGCTGGGTGGGTGGAGCAGCATGTTTGACTCCTTACGGTGATATGTTTGCTTTGAAACTGAGCCTCCAAACATCTCGGCTTTTAAGGCTCCCACCCCATGTTTTCTTGTTTCAGCTTTTTGAGCTTTTCCCTTAAGATGAGTTAGGCTTTCAGAAAATCACATCTGAACTGGCAGAAAGCTCAGCATGCAGTATAAATGTTTTCTTAAAAAAAAAACCAAAACAAAACAATTAACATTCCTACTGACATTTTTGGAGTCTTTCTCACCTCATTCTTCCACACAGACAAAAATATTCTGTAGTAACTCCTCGTCTTAAATTATTTGCATGAAAAAAAATCTAAACAGGATTAAAAGCTTGCTAATTAAAAGCACCTTAAAAAAAAAATTAAAAAAACCCCAAAACTTCATTACTACCAGAAATATCCTGAAGATTATAAATTTACCATTTTGGCTGGGAAAACCAGAGCTGAGCAGTGAAAGAAGTGGAAATGAGTAATTATTGATAGATGTTTTTGTATAGCTAAAGAAATATTGTTGTAGCTAATTACTTTAAAAAGATACTTTCTAAATAGTTTTTAAACATCATTAAAATAATACTTTTTATAACCCCAAGTTAAATACTTCATGACAGTTCTATAATGCTTTTAATTGCTTTGCCTAATGTAAAAGTCATAATTCAAATGTTTATACAGAAAAACTAGAAAGCAATTGCTTTCATTCTAACCCTTTGTGTAAAAATTGTAATCTATCTGTCAAAACAGTTGATAAAATTAAAGATTTGAAGAGAAATTTGCTAAATGTTTGTTATCTTTGGCATAACTTGAGTGATTAGAACCACTGCACTAAACAAATTGAGTTTTCATCAAACAAACTTATTGTTGTTACACGCTCAAGAGAATGAGCTGAGGTTGTTTAGTCTGGATGGGAGAGAAGTGTGGGGGAGAAGACATGATAATAGCCTTTAAATATATAAAACACAGCTGTAAAGAGACAGGGGAAATGTGTTTTCAGTGCCCGTGGTGGTTAGGTGAAGAAGAAAGCGAGATTCAGGCTAGAGATGAGCCAGGGCAGCAAAAGGTGGAGAGAATTGACTCAAGACCACCACAGAGTCTCCATTCAGGGATTTTTAACAACAAACATCTGCTGGGCAAGGCAGAGGAAAGGTCAGTGCAGCCCCAGGACAGCAAGATGCACATTTTGGAGATTCTGGGTGTGTGGATCCCCACACAGGCTCCAGAGGAGATGGGGAGGCTCCCAGACCCCTCATGGGTTCAGGCTGCTGAGCAACATTTTTGACCTTGCTCTGCTGCATCATTTATGTTGTCCCATTAGAGACAACCCACATCCCTCGGGGTGTGCTGCTGCCAGCTGAGAACTGGCCAGCTCCTGACACCTCTCCCAGCCGTGTTCCCACGACAGTGGTACTTCCCAAACCATTCCCACCTCTTCCTGCTGCTGTCACAGCCCCATCACCCTCCCCTTGGGCACGCACATCTGCACCACCAGCTGCACCACTTTCAATGCCATCAGCTGTGCAGCTCCTGCCACCCCTACAAGAGTCTCTGTGGAAAATCTTTGTCTTTTCACAGCAAGACAGAGGGACAGATGGTTGCCAAACCCAAGAGCCAGCACTGCTTGTAATATATATTTGCACTAGAGCATTACATGATGTGAAAATCACTTTCTTACCATAAAGTGCCAGTCAGCACCAATGTGACAGCTGAGCCCAGCCAGTTCATGTCTCTCCTTACAGCTTCACAAGCCACGTGCTGGAGGATTTTGTCCTCTCCTCTCTCCCAGCTCTGCACCACTGCAACACAGCACACTGGGCTGAGACAGCTCTCTTCTGCAAGTGAAACGCAGGTGATCCTCAGGGAGTGGTGTGGGACACTGCTCCCATCCTGCTGCATCCCCACAGGGCACCCCAGAAACGCTGTTGTTTGTGTGAAGGCACAGCACGGAATCAGTGCACACTGGTTTGGCTCATTTTCAGCCCAGGTGGATGAAGGGACATGAGGTCAGGCCACGCGTTCAGTGCCAAAGAAGGATGTGTGACAGCACCTACCTATTTGCAAACCAAGCCATCCTCTCACCTTTCCTGTATCCTTGCAGTAAGATACCAGATATTTCTCCATGGAGCCTTGTCCAGAGCACAGCCATCTCCTCCTCATTCAGGGTCTCTGGAGGTGTCTGTAACACAAACATAAAGAAGAAACATAAAAAAGATCAACCAAGGAACCCATTTGGAGACCAGCAAGCTGTAGGACACACATAATCTTAATTTCCCTCCCCATCCTGCAAAACACTTAAGGTACAACAGACAGATGTGCAGGGTTAGGACCTCAGGATCCCCTCAGCTGCCTGAGAGGTGAAGGGAGCCCAAGTTCAGCCAGGTTATCCTCAGCACTACAAACAGGAGCTCTGAGACAGCACGGCCAATTTTGGGTGCAGCACTCCAGCATCACCCTGAACAAGCACCACCTGCGGTGCCCCATGTCTGGAGGGCCTGTGCTCCAGAGAGCACTCAGGGAGCTCCGAGGGATGACCTGCTCCCACCTGCAGCCCCGGCCACTGGCCACCCCACAGACACCACCTGCTACAATTTGGAAGTCTTTAAGATGAAACATTGTGTCTTTCGTTCAATAAAGTTCACTAAATGTCGATGCTTTCTCCCTGTAACAAGCACACACAAAAGAGATACAAACCCCCACGTGTTTATGGATGATCTTGGTGAAGGGTTCCTCGCTGAGGCTGGATCTGGGAGGAGGCTTTCAAAGGATCGCTGAGTTAGAGTGCTTGGCTCTTACCGAGGCTTTAGTAGGTAACTTCCTTCCATGGCTTTGGAAAGTCCTCCCCACCAGTCAGTTGCTGCCTTTCACAATGTTTGTGTAGAAGTTGTTTTTCAGCGGTTTCTGTGGGAGGAGAGTGTTTTCTTTAGTTTTTGAATACTACCATGACTGCACACCCAGCTGACACCCACAGGCTTACTAGGGCCACACACTAATGATGATTTCCAAGTGTTGGTGTCACTGGCAGGGTTTGAACCATAGCTATAAAGCCTGTAAATAAGCAGGCTGATGGCCAAGGAGGCTTAGCAGCTCCTTGGTGAGGTATCTGAGATAGTTGGAGAGTGATCTGTACCACACCCTGGCTACAAACCCTGATATCACAGACCTCAGCCTGCAGTAAATGGAGAGGTTAATAAAGCAAGCTCTGATTAAAACAGGAGCAACCAAAATTAGACCTTTACTGCTGCAGCAGGAAGGTGAAAACAAGGATGACTGGTTTCTTCTGGTGGTGGAAAATTCTGGTTTTGGACCTGAGCTGAATAGGAAAGACTTAATATAATGAGAACATCTCAATTCATTTTGGGTCAACCAAAAACATTTTGCTTGACCAGTAACAAAATGTTCTGGTTTGCTTGGAGACTATTTAATCTTTTTTAAAAGTCAAGCTAAAACACACAGCTCACTTCCTTTTAAATTTAAGTCCATTGAAAATGAAAACAAAAAAAGAAAGCTTCAAACTAAATGATGTTCAATAAAGTAATCTGCTTCAGCCTGAAAATGCTGAAGTGAAACATTTCAATATTTAAGGAAGGAAAGAAGGACTTCTATTGTTTTGTCTTGTCGTTGACTGACTTCAGCCTGGATTTGTGAGTTATTTTGGTTGCCTTCATTTTCACAGAGCATTTCATTTTTTTATTTTTATATTTTAAACTCTTTTAGTACTCTCTTCTTGTTCAGTTTGAGATACAAATGGTCAGGTTCAGCAAAGGTTCATAAGAACATGACTGAGCTGACAATTTGTACAAATATCAGGCAAATACTTGGGGGTCTTTTTTTCCCCTTTTGTATTTTAGTTTTCCTTTGAAATTGTACCTGAATTTCAGAGAAGCTGTGGGGTCCTCAGGACCCCTGAAACATGCACAGAGCAAAACTGTCAAAGTCTGTGTGCTCTGCTGTGTAACCTGCACACCACAAAAATTCAGATGCCATCTTCAGTCCTGCAAAATATTAAGACAGGCATTTAAGATTTACCCGAGTGATTAAGCATGAGCAGCTTGTAATTGTTTCCAGATCCCTCTCCTAGCAGGAGAAAAGGCTCTGCAATCCCCGTCCACGTGCTCAGTGTAGCAATGCGCTCACAAACAGAGAAACTGAAGATGAACTGGGGAGGACAAACAGATATCCTGAGTTTTGAGACTAAGCCAGCATTGCCTTTGAATCCAATATGGACTGTCCAGCTCAGAAAAGCAGGATTATTGAGCCAGTGTCTGTCGGGGTACGTCTGCATCCTCCCTGGAGCAACACCTGTGCACCAGCAACTAGAAAACCCTCCGAAGTACACATGGTCAGATTCAGTCTGCAATTTTTCATCTGGCTTGGGAGTGTTAAATGAAGATCAACTGCTGAAACTGGCCTCATTTGGGGAATCTGACTCTTGTCTGTGCTTACAGGAAAGACCTTTGTCCTCCAGGTTTTATGTGAAGCCCCAAAGATTGCAGACTTTCTGCATAAGCCACAAAACAATCCAGAGAGCATCTGGAGAGAGACTTGCCTCATATCCCAAACCGTTCCCTCCATGCAAGCCTACCAATATATTTTTCCCACAGACTGCTTGATCATGAAAAGAGATCTTCCTCAACTTGCTCAGGGCTTCAAAAAAACCTTAGCAGCCCCAGCCCAAGTTTGAAAGCAAATTCAAGGGTTTGCCACTGCCTTTGAACACAGCGGGAATCTACTCCAACAGGTTAGATCTCAGGGGCCACGTTGCTCCCAGGATTTAAACCAGACCACATGTGAAATGGCAGCTACCTCTTGATTTTATATTTTATTTTATTTTAAAATAGGATAATTTAGGGGCTATGTTTTTTATTACAATTATTACTACTATTTTAATGGCAAATTCAGTGGTGCTGCCTTCCCTCCTTAATGAAGGGAACCAGAGACTGGAGCTCAATTTCTCCTACTTTCTAGAAATAGTCTCTGCAAATCCTTTGTAAAAAAACTAACCACAGTCTTTTTCCCGTTTCTCTCTCTCTCCCTCCAGAGAGGGAGTTTTCATCGGCTCAGACCATTTTTCTTCCACCACCTCTTTATCTTAACCTTTTCTCAAAGGTTGCATTTATTTTCCGAGGTCCATGGCCAGGACAAGGATACAGAGGGTGCAGCTGACACTGTCTTATGAGGATCTCTGTCACCAGTGCAAGAGGCACAAGCCTGGGGATGGGGAGGATGTCTCTGGAAATGGCTCCTGCCCTCATCCAGTCCAGTTCACCCAGTCAGGCCCCTCCACAGGAGCTCACTGCTGCCCATCAGAGCATGTCCTTGTAGCCAGAGCTGTCTCCTGTGCTTGGATTGTGCAAACCCCTTTCCTCTTCCTTTCCTGGCTATTGATTGTTCCTCTGAACCTCTGAGAAATCATTGCTTCCTCTCCATTCAACTCCAGGCTGGAATTGAGCTGTTCTCCCTCCCCTGGGACCTTGTAGTGAATTTGGCTGAGAGGAGGAGGCAGACAATGGCTCGTGCCATCCCTTCTCGTGGAAATCTTGGCGTACTCCTTGAGGAGATGATCTCAGATAAGCCCACTGCCAGGAAGAGAGGTTCACCACCCTCCCTGGAAACTTTGCAAGCCCTGGTCTTCATCCAGATAGGAATTTGGCTTTTTTAAATTTGCGCAAAAATGCTTCCATCTTTTCAGTGTGAGAGAGGAGTGAAAAAATGCATTGCTGCCATTATAGTGGATGGGTAAAAAGGAGTTCAGGCAGTCTTTGAAGAGCCTTGGTGCTGAAACAAATGTTTAAATTAGATGAGAATGGATCTTCTGCCAGAAACGGCCTTTGCTTTGTTCAGCTGTCTCCTCTCCAAGGCTGTCTCTCCACAGTTAGGGTGGTTGGCACCAAATCTGGCACTGACCCCTTGGGATTCAGTGGTGGAGATGGAGAGTTGGGACATGGCTCTGCTGTTTGAGATGGGAGGAGAAACATCTGCAGCAAAGGGCAGAGCTGAGCCTGCACAGGAGCATAAAGGGGTGGCAGCTCCCACTTGCAGCAGCTTGTAACCACATCTACACATCAGGGAGCAACATTAGGGTGCTTCCATTGAAGCATATCCATGCACAGCCTCAGGATTGTGTTTTACTCAGTAGAAGTAGATTTTCTACATATGTGGGCAAAGGAAGGTTTTCACTTGTGCACTCACCCATCTGCCCATGGCCAAAGCCAGCTTGATTCTGGTTTGTAGAGCTGAGTCCTGGCCAGGCTGTTCTTCAGCTCCTGCTCCTCCTGGTCATCTCTGTCAGTTTGTGGTGCCCACAGCGCTCCTGGTCAGCACAGTGGCCCCATCTGCACCATGACTCAGGGCTCACAGCTGAATGACAGCAGCAGGAATTTCCTGCAGGGAAGATGCTGAGAAAGAGATGAGGAAAAACTACATCCCACACCAGCCAAAAACCCAACTCACTTCCACACCCACCAAGCACTGGGATTGTGGCAAAGCCAAGCCTAAAGGGGCCACTCAGCCCCCGCAGCATCTTGAACTGTGCTTTTCTAGGTCGTCACAAACCAGCCCTGACAGTGCGAGGAGAAAACAGACTCACAGCAAATCCCCCCCCAAGGCATTGCCTGCATTCCCCACCGCGGGCTGGGCTGCGGGTCACTGCCTCCAAACAGCACTGCCCACAGGAACACAGCACCGGCTCAGCCCCGGCCTTGGAAAGCCACTGGGGAAAATAGAGCAGGGGCTCAAGGTCAGCACAGCCCCGCCGAGGCGCCGGGGATACCTGAACCACTAATTTGCCAGACGCCCCCGAGCCCGGCTTGGCAGCCCCCCGCCGGCTGTCCCGGCGTGGAAGCCATTAACATTTAAAAATACTTACAGGAATGGAGGGGTGGGGGAAAAAAAGAAATGGTATTTGCGGAGGCCCATTCCTCAGCGCACTTTCATGTGTGCCAAAGTTTGTTGGCATGGCTCGGAGTTTGATAGGGAACATCTGGGCTGCTGTTGCTGCCTGGATATTGGCTGAGGGCAGCGAACAAAAGGGGTTTGTGCAGGAATGCGCGGGGAGGGGCGCGGGGTGCGCGCGTCCAGGGACAGCTGCGAGAGGAGAAAGGCAGGAATACTCTCTGAAGAAGAAAGCCTAATGCACATCCCATGTTCCTGCTTTTTAAAAGGGGATAAAAGCCTTCCCCCCCACTTCTTCTCTTCCCTCTCGGGGTACTGAATGTGAGCAGGGCTCAGACATAGATCTGTGCCCTGCTACCTCTGCACATTCAATTATTGATGCAGTCTGGAAAAACAATTGGGGTGAAGGGAGCAGATTAGTGGGAGAGCAGGGAAGGCTGAGCCCAACCACGAGGTGCAGCACCAGCACATACTCAAGACTCAACCAGCAAGTTCCTTGCAAGCAGCCTGACACCATGAGGGGAAACACCCAGTGACAAACCCGCCAGGAGTGCAGAGACTGGTGACATGGACCCACTGAGAACAGCACTGGTTGAAGTTTCTTCCACTCCTGTTGGAAATTTGGGATAAGGAGCTGAAAATCAGCACCATGCCACTGCCTGTGACACAAAGCCAGAGACTGCCTCCTACAGGGCTGGATCTGACACCAGAGGATGGCACGGAGGGATGAAGGAGGAACAGATTCACAATTAAAGAAGGCTGGTCTGTTGGGAACTATCTGGAAACTACAGGCCAGGTGCAACCCTTGGCTCTAAAGGTCACAGCATACATGCTCCATCCCACATGTTCCACCCCCAGGGAGTCACTGCTGCCTGTGGATGGACACCAGAGACTTTTGATTGAACCTAATGTAACCTCTCTGACATTCTTCTTTTTGCAGCTCCTTTCCACCACACCATGACTACAGTATTTTTTACCAAAGGTGTTCATAGTGTTCACAAACCTTTTGAATATCTCACTCTGTGGACTAAACCTCTTTGCTCATCCCATTTTTGTCCAACTCAATATGAGCAAGCTATGAGCATTTAAAGTTGTTTTTGTTTTTGTTTTTTTTTAAATCAATGGAGAATTTTTCTCTTTTGTTTCTGGTATGTACATTTGGCCTCAATCCTACTCGAAAGCCTACATTCCCCCTTGGCTCCAGTTAAGGATACAAATTGGGTCTGCTTCCTAGAACAAGCTTTCCATTGCCTCTGTCTTTGGGGCTCCTTGGAATCACTGGAGCCAACCCAGAGAGGGTATTTGGGCAGGACTTGGGTCGCACATCCCTCTTGCTACCCCTACCTTGAAAGGGAAGCCCTCTGGGAACGCTCCAGGGAGCAAAATCTAAAGACAAATGCTCCAGGTCAGCAAAGACCCTTGGGTCTGACAGTCAAGGCAAATTTTTCCAGCCCTAATCTCCTTTCCAAGTCTTGGCAGCATGCCTACACACCATCATTTCGAGCTGACTTACTCAACACCAGCTACACAACCTTCCCTGGCCTTGTGCTGGGGGTGCTGGCTCCAGGGCTGGGCATGTTTGGAGATAAGCTTCCCCCAGTGATATCTGCATTTCGATTACATCAGTGTCAAGACAGCTTTTGCCAGAGCCAAGCAGAGCTCCTGCCACGCCAAAGAAAGCAGCCAGGCTGGCCAGGGGCTGTGCACAGCACCGTGGGGAGGACATTGGTCCCTCTCACGTGGGGCAGCACAGCCTGCAGACCCACCCCTGTGCCACGCAGACAGTCCTACCCGGTCGTCTCTTCTGCGGCGGGTTGGGAAAGGAGCTGCAGAAAACCCAGCCGGCCTTTGAGAACTCTGCAGCCCTGGCTGGGGAATGTGCAGCCACACATAAACACGTGACCAAGTTGAGCAGCCAGTGCCCTGCTTTGGAGAGGAGGAAAAAAAGCGTAACTACTGTGTTTAGTGCTAGACATCCCTTGATCCACTGCTGAAGATAAGGGGGTTGAGAGTAGCCAGTCTACTTCTGATTTATCAGTCATTCGTGTTGCCAAAGTGCATTTGCCACCTCTCAGGGGCAGGTCTGTGCCTCCATTCATCCTCTACATCCTTCTCCAGGACATCTTTTCTCTTAGCTCTGCCTGAACACAGCCCAGTGTCACCAAGGGACATGATGCTGGAAAGGCATCGCTCTCCAGCCGTGCTCCTGCCTGACCCCACTCCCATGTCCTTCCCTGACCATCGCCAGCAACTAAGAAGAACCAGCCCCAACAAAGACAACAAGCCTATTTCAAAAGCACAGAAACAATTTAAGAGCTGAAATCCCACCTTCCATGTGGTTAAAGGCCCCATCAGGAGGTAGACTGTTAATCATCCTAGATGCTTTTGAAGGCTGTAATAGAAGGTCAGCTGTATCTTCAATGTCCCATGGGACCCACATGCCTTTGAAGCGCCTCCTGAGGGACCATGGTGGTGGTGGTTGAGAAGGAGGATGAAATCCTGGAGCCAAACAGGGCTTGTGCCCTGGGAGAATTAAAATCACAAGTCCAGTGAAGTCTCACAGTGGTTCAGGCTGCTCCTGCCAATAAGGCTCCACCTCATTTGCCCCATCTCTGCATCTATCCACTGTCTAACACAGGCCAGCTGGGAAACTCCCTGTGCAATGGGTTTGGGAAGGGGCTGGTGGGAAAATGCCCATTTAACGTTTTGCAGGCGAGGGTAGTTCAGACAGTTATTTCAACTTGGAAAAAAGCCTTCAAATCTGTTTCCAAATTGTCCAAATGTTTGGCTTTTACATTTCCTTCAGTGACATCCCAGGGTTTTAGTTGAAAAGGTCTTCTCTCTTCAGAATTAAGCTGCTTCTAGGGGAAAAAAAAACCTCTATCAAAACAGGAAGCTTGAAATTATCAAAGAAAAATATTTTCATTGACCTTAAAGATCTTACCCTTTGGTTTTCTAGTTCACAAAATTTTTCAGAACTGACTCCTCATCCCCAGGAGAGATGAGAAATACTGTCAGTGCCTCAAAAATGCTGCCAGGAGGAAAGAGTTATTAATTATCAACCTCTATTTTTAACCTGCAACCAAGAGTCACTTCTCATGGGTGACAACTGGATACTCTTGAGGCTCTGTCATTGGCTTCATCAAGGCTTTTAAGTCAGAGATAGGATTTTTTTTTTGGATGGGACATGCCCCAGGCACTCTGCAAAGCCTAGCCTATCCATTTCCAAAGCAAGCATCAGGTATCACATCCTTCTACTATCCATCTATTTAGAAAAATTATGTCATTACCTTTTTCCCCTTCACCTATATTCCAGCTGAAAAAAGCTCATGTTTTCTCCCCCATAATTCAAAAAAGACTACATGGGTTTTTTTTTCCTCAGAGTTTCCAAAAAAATTCCCCACTGGGTAAGGGCCAGGCATGCACAAATTTCAACCTGAAAAGTGAATGTTTTCAAAAGTTATGAGCTTATGAAAAGAAAGGCTATAATGGAAACTGTTTTACTGCCATAATTATAACACCACGAACAGAGCCTGCTGCAACATATTACATTATCAAGCTCCTGTCAGCATTTAATAGAAGTCTTAATTAACTGCTGGTGCAGAACATGGCAAAAATTTATTTTCAGGAAAACTTTTGGGAGCTGTGTAATTCTGGGCTTTTTTGATTTTTCAAGTCAATTGGAGCCTTAGTAGAGTATGTAGGACAGACTAAATACAAGACACAAGTGTGTATCTTGTTGATGTTACTTAATGATAGGACTTTCTTTTCTGTTAAACTACATAATCCAGAAACAACAATAATGTTTATGTTGGGTTGGAGCCAGACACTTCAGAGGTGGATTTTAACCTTCCCCAAATTTGGGGTTATTCAAAGCTAGAGGCTTGATTCAGCTTTTGGGGGAGGGAGGGCTCATGTGTAACCCATGGAGCTGATCTGCCTTTGCCATTTGCTTTTCTCCCTGTCTTCCACCACCCCAAAGATACTCACACTCTGGATTTGGGGGGGGAGCTTGTGTTTTCCTGCCTGAGCTCCTGGGCTGGAGACAGTCACAGAGGAGAGGTGTGGGGAGGGCCAAGCATAGCAGTTGTAGGATTACTGTAATTAATTTCTTGCCTATGGCTTTGCAGGAGATAACCAGCTCCAAACCAGACTGACCACTGCGTGTTTCCTCTCCCCTGCAAATTTGGGCAAAGGCTGCAGAGGAGGGCTCCTCCTGCTGCAGCCCAATCTCCAGAGTCATCTCCAAGAGTTTTTTGCATCTCTCCAGGTCCTCAAGCCTGCAGTGATGCCCTGCCAGCTAGACCTTGTGCACTCCCAGACCAGACTGAAGAAGTGGGAGTGGGGTAGGGAGGGAGAACAAGCAGCTCAGCCGCAGTCAGCAGCAGGGTTTGGGGTGCCTGGGGCACAGGGCAAGTCTTGTGTGGAGAACACTAAGAGAAAGCTCTGCAAACCTGCTGCCCAACTAGACACGGAGCACAAAGGAGACATCAGGCAGACGGTGATAAGGGATCTGCCAAGGTTAAACCTGGCTCTCCCTACTCCCACACCTGATCCGCCAGACCACGCCTCTCAAACATTCTGGCAAGCAAAGGGCTTCTTGGCAAAGCAGGGCAGGTAACACTGGGCAGCTTATGCCACAACAAACACTCCTTCAGTCTCGCCCGGCAGCCCAAACTTCCTTCTAATCCCTTTTTTGCCCCCTCCATCCCCTGCCTGGCCCCTGCTCCAGCAGAACAGCGCTGCAAGCTGGCAGGCCACATCCATTTCCCCGATAGCACCAAGAGCCCAACAGCTGCTCTCTGTCCCTTTGGAGATTAGTTTGTTTTCCTAACACAATTACTGCCACGTGGCCCCGCTTTCTGCCGGGATCAAGCCTGGATAGAGATAAAGCAGCGATAAGATCACAGCCATTCCAGACCCCTTCGCAGCCCCGCTGGCCGCGGTTCGCTCTCATCGGCACGCGAACAAGCTGGCTGCAAGTTACCTGCTCCCATCGGTGCCAGCCCAGGGAGCCTGGGGCGCTTTCTGGCCCTAAACCCCAAGGATTTGGCTCCCAGCTTTCTGTGCAGCACCAAGGAGTTGGTTTATGATGTAACTACACAGCGCTGCATGGGTGCAGCCACACCAGTGAGCTCACCCGAGGCGATACAAAGTCCCTTATCAGCTGCAGCACCCTGCTGGCTCAGTGCTTTGGGCCAGCACAGCTGGCCAGCAGCTGGCTCCAAAGCTGACCCTGCCTGTGCCAGGTCAGCTGGCTCTGCCCAGTCTCTTCGTCCTCTGCCTGGGATTAGCCCAGACTCGGCTCAGCCTGCACATCACCCTGGTGAATGAAGCAGCTTTACCCCGGTGCATCTGCTCTGCTGAGCAGGAGCATCCCAGCAGGGCTCACATCGGTACCTGCAGCACCAGCAAGGGGCTGGTCGGCTCCAGAAATATCAGTGGAGCAATCACAGGGGCAGGTCTGGCCCAACCCCTCTCCATCATATCCAGCAAAGGCCCTCTCTGTCTCCCAGAGCCTCCTGTGGGAATCCTTGTGTGGGGAACAGCTCCTGAAAGCCTCTGCCGGGACAAACGTGGTGCACGCCGGGAGAGGACACTCAGGGAGCCTTCAGAGAGACAAGCATCCTTGCCAGATGTCTCCCATAAAGCTGCAAGTACTTTATTTTAATAATAAGCCTTAATGTATTCATTAAAGGCTCCCAGTGACCTGGGATGAATTTCCCCGCTATTGTAAAGGGCTGTGGGAATCTGGAAACCGCTGCATTACAGTTAATAACTTTAATTTTACAAGGCCCAAAATAGACAACTGAAAAAATACACAGACTCACTGTTTCCAATTAAGAAGGGATTTCTTCTAATTCCTCTGCCACCGGCGCTCTTGTTTAGCAAACAACATCAACAGATATTCAACCATAGACAAGGGGAAAAGCAAACCAAGGGAGTTGCCTTTTATATCTCCACTAGAAGAGCTGAGGAAGAAACCAGGACCCTTCCTCCTCACTGGGTTATCAGAGCATGAAAAGAGCCACAGCGTGGTCAGCAACAAACCCACACCGGGACAGCCATGGGTAAAACTTTAACCCCTGCTTCTTAAGCCTGAAGTGACTTTGATCCTGAGGAGATGACATCCAATCCATCTTCTCCCTTTTCCCTCACAGCTAAGGTGGTTAAAGCACTTTGGTGGAGTCCCGGGGTGCTGCGAAACCACCCAGTAGCTGGGTGAACATCCTTGGGGCTACCAGATGTCTGATTTTAAGGTCAGGAAGGAATATCCCCCCCAGATCAGCTTGGCTGAGATCGCCATGGATTTATTTTGCCTGTCTCTTTCTTCCTCTGTCAAATGAAGGGTAGATGGTTTCCCAGGGGGAAAAAAGAAATAAATCTGGGAAGCAAAACAATTCAGCCTGATTTTCCTTTTTTTTTTCCTTTCTTTTTTTTAATTTCTGGGAAACTAATGTTTTCCAGCCCAAATATTTTCATTTCCGGTTTGGTTCTTTTGGGTTTATCAGTTAAAACTGGAGCTTTTTTCAAAAAGAGGCCTGACATTTTATGTGGAAGCATTCATTTTGCCACGAGTCAAGCCTTCTGGGGTGGAAAAAGGAGTTTTGAAGGGTGAGGTTTGACCAGTGTACCAGTCTGGCTGTGTTGGCAACCAACATCTGCCTCCTCATGCATCTCCAGAGTCACCTCTGCCAGGCCCACACCAAGATGCTGGCACCCTCCCTCCACGTGGCAGGGACACACATACCTTCCTTACCATCACCCTGGCATTAATCAACACTAGTTAAAGCAGATCTCAAAAACTTCCTCTGCAGACTTAGCCTGACACAGGGAAACACATTGCTTAAAAACCCATGGGTGATCTCAGCTCACATAGATCCCAAAACACTCTCCAGACCCCCTGAAAAACACAGCAGGTCCCATCCAGCAGGATGGAACACACCAGTTTTAGCTAGTCCTGAGAGGAGCAGGGAGTGGGACTCATTGATCCTTGTGCGTCCCTTCCAACATGAGATATTCTAAGATTCTATGCAGTAATTCAGCCTCAAGCCCCTCATTTCACCTCTTGGCCAAGAGCTGCCTACGAGCAGCACTGAATTTGCACCAGCCCTCACATAGGAGCAGATTGAGTTTTCCAGCCAAACTGATAAAAATGAAAAATGATTTTCATATGCCTGGACTCAATCTCCCCATAAATAAGACAGTGATGGAAATTGGGGGAAGGGGGTTGTCAGAGCTGTAGGTAATCCGTCAAAGCCACACCAAGAACACTGATCTAGCCCTCGTCCAGGAAAGCATCTCTATTTAGGAAAGCCAGCAGGCACATCCCTACTCTCCTCTGAAGCCACTGGGAACTGAGAGCCAGGCAGCTTAAAGATATCTAAATGCCTGAAGGAACAGATAAGACCTAGATACCAGCTGGCAAAACCCAGACCCTCAGAAGGTATTTAGGCAAACATTTTTTAATGGAAATGAAGAGCTTATGTACTTTTGTGGGCAAGGTCTTGAAATGCACGCGTGCCTTAAAAAAAACACTGCCAGTGGCTTTCCTGAAGAGATTTGGACACACACGTTGTGTATCAGGGTTTGTAAACCTTCATGTTATCACAGAAAACCAACCTCTGCGATACAACAGGATGTCTCCACTCTAGACATCCCCAAACCCCCTAAAAACATGGAGAAGCCAAACCGCTGCGCTTCACCTATAACACCAACAAAACCACAAGCAGAGCAGACCTTCCCCAACTCTCCAAGCACACATTTCCTATTCCTGCCTGCAGCTCTACCACTGCCTTTCTCACATCAATACCCTGACTGTGGCTGCTTGAAAAATTTCCATCTAAACAGTTTGTAGCAGGTCATTTTTCAAAGGCAGCTTTTTTTAAAAAAAAAAAACAAACCCTGAACATTTTTGTGGAAATTTGCCTGATTTGTCTGAAATATCAAAAAAACTAGAAAAAAACACTGAATTTTGGTCTCAAGCTGCAAAAATCTTGGTTTTGAACAAAAATGCAATATAAGTTTCTTTTTAGTGAAAATTAAACTTCCAGAGAGAGTAAATTTTTCTGCTTTCATTAAAAATGTTCGTGGTGTCATGGCTACGCTCAGATTTTCAGAAAACCCCACTTCAAGAGATTATTAAGGAAATCAGTTGCTGTGCAAAAGGGAAGGAACTGATCTGGATTAGAGCCTGGCAAAGGAGTGGAGCAAGGATAAATGCTTCATTCTCAGCCTGATGTTAGGTTAACAGCCAGGCATCCCACAGCTCTGCTCCAGGATTTAATATATTTATCAGCGATCTGGGTGCAACACAGGGTGGGAATGTTTGCACAGGACAAGCCCACTGGGGCTCAGGGTCCCATCACCACAGCCATGGGCCATCAGGGGACACCCAGCTCCTGCCTTGCCACTGGCTCCCAGGAGCAGTTTGTGCATCACCCACTGGAGATACCCAGCCTGGTCTTTGCTTTGGTCCCATGGGAGCATCTGGCTGTGGCTCCATCACTCCATGGTGCTGAGAAGCCTCCAGCACCACAAGCTTTTGGGCCGTGAGGAGACCTCACCCCTCTCCAGATGGGCACCATGGGCACGAGAGCACCACGACACAACCCTGCCATGCCAGATGCAAACACCCAGCACTGAACACTGTCAGATCCCATCTGGGGGGTTCACCAACATCACCCAGCACAGGATCAGGAGATCCACACACCGTGGCAGCTCCAGTCAGAGCCACCAGCACCCATCTGCATTACAAGTGAACATGAGCTCTCCCTCCCCATCTGGAGCCCATGTACAGCAAGTGGCAAGATTTATATTGTGCTGAAGCATTCCACAGTTTTGAGCACAGAAATGATTGAACTCCAGATGTTAACAAGATGCAGGACCCTTTTTTTATTATTAAAAACGTGATTTCTTGTTTTGCTCATGACAAAACCCATCAGATTAACTTATTAGGAGCGGAACTGCCATCAGGCCGGTAGAAGCAAAGATGGCTCCGGCTGCCCGAGAGCTCATGGAGCACATGGGAAGCTCATAGAGCTCATGGAGCTGTGTCCAGCCAGTTCTTTGCACTGAACCAAGGGCAGGACACTGCTCCATGAGCTCTGTGCTCCATGCCCACTGGCAGTGCAGGGACACTGGTGAGTCTCCGTGCCTCAGTTTCCCCATCCCTTAGAGAGAATGCGAGTCAGAGGTGGAAGGGAAAGCCCTGAGTAAACACACACTCTGCAGCCTCATCCAAATCAAATTCCCTTGCTGAAGTAGCAGAGCCTTTGCTAACAAGCACCATAGCCCAGGCCAGGGATGGAAATCTGTCCACACTCCTCAGACTCCTCTGTCTACCCCCTGGAAGGACAAGGGGGACCCAGGATATGTGGCTGCCCTGCTGGGACAACTCAGCAAGCAGCTCTCACACCCTGATTCCCTTCAGTGAGAGCCCTACAGCACCCCGAACTTCACTTCCCAGCAGAATGGAAACAAGTTTCCAAATACCCCTGCAAGTCCTAAATGCTCTTCTTGGAGCAGCTCTGCCGAGAACATCCACCAGCAGCGTGTGGAGTGGCACGGCCAACATCTGTATCCCAGAGCGCGGATGGGGCGGGGGCCTGTCTGGAGCTGTCACATCTTCACTGCTTTATCACAGGAACTTTATCACAAGCTCATAACACACACGTCTTTGCACCACGAGATCAAACAGGTACGGGCTGGCATTGCAGCCTGCTGTCACAGGACGGCCCCCAGCAGCTAGTGCTGCTCCGTGCTGTGAGGAGAAAACATGTTGAAGCTGCGTGACGGAGAGGACCCACATATGCTCATCCAGACCAACTCAGGAAATCCACCAGTGCAAAGCCAGCCTCTCCTGCTAATCCCTTGGAGGCACAGCATCCTTTGGGATCTACACATTTCCACTTACCCATAGCACACAACAGTCACATCTGTCTGCTCAGAGGCAGAAAAACATTTCTGGGGAGTGCCAATGCCCCGCTTGGCCAGGCTGAGCTGGGGACAAGCCAGAGCAATGCAGCTTCTCCGCACCCAGCACAATCACCCTCCCCACTCATGATGCCCAAGAAAAGGCACTGCCATGTTCCTCTCCCACCCAGGGACCCTACACCCATTTTCCTACTCACTTGGTGCAGGGGACACAGCCACTCTTCTGCCAGCCATGCCCAGGACAGCAGGCACCAAGCACACAGCTGTGAGCAGGAGGACGCTCTGTTCATAGCACAGTCCCCCCAGGACACCTGCTTCCAGGCCAGGGCCACCCAGGTGTGCTGCAGCCCTCCACCAGCATCTCAGGAGCAAACCCACCAGCCCAGCACCAAGAACCATCTTCTTCCACAGCCAGGGCTCAGAAAAAGCTTCTGCAGGCCACAATGGTATTTATTGACCCAAGGGCACCTCTTAAACAGAGCCAAGAGCTTTGTCACACTGCTTGACCTTGTTTTATCCTTCTTGTATGTTTTGAGGGAAGCTTCTTCCAACCCAAACCTCTCCCTGCTAACTGGGGAGACCGAGCTGTGCCCTCAGTGTCCAGCTCCTCTGCTCTGAGCCTGGGTGCTTTGTGCTGGGTGTCCCCAGCCCTGCAGAGCCACCCCAGTGGGAGCCAGGCAACGGGGCACTTTCCCAGCTGAAGAGCTCTCTGCCCATTCCCTTAGTGCTGCTGGATTCTTGCAACCTGCCTCCATCACCATTTCCTTCACCTCTTCCTCACAGACTCTGCTTCAACGCCACATCCTCAGGCAGAGCCCTGGGGGTGCCACACTTCCTCTTTAACTTCCCCTAAATTGAATGAATATGAAATTTTTCATTCCAAGAACAAGAGCATGAGGTGGAAGGAAAAACTATGCTTGTATATTTTTGGAGAAAGATTCCATAAACCTTTGATGCTCTTCCCTTCCCCAAAATCATTTATCATTCGTGAGAAAAAAGTGTAAGTGCAAATGTAGTTGGGCAGTGCTGCAAGTGAGCACAGGGCATTAGCACCACTCTTGGGGAATAACAGCTCTGGAAAATCCCATATTCACCATCTCACCTGGGCACAGCTGGCGGATTTGCCTGCAGTGGACAGGTCCTGCCAGACCCTCATCTCCTGCCTGGCATGGGTGAGTGGTCCAGAGAGCTGGGGCTCTGCAGCATCTGGGACACCTGAGCTCCCAGCTCTGCTGACATGAATAGTTTTTCCCCTGTTCTTGGCACGGTGTGTTCTGCTCAAACACACTTCAAAGAGGAGGCTCTGCAGCAAGAATGTTTAAAAAAATATAATATTTCCATCTGTTATTCCAATAGGTTATGCTGTGGGACTCTCCTCATGGACTACTTGCCTTTCTTTGCTCCTATTAGATGTAAGAAATATTAAATCAGCAAGCCCTCAGGGCTGGCAGGCAGTGCCTAACCCTGCAGCCCAGCCAGCAGGTCCTCTTCTCCAGCAGCTCTGCTCCCTACCCCTTAATGCTTCTCCAGAGGGGAAGGTGCAGGGAGGGAAGCAGCTTTTCCTTAAAGGCAGTAAAGTCCCCTTGATTTACTAATATTATTTCCACCTTGAGAGCAAACAGCACCTGCCTGTGCTTATGTGGATGCCCCAGGCTGTGTTTTGCAGAAGCAGAGCAGCCCAGCATCCCTTCCCAGCCCCAAGAACACCCGGAGATTGAAATCACAGGGCACAGGTTCCTGGGCTTTGGTGTTTGATGGGCACCCAGCTCCCACACCAGCCTGTCCTTGGTGGGGACAGCCCCAGCATCACCCTGCTCACTGCCTCCTGTTTCTCACAAACATGATTTTTTGTCACCTTTGTCACCTTACTGTCAGCTGAGTCAAATCTGGAAACAAATTATGGGGTGGAAAAGGGAAGAACAGGCAGAGAGCTGTTGGCAGGACTCATTTTCCTGGGAAAGCAGACTAGAAGCACAATAAGCACAGTGAGTTACGAGTTTACAGCACTGGCATGCACACAACGAGCTGTGGTTTAAATGCATCTTGAGGGTACCTTAGGGGTAGCAGGAACTGGATGCTCCTTTCCTGGGCTGGGATAAGGACACTGTAAGGACACTGCTGTGCTGGACCTTTCCCCTTCATGGTTCATTTGGTCTGAGAGGACTTCCTAAGCCAGTGAGGCAACAATGCCTTCCTGTGGTGGCAAGGGCTGCTCCATTACTCCCTCCCCACCCTGAGGTGCTGCTCCATGCAGCTCTTTTCTCTCTGGCTGGCCAAGGACACCTGCCAGTTGTCATGGCCACCTGAAGAAGACATCCCCACGGGGAAGGTGTGTACACAAGACCAGCAAAGCCTTAACCTCCACATCACTTTTGGGCAAGGTGTCCTAATGGATGATGGGCTGCTTGGATGGATGGGTGCTTGCCTCAGTCATCTGCTCTATCCCACAGCCAGAAAAACCAGGGGGAGAAGCAGCTTTCCCCGAGCTCTCCAAGCAGAGCAGCCCCACACAGCTACTGCAGCTCTGACTGAGGTACCCTGTCCCACCACAGGTCCCTGAGGAGCAACTTCAGCACAGAGTTCAGAATCTTCATCAAGATCCATCTTCCCCCAAGAGAGCCACCAAGGAAGAAAGTTTTTCAAAACAGAGATTCAAGCCCCAGCATACAAGACCTGAGCCCCTTCCTCATTTCCCATCCTGCAACCCAAGGTTTCATACCGCTAAGACAGCAAAGACTTCCCAGCCCCTCTGGAGAGCCAGAGAGATGATAACTTCCATTTGTGAGCCACAGCCAGAACAAAATGAGTCTTTATTTTTATCTGGCCCATTATAAGTTATTATTTAGTGCTCCCAGGTGCCCTATACCATCAAAGGCACGTTCCTTAATAAGCAGCCATCAGAGGCTGCTCTGTGCCATCCTGGACACGGATGGAGCAGGACAGATCCCAAGACCAGCTCCAAATCCCAGATCTCATCTCCCTCTAAGTCCGTGTGAGCCCAGGAGAAGGTCATGCCCCATCTTTGCACAGACATCCCAGCACACACACCCAAAGGAGAGGCACAGGATTATTTTTCCCCCCAACTCCACAATCCAAAGTGTAACCCAATCTACTCAGCTGGAAATGGAGCTTTTATTGCATCCTGAGTAATTTAAAGTTCCTTTTTATAAAACCAATATTCTTCCCTCCTTCCCCAATTTAATAAGCTCCCAAATGTCTGCTCTCCTGACATACCAAACCTTTCCAGCTTTCCTTGCCTCCCTCCCCATCAGACCCAATGGAAAGCAGCATTTCACTGGGGCTGCTCCAAGGGTACCATGACAGAAAAGTGCCACAGCAACCCCACTTTCACACATTTCACCTCAAGGATGATCCCAACCTTAAAACAGTCCCATGGTGACAGCAGAATGAGGCCATCACACTCTGTGACAATATCCCCTGTCCATGGCACATGTCTCTGTGCCCTTGCAGTAGAAAGCTGCCTTGAGAGCTGAAAGCCCTTGTGACAGTGTCTGCAGATTTGGGCAAAACAAAACAAACAAAAACCCCCCAAATCACTCAATAAAAGTTGCAATCAGGAACTGTGAGAGGTGTGTTGGCTACTGGGGGTTTCCTGATGATCAAGGTAAGGGGGAATGAGGGCACTGAGCAGAGCTGGCAACCTGGAGAGCCCAGTTATTATGTTTAAATGAAAGCCCAGATCTTGCAACATATGAAATCCATCATGCCTTGGGCCACATAAATACATCAAGGGGTCTGGATACTTGAAGTCCCTTTTCTCAGTTCAGTACTAGAGAGAAGTATTGCACAGTGGCATATGTAGGGAGCCTGCAATTTAAAATGGCCCTTGTTCAATAATTATGTCAGCATTTGCTGTAATAGTCATCACTAACAGTTAATATAACCTTTAGTAAATACCAGATTTCCATTTAACAGTGTTAAGATGTAACCTATTAAACATATGTTTGTGTCATTATACTGATAAGTTTCCAATCAGCAACAAACAAAATATGTCCACAGATCCTTATACGAAACAGAAAAGATCCCAGCAGTCCAAGGAATGTTTGGAGAGGGTCTTTGGGAGCAAAGCACAGTGTGATTCAGAAGGGAAGATGGTCACTGGCTGCAGATCAGGAACAACATCCATCCTGCTGGACCATCCTTTGCCAGCCCTTACCTCTGCTCCACAGGGCTTCTGCCAACCTCTGGAATCCACTCACCTGCATGAGCAAAGGCAGGTGTGATGCTCAGATGGGAACATTCCAGCTATTCCCTTCATTCTGAAAGCTGACACATATGGGGATCCAGATGAATTTCCCATAGGGCTGGGAATTTTTTCAATAAAAGGTTGGAGAAGGCTGTCTTACACTGAGACACATGTCACCCAAAATAATATTTAAATAAAATCACTGAAGCACTGGAAAATCCCCCTCAGCACTATTTGCAAACCTAAGGG
Organism: Neopelma chrysocephalum; assembly: GCF_003984885.1. Classification (NCBI taxonomy): domain Eukaryota; kingdom Metazoa; phylum Chordata; class Aves; order Passeriformes; family Pipridae; genus Neopelma; species Neopelma chrysocephalum. The sequence continues at coordinate 3,280,622 of NW_020897761.1, read as the reverse complement.
GAGTTTGGGTCAATACTTGGGGTGCAAAAATGAATAAAACATTTTCCTCAAGGAATTTTTGATTGCCATATTTTAAAGAGTAAATGTTCCTCAAAAGTGCCAGCTCTCTCCCTGGCAAGAGCTGGGTTACCTCACGTCAGTCAGTGCAACTTCACTGACCTACAACAGCTGCCCTCAGGGAGCAGCAGATCCTGGGCAGTCCCATCCTGGGACAAAGAGAGTGGCTGGAGAGGAGCAAACACCAAAAGCATCCTGCAGGATCACAGTGCAGGTAAGGCTGGCATCTCACAGCATCTTCCCCCCTTTCCAAATAAACTCTTTGACTCTCTAACAATGGCAGACTTGCATGGAGTAGCCAGTAAACCAGTGGGGCAGAAATCAGCCAGCACTTACAGTCCAATACCCAGCTGCACACTGGCACAATGGGAGTCATCTGTGAGTAATTAGAAAATATAAACATTCCCAACAGAACTTGGGTTTCTGTACTCTGCAAGGCCTTAATGGGCTTTTCTTCAGCCAGAAAATCCGTATTGCAGTGACAAATTATGAGCCTTTTTTCCCAACCCAGCAGGAAACCTTACAATGGAAAAATGACAAAAGGAGAAACATGCCCATTTTTGGCAGCACTGGCAAGGAAGAGGAGGGGATGAGGGAGCAAGAACCAGCCCAGCAGGCAGAGTGGCTCTTCCCCAGTGTACTCTCAGCCCTGGGTCCTCAGCCCCAGGCAGGCCGTGTCACCCATGGCCACAGCAACCAGCACGTGCCAGTGCTGCCCCGAGCCTACTGCCAGCTCAAGCAGAGCCCAGCACAGTCGTGTGGCTTCTCTGCTGGCTGATATAGCTGAGCTGGGCTCAGGAGCCCCTTACCCTGCATGAAGGCAGTCTCCCATCACCCCAGAAACTTGCTGTCTCCCCTATCTCTGCCAACTGCAGCCTCTGCCATGCTTATCTGAAACAACCCTCAAAGAGCAACTGTCCACACAGTCCTTGGGGAACCGGGTTAATGAACCCAAAATCTGTTGTAGGACAAAATGCCTCACTTTATCATGGAACAGAGGGGGAGAGCCAGCAGGTGGGTGTCTCCAAGCTGTCACAGCCTGGACAGATGGGACCAGGATGTGCTGGAAGCTGTTGATGCCTGCACACACATCCCTGCCTGGGCAAACCGGTGCCCCTGCCTGGCATTGCCCCGTACATTTGTGTAAGATTGCACATGCATGAGGTCGATGGAAACTAGGAAGGAGCTGCTGTGGTTTGGCTCCCAGAGGCATCCAACAAAGTGTGATCTTCCCTCGCCCCAAAACAAGTCAGGGAAATTCATGAGAACAGTCTTTCTTGTGGGCTATTCTGGCAGTGGTGGGGCTGGACAGGACCAGGAGTAAGATGACACAGGGCCATAAAACATGTCAGAGCAGCAGCCACACTATGCAAGTTCTCTGTGCTGGGTGCTCCAGCCCGACCACAGCCTGAGTCAGCCCATTGCCACCGACCTGCCTCCAGCACACTCCCAACTCTGGCTTGGGCAGCCCACTGCCATTAACCAATTCCAGCCCAAAGGAGGGCTTACTATCTTCCAGACAAAACTGTTGCACTTGTGCTGGTTTGGGGTCCACCCTCTGCTTTCAGGTACAGACCCCCAACAAAGCCACCCCTAGGCCAGCAGCCGGCCCCAGAGCCCACGCCAGCACCCAAAACAGCCAAGACACCAGAGATCCCGTGCAGCCCAGCCAAACACCAGCCATTCCCAAAAAAGCCCTCAGCAAACCAAACCCACCCCCTGTCCCATTCCTTTCAGCCTGAGCCCATCCTGCAAACCGCTCTCCCGGGGCAGCGAGTCTCACCCGGGGTCCACAGTTATCGCCGGTCCCCCCTGACAGAGCATTTAATGCCTCGTCTCTGGGGCTTCACGGAAACGAAGGGAACAAACGAGTGCCCGGGGAGATATGGTTTGCATCACTTAATCCCCGTTCCCAATAAAACGGTGCAGCGGCTCTGCGGAGGGTAAGACAGCAGAGTTCAGCAGATTTTATCAATCACATCGCGGATCCCGACTGCGCGGCTGAGAGAGTTGCCATGGTTATTATGACAGATTTACTATCACTGTAACTTAATGCACCATAATAAGTATCTGCATAGTTATTATTGTTTTACAATGATAACTATAATTCAACCGCAGCTTTATGGCTAAATTTGTAACATTACTACGATGTTCTGGGAAGAATTGGAAGCAGGGTAATTCACATGCTTTCTCAGAATATAGAAAGAAAAAGAGGTCCCGGTCGGTGCCTTTTTTCTTTCCTTTTAATTGCTTCTTTGAGAACAATTTTTGTGGTCTGGTTACTGTTGGTTTGGGAGAGGGTGCTCTGTCAGAGTCCATGCACAGAGGTAGCTGAAAAATGGGATTTTTCCACTGCAAAATTGATCCTGGGGAAAAAAAAAAATCCCCGAAGTCTTTCAACAGAAAGTTGCTAAAAAATTCCCAAGTGTTGCCAACTGGGAAACAGACACAAAGCACTGGCAAGATGAACAAAAATGGTCAGGTTTTGTTCAAAGAGAATGACCAGATCATCAAAAAATGTCACTGAAAGTGACCCTGGTGATCAGTGGAAACAAAGCACCACTGGAAAAAGTCTGACAGCCCCAGGACACAGCCAGACTCACTTCAGCTGCACACAGTGGTGTGCAGCTCTGCACCACCTTGGAGCTGGCTTGGGCAAAGACCATAGAGCAAAGCCCCATAAGATGCCCCACTGCCCAGCCCAGGCTCCTGGCAGCCCCAGGGTGTGACAGTCCCTTGGCCAGCACAAATTACTGCCCCAAAACTTTAAACTGTGTTCACTAATGGATTAACCTGCTCAGACATGGAGTGATTTGAGAAATCAAAGCTTCAGGCAAGGGCTTTTTTTGGCAGTTCCCAGGGCATAGGACCCACATCAAGGGTCCCCACACCTGCATCCCCAGCTGCTTCTCCCTGGGACAGGAAACAAATCCCACCTGGGCTGGAGCCTCACAAGCAGCTGGTCCCCACGGGAAAGCAAAAGAGAATTCAAGCTTGAAATACAACCAGGGTTTCCAACAGGCTCCCTGGCACCCTCCTCCCAAAGCTCTCCCCTGTTTGAGGGCTTAGCTCCTTCTTGGGTTTCATTGCAAGTGCAATGCTGCCAATTACCCCACAAATTTATAGGGAGCTCTTTGGTGTTTTCTCCTTCTTTCATTCTGCCCAGGCAGCCCATTGCCCCTGGGGGCTCTGGGCATGGTTAACACTCCCTGCATGCCAGGGGCACCTACAATGCTTGGACTAGGCAAATTAAAGCAGAAAAGGGGCATTTTTCCAGCCCCTTCTCATTATCCACTGGGGAAGGGTCTCAAGGTTTTCCGAGGAAGGTAAACCAGCCTGTGCCACCCATCTGAGTCCCATGGCAAGTCCCAGCTCACACCTTCTGCAGGCACCCCCGGTTCAACACAACATCCCAGCTTCCCACTATACCTCAATCTTTTTAAAGCCACATGGACACAGCGTGGACAAGTCACTCCTTTAGCTGAGCAAAATCTGGCCCTGCTCAGAGGGGGCTTAGTTCAGTGATCTGTGCTCTGGGACTTGGTGCCTTCTGGGTTCCCAATTCTATTGCTTTCCTGAGTGATTTATGGTCTTTTCCCATTTCTCATCCAGATTTTAACAGGGACAGAGCTTTCCATAGTCCCTCCTTCTCCAGGATGGGGACACCAGAGAGTAGCACCCTCACCCCAATAGCATCAAGTGCCCCTTCCCAGTGCTCCTCAGGCAACAAGCTGCTCTTCCTCCACAGGGCCTTCAGAAGTGTCCCCTTCCGCATGGGGAGACCCAAAGCCTCCCTGCAGCCATGGGACAAGGGGGGAAGACTGACAGAGGCAGGACTGGTGCTCACACACCTCCCTCCCAGCAGTGCTGTGTGTCAGAGCGGGCTTACGTCATCTCCCCCACCGCCACCACCTCCTGCTCCTGGGGCTGATATATGAGAGTAGATATAGGAAAATCTACTCATAAAATTAATGGAGGCTGCATGAACTCACAGATCATAAACTCAGAGGGGTTTGCAGCTTGCCTTTCGGGGAGGGGGTGGGCTCAGAGGCAATTTAGCAGAGGGGACTAATTGACAGCAGCTGTCCCATCACATCCCACACCCCCCTCCCCACTCTTGGGAGGATTTAGGGGAACATGGCCCTGAAGTCTCAAACACAGTGCTGGAACTGGCAGCCATCAGCCTGAGGTCAGACTCGGCATGGCTGAAATGCTCTGTCTGCTCCCAGCCCGGGGATCGTGGCCAAGCTGTGCTCTCGGTGACAGACCTCCTGCCCGGAGCATAAATCACAGATGCTGAAGGCCAAAGAATGAGCAGATCCATCCTGTGCTCCAAGGGTTGCAGACAACACAACACTTCTCTTGGCTGGGGGGTTGCAGGACACCAGCAAGAGAGGGTCTCCTCACCATGCCATGGTCTGGCAAAATGGGTCCAAGTTGTCCAACACACCAAGCAGTGGGTACCACACTGGGGACACAGCTGATGGTGCTCCTCTCCAGCCTCACTTAGGACTCTCCCCCAAAACCCTTTTGATATAATCAAGAATATTCTGGGACCAGCCTCCACCACTGGCTTCCTAACACATCCTCAAAAGCCATCCAGGGACCCCAGTGTTGATGGCGACGAGTTCTCCCAGAGTCAACACCAATCCAAGGACCTGGTTTCCCCCTTCATCCTGTCCACAATCCAACCCCAGCATAGAAGACCTTTGCCCCTTGCTTGGCACACAACTGCCTCCCCACAGACCTTCATAGCCCCCCCCAGCATCAGCACTGGCACCAGTAGGGCCAGTCCCAGCTTTCAGGCACCATTGCTCTGTGCTGGGTTATTCAGTGCATCTCATGTCTTGTGGAATTACCTGGGCTTTTCATGGCACAGCCAAGAGCCTCAGGCAAGGGGAGGAAAATAACCACTACTGCTGGAAAAATCTTCCCCCACATCCCATTTCTCTCCAAAACACTGGCTTACTCTGCCTGGGAAGGGCCAGCCCCATGGATGCAGCATCCACCTGCCCAAGGCAGTACCTCAGTGGGGAGGAAGAGGATGAGGAAGCCCTTCTCCCCACCAATACTAAGGCAGCTCAGGATTGTCCAGGCATCAAGACCTCTCTTGGTCACCAGCCTTCAGGAAAGAACACAACTGTCCCGTCTCCTAAGCAGCCTCTTGGCCTGGCCCTGCTCAGGTTTACTCTCAATGTCAAATGCAGTTTTTGCTCTTTTCTGTCAGAAGTCCTCTTGGCACGTGGTGCTTCCCCAGTGGCTCCAGGAGCTGTGACTCACAGGCTCTGCCCCAACCTCAAGGCTCCTGCTTGCTGCTCCGCTGACTCAGGCAGCAATGAGCACCAGCCCCGGGTGCCTTTCAAGTGGTTTGGAGATCCAGCCAAGGCACCAAAGCACAGGGAATTGGGCACCATGCTTACTGGAGTATCCAGCCCGGCTGCCAGCCTTGGGCTCACCCCAGGAGGCTCAGCAGGCTCAGCTCCTGGGCACCATCCAGAGACCAGCTTGTGTCACCCCTGCTGGCATGGGGGACAATCAACAAACTGTCATAGGGCCCAGGTATATCACCTCATTCACTTTATGCCCCCAATGCAGCCAGCTTACCTTCTTAGTGCACCCTCACTTCACATATCTGCAGCCTCAAGGCAGTGCCCCTTCTGTGTCCCCTGTGGCTGGTGGAGGGAGCTTACAAACAAGAGCATCTCTAAACAGGGTATCCTCTTCCAGAGGGGCAAAGCCCACAATATGACACATTATGGAAATAAGCCATAAGGTCCATAAATGTGATGCTCCCCTCCTTGGGGATGCTGGCTGTAGCCCTCCTCACTCCACCCTCTCCCAGCTCCCACTACTGCTCTAGCTAAAGGAGAACAAGCCCTCTTCCCTCCCCTTTTATAGCATCCCTCAGGTGGCTTCATCAGCCTCTCCCTGCTGTCTGGCTCAGGGACCATCCTGCTGCCAACCCCACCTGCTTCACAGGGAGTTGATTTACTCCCTAGGTGGACTTGATTCTCAGGTGAAGCCCCTGGGGAAAGGGCTTGCCATGTTGCTGATAGGCTGCAGTCCCAAAAACCATAAGTGAAAAGGAGGAGGGCAGGGCTAGCACTGGACAGAAGCTGGAGTTTGAACAGAGAGAGACAGACTTACCCCCTCCCCAGAGAGGAGTTTAGGCTTTGAGACACATTCCCCAAACCTCCACCCTCTCTGCTCTCAGGCACCCATGGAAAGGGAGCTGTGCTCCCTCCCAGCCCTGGACAGCGGTGAAGTCGTCAGGGAGACATCTGTTCCCCATCCAGCAAGCAGTGTCTTCCTGATCTGCCTCTTAAAAATTACAAGGCAATTTGGAGTTTCTATTTTGTACTTTTGATTTGCCCAAACACCTGAAACATGAGCTCTCAATCCAGGATCAAAGGCTCTCTCTGGAGCAACACAGACGGCTATATCCACCGCCGTATTTATGCATGATTAGGAACGCCTGCATCGGAGAGGGGATTTGGCAAGGGTGGGTGTGCTGCAGAGCCTGGAACTCCATCTCCTCCAGAGAAGAAGGAGGGAGGGAGCTGGGGGTGATGTCCCTGAAGGTCAGGGTTAGTGCCAACCCCTCGGGTGCAGGGCAGGGATGGGGTGATGCCTTGCAGAGGGGGTGGCTTGCCTGTGTCACTTGTCCCCTGTCACTCCTGCCCAGATCCCGTGCCTGCCTGTAGGACTGAGACTGCTTTGCCAGGTGGGAGCTCTCATCCTTGCTTTGCTTCGTCTCTGTGGGAGTGGCTGGATAGGTTGGATGCAAAGGATGCAGTCCTGGATGCAGAGGGACACTGCACTGTGGACACAATCCCGGTGTTGTGGGATGAAAGGCACTGGGGATGATGCCAGGCCAAACAAAGAGTTATTGGTAATCAACACAAGTCATTAATGAGCTGGAGGGGAAGGGTCTTCCCAAGCTCTTCTGTTCCAACCTGTCCTACTTGAAAAATCCCAGACCCTGGACCCCTGCAGGCTGGGATTTTGCATCATCTAAATAAACTGGGAGAAGTTCAGGCCTGTGAACAGATGTGGCCAAGCCCCCTCTACCACAAATGAGCGTGGCTGTGTTGCTGTCAATAATCAATTTTAGCAGCAGAAGATCTGCCCCCTTGTCTGATGCCACTGGTGGGAAAGCAAACCTGGTCCCTGGAGGGACCCTGGCTCTGGATCTGGGGCTCAGATGGGTTTCTGCTTCTTGACACTGTAAACTGCTTCAGAAGAGCAGGATAGGTTCCCAGGACAAGGGAATAGTAGCAGGGCACACTGTGTATGGGAAAGCCAGCAGTAAAATCAGGATGTAAAGAAATCAGGTAGAGGGCCAGAAGACATCCACACATGTCAGACAGAGGAGTGCCTTCCCCTTCTCATTTGAAATAAATTAAAAATGTAGGAAAATGCAATAAAAAGTCAGATGCCTCTGCATTATGAACATAATAATTTTTAGACAAGGTGTAATGAATCAGCTCAAGTCAAAGTTACCTTCACCTAATGCTATAAATACCCCTAACTCTGCCCTTTTAGGTTAAAGCCTCCCTCTGGGCTACTCACTGTTTGTCATGAGAATAGGGTCAACATGCATTGTGCTGAAGTGTAAATCAGTGCTAATGACAGGGGCATTGCATGTCAGGGTCATCACAGAGCCGTCTCCCCAGATATCATCCAGGATCTGCTCCCTGCTGCCATGGGAGAGAGCAGCAAGTCACCCCAAACACCTTAAATGTGGCCACCAGGGTGGGCAGGAACACTTGAGACAGCAACATCTCCGTGAAGTCTGTAACTTTTTAGCAAGTCAAGCTGATAGAGACAAGTCCCACTTTCCCATCATATCACATATCTATATAATCAATAAATTTCCATTAGATCAGCCTGAAAGTACAAGTGATGCAACCCCAGCGCTCCTTTACTGGAAAATTTGTTGTTTGTTGGGTTTTGGTTTGTGTTTGTTTTTTTTTTTTGCCACAGTTTCTTCACACATTGAGGCACCTTCAGAGAAGTGCTGGGAAAAGCCGCCCAGGAGCTCTGCAAATCACGGCGTGCTCATGTCCTGCCAGTTCACAAGCATTTAGCACTGGGAACAAGCTGGGAAGAAAATTTGCCACAAATATTTTCAGCAAATTATGAAGTCTTGGAAAAAGCAGATTTCAGTTCTACTGAGAAGCTGGTGTTTTGACAGATGTTTTAAATATTTTTTTAAGAATTTTATTTTTTTACTGAAACTGAAGGAGGTCCTGGAATCAAGGACTGGGCCAAGACAAAAAAACCTCAGAAACATTCTGCTTTGAAAACGTCTCAGTAAAACATTTCCCTTTTCTCCTCTTCCCCAATTCAACAATTTGGGGAATGGAGATGAATTCACAGAATTTCACCTTCTCTGAATACAATCCCCTTTGTCTGGAAAATGTTTTGACCGAGAAATGCCTTTCGTGCCCCATTGAGTCTAAGTCCTCTGAACGCCTTAGAGCAAAGGGGTCTTCTACCTCCAGCATCCTGGTGTGGTTTCCATGTAAACTGCCTGAAACCAGAGATTCCCAGAAGATCACAGATTTTATAAAACCTGTGGAATATCCACTTATCACCTGCAGAGCTGCATCCAGGGCGATGGGAGCGCCCATGCCCACCTTCCCTGGGACAAGGAACCAATGCCACAATCCCCCCACCCCATCCCTTCCCGGGTTGTGACTGGGCAGCTCGCCAGCTGTATCCTGCACCCCCAGCTTGTCACACCAGTTTTGGGGGTTTGAGGACCCCAATAAAAATTCCGAGGTGTCCGGGCAAACCCTCCCAGCTCCTGAGCATCCTGCGGTGCTGTGGCACCTCCCGCGCTCGCCGCCTGCTCGGCAGCGCGGCACACGTGCTCCCAAAAGGAAGCCTTTACAATCTGCCACTGGAAACGGTGCGGTGTTATCCCGTGGGTAGCTGCTTTCCTTCAACGGGCCATAAAAATCCCATTTGGAACTGCAGTTGCCTCTCTCCCCTCCTGCATCCCACTGCTATTTAAAGAGGGCGCGTCCGACACATTAAAGCACACACGCACACATGTAAAAAGGACCAGGACCTAGTGAACCTTAAAACAACTATTATTCTTCAGGATAATACGCCCTCCAATACTAACATTATTCTAAGATGCAGGTAACATGTGACACATTTTCTTTTTCTCTCCAAAGTACAACACCCTTCCCTTCCTCTATCCTTCCTTCCCAAATATCAATCATCAGCAAAGACAAGGCAAATGAACTTTTAATCAATAACAGCTACTGTTTCTTGTACCAGGACTGTTTATGATTTAAAAGGGAAAAAAAAAATTAAATCAATCCTGATGTGAACATTTTCCCACTTGGAAAAACAGCCCAATCCTATATCAAAAGGTTGGGGGGGTTATATGTTTTTAAAAGGTTTAAAAGCTAAATTAATTTTAAATTGTTTTTACATATCTTGCCTATAGAGAGAACCACATCATATGATGAGGAAGGGTGGTCCATGGTGTATTAATGTTCCTAGTAAGTACTTTAGCACCAGTCTGTCTGCTTTACACACATTTAATACTCTTGCCATCTAAAAATCAAGACTAGTCTAACCACAGTGTGTCTGTCCAGGCCCTGTAGCTGGCAGTCTGTCCCTTTCCATCCAGACCAGGTAGAACCAGACCACTTCTGGTATGTCTGCACTCAGACCCCACTGTCTTCATACCAGTGGTGTGAAGGTACCTGAGACTAAATGACAGTTTTGTCAAGAAAGTACCAAGAAATGGCCCAGTCCTCCTGGCTGGACGGGACAATGCTGAACAAATATCCTAAGCAAACAAAAAAAAAGGAGGAGCTCATTCCAGAATCAAGGGAGTCCATAAAGTCTCTCACAGGAGATGGATTTCTAACATGTGTTTGTGGAGCTGGACATTGGTACCTAAAAAAGGCGAGACTGCAAGTAAGGCTCCTACCTTTATTTTCTAAAACCTTGCTATTCCCAGGGCCTGAACAGCCAGGAGACTGATAGCTCATTTTCATCTTCATATGCTGCAGCACTTGGAGTAGCTCAAATGGCAACATGCTGGCTCCACTCCAGATTTATCCAAACACAAGACACAAACCCAAGCAATGTATGAAATGGCCTCCACCAAGTTTTATATGAGCCCCTTGCAGCAACAGACTTCCCTGTTGGCCAGCTCCTCTAACCTATTTGTGCATCCATCCACAGGAGCCATGCCTTCTCTGCTGCCTCATCTTCCCCAGTTTAGGCAGTTTTGGAGGTTCCCCTGCTCTGCACACAGCCATGGGGACATTAAGGATACCATGTTTGGATGTGTCTGAAGCAGAGCTGCCAAGGTCCACTGATGGCAAAGGAAGCAGGATACTTCGGCCTCACGAGGATGACTTGTTGGGAGAGGATGCTCCCCAGATGGCCAAAGGGAAATGGCTCAGACATGCATCCATGAGGGCCTGAGTCACTGGCTGGGGATGTCTCAGATGGAGAAAGCAGGATGTGGCCAGCCTGGCCTGAGGTGATCCTGCCAGTGTCAGCACTGCACAACTCTCAGCCCTCCCCACTCACCGTGAGCGCACGGCAATGCCCAGACAGAGATCCCAGAAGGGAAAATTATTGGTCCCTCAATCTCCCTATAGTTATAAGTCACATTTCATCCTGGCTTTTAGAAGCAGATCCCCTCTGGCACCACCCTTACACAGTATTTCACCCCCACCGTCCCTTCTTGATGTGCCGGGGGACAGAGTGCATATTTTGCATGGGGACACAGAGGCACACAGGGCTGTGGCCACGCTTGAAACCCCCTCTCACCCCACCTCCCCTCTCACCCCACCTGCCCACTGGCTCTGCAAACCAGCCCAGGAAGGTAGAAAGGTCCTTTCCTTAGTTCATGCCCAAAGGACAGTCAGGATGGAAGGCAGAAAGGGGAATTCTGATGTTTCCCTTGGTACCATGGGATCAGTGGCTGAACCAGAGCTGAGACTTTGTGTTTCTTCATTTCCCGCTTCCTCCATGAGGCCTCTGACCCCTGCAGAACATCTCATGCTCTCCTGTTCTCCGGGGCTCTTGTATCCTCATTCCCATGATGAATGAAAACATCTTTCAGTTGTGCTCTGAGGTAAGTACCCATCACATACCTACTCTCTCCTCCCAGCTGAGAGGGGACATCAGGCAGGTTTTTAGGACTGGAATAGAATAGAAGAAAATAGAAGTTTCTCCACTTACAATTTTGCCAGACTATAACTGGGCTCCAATTTTCCATGCTGGGTTTCTGCCTCGGGCTGTGTTTTGTTTTGTATTTGTCAAAAAATTCCATGACTCCATTTCCACCAGCCCTTTGAACAAGGTTTAGGGAGGTCTTTTCTTTCTTTATTTTTTCTTTTGCCCATGCTAAAACATTATTACAACCATTTTACTGGGAAGCAGCACTGCCTCCAGGCTTGGCAAGAAGTGTCCCTTGAGTGAGAAGACGGGCCTTTCTCCATCCCCATGACAGCGCCCGGAGTCGGTCGGATCACGAGTCTCTGAAACAGCAGAGGCTGGTTGGTGTTTGGCAGATGGATGAAGCACAAAGTCCGTCTGCGCCAAGCGCTCCCCGTCTTCTAACAGGCCTCAATCAACGGTTTCACAACAACACATCAGCCAACTGTGTAAACACAGGGCACGGCTTAAATATAGTCCTTGCCTTGACGAACAATCAGCGCTGAAAGAGAAGAGCATCTTGTGCAAATAAACAAAGGTCCTGCAGAGCTCAAGTATTTGGACCAAAGCCGAAGGAGGAAATTCATGATAGGGGAAGCAGTTGAACCTGAAAGCACACGAAAGTTTTCAGATAGGGATTTTTTTCCTGCTTGGAAGCACTGATTCAAGTGGACTGGACCCCTCTGTGGCTTTGGGTTGAATCCAGCAGATCCTAGCTCCAAACAGTTGCAATAGGGGAACAGAGAAGGAGATGGGGAAGGCCAAACCAAAATGCTTTGTTTGGGGCAGATCGATTAATCTGAAACCCTTTTTTATTCACTTCACCAGGAAGATGGATGTGTTCTGTTAGCTTGGAAGGGCCTTTTCTTCAAGGCTTTGGCTCCACTGGTGAAACTAAAAAACCCCATCATTATTCCAGTGGTTGCAGTATGATCCAGGTACTCTTCATGCTTGCAGTAAATGGGGGGCCCCATGGGACCATAATCCAGGTCTTTCACCCACAGGTCCCTAAGCATCGTACAGACCTCCAGCAATGTCCCCCTGGGACCATGGGGGTCGGAAACCCTGGGATGGCTCCTAGCAGATTGAGAGTCCAGCTTTGGCTGCAGGAGCCATGGTCTGAAATTAGAATTGCCTGATGATATGTAACAAACAGGGAGAAAAAGGCAAACGCAGCAACAGCAGACAAACCAACCCATAAACCCCCAGCTTGGGGCTCTAGGAAAATGAAATGGGAAGAAATGTGCCTGCCTCGAGGAAGGGTGAGGGAGGGCTCTGAAAAAACCCAGCTCAACGAGACTTACTCTTGGGGTCTCAGTAGTGAATGGAGGGGCCTTGTTGTACCTCCGTGATGGCTGGGCAGGAAAGCTCAGTGCTTGGAGACAGGCTTCTGTGCAGCAGAGAGAAGCCAGGTCCTGGAAGGAACAGCATCCTCTGGCAACAGCCCCCTCCTGGGGGTGAGTTTCAGCCCAGAGGATGCCAGCTGAAGCCCACATTTGACTGTTGGTGCACAGACAGGAATACTTCTCTGCTCTGATGGAGAGGCTGCAAGGTGGCCAGAGAGTAGGAAAATCCAATGGGTAAAACAGCTGCAGCCTTGCAGTGCAAAAGAACAGGGTCATGTCTTGCCTTTAAAGCAGATTAAATTTAAGACCTGTCAACCTCAACGGCGTCTAGGTCAGTTTTCTTCCTCTGCATTGACAGGGAACAAATTTGAAGCCCTGAGGTGTCATTTCTGCATGTCATGCTTTGAGTTGTTCCCTTCCTTTACCATGATAGACCTGTTCCCTTCCTAAAGACGATCATTTTTCAGCCAAACATGTGGTGGTTCACATTCCTGAGTTATGGAGCACACAGCTCGCCAAGGGAAATGGAATTTGTTTTCCTGTCCTGCTGACCCCACAAATGGGCCAGAGTCTTTGCCACCGAGCCCCAGAAATGACACTGCTCTGGGCCAGGCCCTTCCTTGGGGAAAGGAGGTCACCCCCAGGGAGACGCTGTGCTGGGTTAGTTGCCTTTTGATCCAACTTCCCCCTTGTATTTGCTCCTCAGAGTGGGCAGATGTGCCCCAGCCGCGCACAGAGTGCTGTTTCTACATCAGACCTCTGAAAGCTCCCAGGCTCAAAGGCACTGGGTAAAACCCGAGCTGTTTGCCAGCCTGACCTTCTCCATGCCCTGCAGGGTCAGCAATTCCCTGTTTTAAACCATGGGCTATGACCTGTGCCCCATCACCAAATCAAGACACTGCAAGCTACTCCTACAGTGAATAAGGAATGAGAGTTCATATATGCTCAGCAATCACATACAGATTAGAAATTTCTAAAGGGGGTCTTTAACCCTCAAGAAAAAGATTCAGGACTCCAAAAAACACAGTAGGTTGAAAACAACAGAGCTGGAATAACTGGGCTATCAGCATCCATGAGCGTTTGTCTCAGCCTTTTAGCCTGTTTCTGGGTGTGAGCACTTGATTGTAAATACCACTGTTGTTGTGGAAACTTGGCTGAAGGGAATAGACAGACTGTCACAGGCACTGGAACGGAGACGATCTTATCGCGACTTGAAAGGATATGACTGGGAACAGCTGGTTTGGAACTGCAGGGCAGCTCCAGGAAGGATGGACAGAGCTTGCTGTCACACACACCTCTGCTCTGGATGACAGATCCTGTAGCTCACGAGCACAAGAGGTTGCAGGAGCTGCGCTGCTCTGAGGACCTGAGTTGGTTCCAGCTGGTCACACCTTCCAGCTACAGAAGACCCCGAGTGCAGCTGGGTTAAGACACATACTGTTGAGGGGAGTCCTCCTGGCCAAGGGACCCAAGCTGTGCCTAGATGAGGTTATCCCAGAATGCTTCCCAAATCTCAGATCTACAGGCATGCTTTGGCTGCGTCCCAGCTCCAGATTGGGTATGTACCAGCAACCCCAGAGCCTCAGTCTGCAGACAGAGGAAACCCAGATGGGAATGCTGGCGCACTGCAACAGCTCCCTCCCCTGCGGGGGCTGGGGACCAGGACACAAGGACTGCTTAGCACAGACAGAGCTCAGGGACCTGCCTGCCCATGCTGAGCTTCACTCCTCTCCTGACTGTCTGCCCACTCCTCCAGCAATGAGCAACACTCTTATTAATCAGACCCCTGCCTGGTCCCATAAGGAACAACCCCACCAGACAGTCATCTCCAAATTTCCAACTGACTCCGTTATAGAGCCATAAAACCAAATCCCAATGGCACTGGTTTTGTACAGGGATCATTTTTTTCCTTTTTTTTTCTTGAGATGCCATGCTGATGGAAGCCAAGCATCACAAAAAAACCTACATGGATGATGCCACCTTGTCAATTAAGGTTATTACCCCCTCACAAACAGTAAAAAGTCTTTATTTTCTGCAAACTGCAGCTGATTGACGTTAATTATGCAACACACTGTGAGTCCATATGGACTATGCTCCATAAAGGTTTTTCTTATGATCAGTCTTTCTGGATCCATGTCCTGCCAAACACCACTTGTTTTCATGGCCCATCTTATTTACTGCCTTATTAGTCTAGTGTTAGATTTTTCCCCCAGTCCTCTGGAACTTCCCCAGAGTTCCCAGATTTGTTTAAAAATCGACACTAATGGTTCATAGAGCTCTCGGGCCAATTTGTTTATCCTTTGATGCAAGTTATCTGATCCTGCAGAATGTCTAACTTTAATCACTGCTGTTCAATGTTCGGCTTCATCACCGGTAGAATACAAAGTGTTTCATTATCTCTGTAAAGTATGGACGTGTCATCCTACTTCTTTCCAAAGAGAAAAATAAATGTTGAACAAATAACTTCATCTCTCCTACACACAGGATGAATATTTTCCCATTATTGTCTGGGATGTCATTATAGGATTTGGCTTTTCTTGATACATTTAAACAACCCTAGCGGCAAGAGGATTTTCACTCCTACCTTTAGTTTCTCTTTCCAGATTCTCACCACTACCAGATTCCCCCTTTTTTCTTTACCATTAACATTAACATGCACATCAGTGCCACATATTTATGCCCACAGTGTTATTTATCTATGTACATATATTATGCTAAACCTACAACACTACTGTTTCCACCTTCCCTCTTAGCTGGGCTGGCTTCTGCAAAACAGCATTGAGGCTTCCAGAACAGCATTGATTTTACAGCATCTCACAAAACAGCCTCAAACACTCCCCGATTATCATCTGTTCAATTTTCTTTAAATAATTCCTTCCACTCCTTAATTGTACTCCTAATTATTTTCAGCCGAGGGAAGCTGTTCTTTTTCCAGAACCAGGGGCTAGAGCTGGGCACCTCTGTGCTTTTAAAAAGCCAGTCCCTCATCACATATAAATAGCTCTGGTCAGAGCTTTTCTGTGTTTGCACACAGTGTCATGCTCACTGGCAGGGGGACAGCCTGGGAATAGGTTATGGAGTCCCTGCCCATCACGAGACCAGAGAGTTGCATACCTAAAAGGCAAAGGAAGCTGATTTGGGGTTACTTGGCAGGGGGATGAATCCCTCCTCTGCTCCCAGGCTCACAAGAGGGGAAAGAGCCACTGGGGACCAAAGACAGCTTTCATCAATTGAGATGTTTTATTTTGTGTTGGCTTTTTTTTTCCTTAAACATCCTTTGTTTTCTAACAATAAATCATATCCTAAGGCAAAAAGCCTTTAAAGGGACTGGGCATGGAGTCTCCTTCCGTTCCCTGGCTGGCGAGGCAGGCCACCAGCTGACAGCAGCCATCAATCCGCAACTCAGCGATCAATCTGTCTTTATCTGTCAGCGGGGACCGGCGCAGGAGGACCCCGGCTGTGCCAGGCTGCTGTTCCCCGCCGGCTCTGGCGGCACCGGGAGGATCCCCAGTGCCGGACCCCATCCCCCTCGCTGCCCGCTCCCCTGGAGCAGGTTCCCACTGCCTCAGGCACCATCCCCTCACACTCCCCGGTGTGTTCTGCAGACAGCCGAGCCAAGCCACCCTCGAGGTCTCCTCCTGTGATCCATCAGAGAGCGAGCACTCCACCTCCCGCCCTTCCAAAAAGCCGACAACACGAAAGAAGGCAACAGCATCTTTACCAAATGGAGGGTACCTCAACAGCTTACTGGTGGGTAAACCCACCCAGAAGGTTTCAGAAATCCCAAGCCATTCACTTCTTGTGCCATCGGTGGTGATTTCCACCTCCTGTTGTTTACTGCCCAGGCTTCTGGGTTTGCTTTTTAACATTTGTGCTGCCAGGACTCAGCAGTTTATGGTGGCGCCTACGTCTTCTGTTTATCCTCTTAATATTGTTCCCCAAAGATTTTCCATTAAAACCCTCTTAACTGCTCTACCTTGTTTGTTATCCAGAAAATTGGTTGCTCTCCCAGAGAGATGGAGGTGGTCCAGCTCACATGGTCCCTCAGGAAGCGGACCTGATGCTCCATGACCTGAAACACCTCCATTTTACCTACATTTTACACCCTTTGCCCCTTGGTGGTCTCCTTCCTCTGTCTGCTTTTGCTTCCAAGATGCAAGGAGGGGTCTTGCCTCTGATCGTCTGAACTTTCCTCTCCTTCAACTCCCTCCTGAGATCCCTCAAGTTCTTGCTGATCTGAGAAGTATTTTATGAGGCAATTTCGTTCATGCCAAATGTGTCATAAGCAATGGATCCCTGCCTACAGTCATCAGAGCCCTGCTCTGCCTCTTGGTGATGTGTGTTGTGCTGGATCCAAGGAGACCGCACACAGGCCCGTCGTCTTTCTGTCCCCTCTTCTGCATCTGGCTGGGCAGAAGTTTTCTGTCTGTCTGAGTACATTTGCTCCACTGCCATCACTTGTGCTCATACTCCCCTTAAGTCTGTGGGAGTCACAGTCAGAAGGGGCCATCAGAAGGGGCCTGTTTGTGTCTTTCTGCTGCTGGTTCAGGGTCAAGAGCTCTTGGTCATCTTGGCCATGCTTCAGTCCCTCATGTCATCTCTACCAGCACAGGCAGGGCCTTGCCCTCTGCCTGCAGGTTTCCATACAGCAAGGGGAACGTGGTGATTTCTCCCTGCATCAGGGTCCCTGCTTGGCCCCCATCCTGGAGAAAAGGCCTCAAAGCTCTGGGGCCTTGCTCCCTTGCACTGCTGGCTGATGTTATCTGCCCAGCCACAGCGGCCAGAGCCACCAGTTAGATCCCCAACCAGGACTGCAAGTCCTGGCCTGTCAAGGGTGACCGAGATGATGCCCCAGGCAGGGTTACAACAGACAGCCCCCAGTGACTCCATGATGCTACCGGGGATTGAGATCTGCCCTTGAAATCCTCAAGGCTTTTCCTCCCCATTGGGGCAGGACTGTGTCCCACAAGAGGCCTGTCCTGCTCAGAGCAGCTGGAACAAAGAGGTCTGCTCCATCTCACAGCCCCAGGAGAGGGATGTGGCAGCAATGAGGTTTCCTCTGGCGTTTGCTCTGTGCCAAGTTTGGGGAGAATTTCAGTGCTGCAAAAGCACTTGGTCAGGGTTGGCATTTCAGGACTGGGGGTGGTGGAGCAGAGGCATCACAGGGATGGGAGGAGATGGGGATTCCTTGAGGAAAGGGAGAAACTTCCAGCCTGGAAACCCTTTTGTTCCTCCTGGCACAGTTTGGGGCAGGCAGCAGGGTGGGGGGAAAGGTGTGGTGGGATCTTGACATAGAGCCGCCTCAAGCTGATGTCCCAGCCTCTTTTAAAATGTCCTTGAGTACTTGGATTTGCCTCAGATTAAGTCCAGTTGCCCAAGCTGGCGTGTACCCATACACAGATTAAATGAGAACCACCCGTAACACCTCCTGTCCTCCCTCCTCCTCTCCCGCGCAGGTTCATTAAGGCTTCCCCAGCGAAAACAGGCTGTGTTTCGGGGAAACGCCGGAGCGTTTGATATTTTCCACTCTGCGTGTCAAGGGCATTTACAGTCGGCGTCAGGCTGTTCCGTCAGTCTGAGGGAAGCACTTTGAAGTGTTTGTGGTAGAGGCCACATGTGCAGTCAAGATGTGCCGCTGCCTCTCTAGCTCCCTTTGCATTCCCAGCACCATGTGACAATCAACAACACGGCTTAACCCTTTCGCACCGCTGCCTTGTCCCACTTGGAGATGGGGAACGGGGTCCTCATCCCCTTGTGTGTTCTGGTGGCTGTGCCCAGGAAGCCTGCAGTGATCCTGCTTCATTCTGGGGAAGCGCAGCACAGCTCAGGCAAACACGGCTGGTGAAGGCGATGGGATGGAGGTGGGAGGCCATGAAGCTGCTGGGCCAAGCAGAGGGTCTGTCGCTAATCCCCACACACGCTGCCAGAGGTCCTGCTTTGATGATGAAAGTAGCATCATTTGCCACAAGCAGCTGTGGAGTCGGTTCCCACCCTTGCCCATCCTGCAGTGGGTCCCAAGAAACCGCATGGAAGGAGTCCCAGTGGCTGTGACACACCAGGGGTGCCCACAATGACATTACTGCCCATCCCTCCAGCATGATGGATGGCATATGACAAAAGGGGCAGCACTTGGGCTGCGCAGCTGCTGCCCAGGGAGCTCTGGGCACAGGGTGAACAATTGCAGCTGCTTCCCCTCAGAGGCACTGGTGCAAAGCTGGCAGTGTTTCCAGGAGCTCTCCGCAGGGCCAGTGGTCAGGGGTGAATCTCATTTCTTTGTGGAGGGCTTGCACAGTAGCCACGTAGTGCTTTGCCATAGCTGCAGGCTTTAGGGTATTTCCATGTGCCCTGGAGAGGAGCTTGCCTTGAAATGAAACATGGGGATCAGCATGCACAGCTGCTCTTTTAGGGGACAGTAGTATCCACCCAGCCATACACCCCTTCTGGGCCATAAAAAGAGTGCTGGGACAGGGTAGAGAAATTCAAGACATATGGGGTCACCAAGTGATGCTTAAAGAGGTACCTTCTCCCCTGGCTCCCCTCAGGCAGGAGGAGAGTGGTTTCTCCGAAGAGCGCCCTGCCAGCCTTCAGTCCTTGGGGGTGAATCTTCCATCTTCTATCAGGAGCCCTTGGCTGGTTATTGGTAGCTGGGCTTGGCTCACACCTTTGGAAGTCCCATAAGACAGAAACTCAAACCTCGCTGCTGTGCAAGCCTGACTCTGCCAGGGGTTGAACGGCAGCCTTCATGGGGTGGTGTCAACTCTGAGCAGATTCCCAGTCTGATCTGTGCAGCCTGGACACACTGCAGTGATAAAAAGGACAGGGAAGGCTACAGGGGAGCAAAGAGCCCAGTGGAAGAGGCAGAGCTGAAGAGCTATGAGCTAAGGGGACAGGGATGTGAGCTGTGCAGAGGCAGCTCCCACCCTTTGCTGCCTCCAGAACAGTAGTTTTTGGGTCCAACACGGTGCTGCCCCATTCACTCAACCCTGCATTCCCGTAGTTGGGAGCAGAGCCGAGTCTGCAGGCACATTCCCCCATGGCGCTCCTGCTCTGCCGTGGCAGCACAGATCCAGCACGGGAACGCCGCTCCGGCAGCTGCAGTGTTAATGTGTGGCATAGAAAAAATAATCTTCCTTTTTAATGATTGCATTAGAGAGGGTGGAGGCTGGGGGGGAGGGTGTCATTGTACTGGCCCTGGTTTGGCAGGGAAAAGACATCTTCTGGGCTGCAGCTTCCTAGAGAAGTTGAAGCCAAGGCATTATCCAGTGTAACTGACCTCTCCTTCTTCCATGAAAGCCCCCTCCCTGCAATTAATCTGAGTCCTGGAAACCCCTGCCTTCCGCTCTGATTTCCCAGTCCCTGGCAAAGTGTCTGACTCATCCCGCATCTCTCTGGCCATGGCTCCTCCTTGCTGAGGTGATTGACTCCGTCACCCAGGGAGGGCTGTGCTTTGCTGTCTTCAAGAGGGTGGATCAGACAGCCCTGGCCTTACATCCCTGCCTTCGTGTGTGTGATTCCATGTGCTGAGCTGGCACCAGGAGGAGAGGTGGCAGGAAGTTACAGTCTGCTCTGATTCATCAGACCACTTTGAAATCCCAAATCCTCTAAACCTGAAAGGTCAGTTAGACAAGTGACTCCAGTGTTCCTGGAGCACCACCCCTACACCCTGATAAAAGCAGGGCCTGTCCACAGAACTGCGGCCATCCAAACATCATCTGCTTAGCTTGAGTTTGTCACCAGCCCAGCGGTGAGAAGGGGATGCAGGATGGCTACATCAGGTGGGAACAGCTGCCCTAAACAGCCTTGCAAACATTAGGCAGAGACACCACGTGAGCAGGAGCTGGTCATGGCTTCATGTTTTTCAGTTTGAGGGATCTTTCCAATTAGACTTGTTTTCCATTTCTGCTGGAATTGCTACCTGGGGTAGAAATCATTTTCTTTAGAGTTTCTTTTTCTTCCCCATTGCCCAAAAGCCCCTCCACTCTGCCATCGAATTCACAGACCCAAGGGCAGGCGGATTTTCTTCCACCTCACAAACCCCAGTGAGGCTGATTTCATAAGGTCTGAACGTGCCATGGACTCCAGCTGTCTGTCACCCAACCTGAGTGTTGAGGGATATTCATCCCTGTCAGCATGCCAAGCCAAGCTTTGATGCCAAGGATATGTGAGATATTCACGGGCCGTGGCTGGGGAATGAAGACAGCTTCCCCTCTCTGTGCCCGTGACACGCCGTGCTCGCTGACAGCCCAAAAGGCTCGTACAGCTGTGGGCTGACCTGGTCACACACCCCAGCTCTGTTAAGGACAACTCCTCACCCTCGCATAAACCCTTCACTCAGAGGATCACAGAGCGCTTTGCAAATGCCTGCTTATTAATCCGCACCACGGTCCTGGGAAGAAATAAGAGACACAGGGGAATCACCTCATTTGCTATGGAGAGGGGGCGCTTTCTGGGGTGAAACTGAGGCATTTGAGAGATGAGAACAGGGCTGTTCCACGTAACACACCAGCCAGAAATGAAAGGAGTTAAAATCGTGGTGAATGAGGGGAACTTTGGGCAGGAATAGTGTGATTAATCACACTGAAACTTGGCTAAGACAACAGTGAAAGGCACCATGTGATTTTTATCAGGCTCTGTTAGTGCTCCACTCATACTCCAGTGTGACAGGTAATGCAGCATCCCAGGAGAATGGGCTGGGATGACAGGATCAGTACTCAGCTAGGGAGGGAAAGGGCTGGGCAGAACTTCCAAAAGCAACAGCGTGACTGAGATTGTTGGACACGACCCACTGCTGCCCATCAGGCCTCAGGCTGGTTCACTGGCTGAGAAGTTCTTGCTCCTTGTGACTGCAGAGACAAGTGGCTCTCAGCCCATAACCCAGGACACTGTTGTCACCTGCTGTTTGTGTCACACACACCCCCCCACCCCTTGACAGGAGGTGCTTTTTGACGTTCCCACTGCTGAATTTGTGTTGCCTCAGGCAGACAAGACAAAGGCATGCCTGGTCTTTACCTGCAGCTTTATTCTCCCAGTTAGTCTCTGCACCTTGGACTGCCTACCTCTCCTCAATCCTACCATTCCCTTGGAAAGCTCCTCATCTTAGCCACACCCTCCTGCACGTGCAGGATATGCACGAAATCAGAGGCAGGCACAGCTACATAACCCTCACTGTTGATGAGTCTCAAGGTGGTTTACTAATAATCCGGAAACTACGCTTGCCAAAGTGGGATTATCTGAAAAGCAAACTCTACTCAGTTGCAAGACGAATGCTGCCTGGTCCCCAAGCCCAAAACAGCCCAGATGACAATACTGGCAAGGCAGAAAAGGTCACTTAGAGCTCCTTTCCACTCCAGGATTTCAGGAAACATGAATTTGCCAATCCTTTAATTCTAACAGCTCGTTTCAGAGCAGATTATACAAGACTGCAGGACACTAACAGGGACTGGGAACACTGTGTAAGTGCACATTTTGCAAATGCTACTGAACCAGCTCTAGATGATGGCAGGAGGCGGAGGATGAGATTGTATAAGCTGAATGAAGCAAGAGCTCAGTCTTTTTTTCTGGGCACTGATAGCTCTAGTAATTATCAGTGCCAGCCCTGTCAGCCCTGTGCCTCTGCCCAGGCCACGTATCACTCTGAGGTGGCTTTTGTATCCTCATTGCAAAGAAGGATTTTATCCTGCTAGGGTTTATTATTCTTTTATAGACTGAAGGGCTTCAGCCTAATCTTTCAACAAACAAAAGGAATCTTTCAACATTTCAATGCTGTTGTAATTGGCTCCAAAAATAGCACCCTCAGAGCCACATTTCTTAAACTTCTCAAGTCCAAGGATTAACCTTTTTTTCAGATTAAAAAAAAAATAATCTGAAGACCAACTTGTATATTTTTCATATATCAAATCAAATAAACAAAAGACTAAAATTTGAAAGTTCACAGAATCAAAGTTAATCTATAGTAGCTCTTATTTCCTCCCATTTTGTTTGCGCCCTTGCTTCTGTGGCTGTCAGAGGGGAGGAGAGAGGCTTTACTATTGTTTCATGAGCCACCGCTGGATGTTTTATTGACCACCAAAGGCCTGTGGATCAGAGTCTGAGAAACACTTCTTTAGAGATAAACAGGCTCGTTACAGGCAGCCCTGACTCTCTGCCTCTGCCTTCTGGCTCAAGCTGCAGCAGAAGTTCTGACTTTAACTCCTTTACCCACTGAAGTTGCCACCCCTGGGGACCAGGTGCTCTGCACAGCTCCGTTCATGCCGCCCTGTCCTGGCAATCGTTGTGCATTCAGTGTATACCCCTGGATCCAGGCCATGCTCCGTGTACTCCACCCAGGTCAGCTCCATGGCAAAGTACCATTGCCCCAGGGATGCAGAATAATGCCAGTTTGTCCTGTATCTTAAAAAAGACAGTATGTGTCCTCTCAGAGAGGATGAGTTGTCTCCACTGCTCCTCTGTTGTCGTAAACGGCTTTTCCTGCCAGGAAAACTGGCCTCAGTGCAGCCCTCTCTCCCAACTCCTCCAGCTGTCTCCAAATTTCGCAAGCAGACACCTTGGCACCTCCCATTGCCTTCGGACCGTGTTAGTGTTGGCCGCCTGGGACTGATGGCTTCCATCTTCTTTCTCCTTGTTTCATTAGCTGTCATGCTGGGGGTTTTGATCTTCCCTGGAGCCAAGCCCTGCCAAAAGATTTACTCCACTGCAGTGCTCCGTTTCACATAATTGCCAGGGAAAGCTGCGCAGTTGGTAACGACCAAGGGAAGGGAACAGGCTGGATGCACTCAGGATATGGCATTCACATATTGTACTTTCATAAAGGTATAGCAATGGAAACATTCCCTATTTTGATTGTCCCAAAGCCACAGGAAAAAGGGAATTAAGGGAATTGATATGTCTGGGATAGATGCCAGCTCTGATTTACTCACATTTTTACCCTGATGTGAAATACCTTGGTCAGAGATGGAAAACTTTTATAGAAGACGTGAACCAAATCAGGCCCTGCAAGTGCTGGTCTCCAGCTAAGAGCTGTCTCAGCTGGCACAGCCCAAGAAACACTAAAACAAAGGAACTGGGAATCAAATGGGCAACAGCAGCTCTGTAAGAAATTTCTTCCCTTCCTCCAGAGGGTTTGGACATGCCCACATTTGCAGTCTGCCTTCTAACCACAAAGTGCCTAAGGTACCAGAACACCAGTGAGTTAGGATGTAGGGCTTGGCTTGGCTCCTGGAAAGAGGATGTGCTTTATCATCAAATCCCAGCATGATTTGGTATGGAGAGGCACAGAGCGGTCAAGGCAGAGTGGTGAGCCCAAAACAGGGTTGCCTTTGGAAGGAGTATAAAAAGAAAATATCCTTGCTAACATAACCTCGCCTTCCAGTTTAACCTCCATGTTCCCTCAGAGAGTGCAAACATGCCTGCACATATTTTAGGCATAGCAACCCACTTAGGAAGAGTCAGATGTAGTGTAAGTCCAATTAAAGCAAAATGGAATGAAAGTCCCAAATTATTTCAATGTGTCAGAGTGAGGAGTTTGCAAATCCACTGGTTATTGCAAAGTTGTTCTGGGAAAAATAATTTCTGTATAGATTCCATCTCACTTTGCTGAATTCCATGGGAGTTTTGCCATCAACAGGAGAGGGACCAACACATACAGGCAGACTTTAGCCACGCATTAATTGTGCTTCAAGCCAAATGCATTTGCTCTTACACCCCAATCCTGCAATGGATTTTCTATAGATAGGTCTCTGTCCCTGCAGTGATGTCCACTGAACTCACACCAGCGAGATCTGACTGCAAGATCCCATCTGACTGTCAGGAAACCTCTAAGAACATATATCTGCATTAATTTTACTGAGATTAATATGGGTTCAATTGAGGGCAGAGTTTGATGAAAATATCTCATAACACATTGAGCTGGAGGGTAGATCAAAGCTGTTTTTTAGTTCACTAATAAACCAAAACAGAAATAGCACTGCAGAGGAAGCAGCTCATTTGTTTGTGATGGCTCCCTTCTTTGGGAAGGTGAGTACAGAAACCACAGAATTATTACTGCTAAAATAACTAAAACAAAATGCACAATTAGGCAAGCCTTTAATGTAGGATGTCATCCATAATTATTTCTCTTGTTAAAATTCCCAAACAGCAGGATGAAGCGTTCTGCCCACGTCACTTACCTCCAACCTCTGTTCAGAACAAGGTCAATTAGTGAAGATCCTTTCTTGATTTATGAAGCACAGCAGGGTTTTTTTGCATGTATTTAAATATTTAGAGAACCCCAGAATTCTGGTAGCATAAACTAGATTGACACCAACTCAGAGTGCCACCCAAAGATGGGGTTCCTCCAAGGTTCTGCTCTGCAGTTGAGCTCGTTGCTCTCCAAGGCTTTCTAACACACAGTTACCACAGGGCAGATACTGGCATGTTTTTTTTAAACTTGCTAGAAAGACATTTGGTCCCTTAAATGTAATTTTTGTCATTCAGCTAGAAAGTTTGTTTTCAGTATAAAATACTTTTTAATCACCTCTGTTAAGTCTTTCTACTTCATCTCATCTGGTTCCTATGGAAATGGCAAGTCTTCCAGAACTGCAAATTTTGTTTCCCAGCCAATATTAGGAAAACTGGTTTTTTTCCACTATCTTCTGAGATAGTATTTGCATATAAATACTGTTCAAGTCTCAGAAAATATGTTTGAAATTATTCTTATTATTCATTACACTGAAGACCTCCCATGTTTCTGTTTTATTTTTCTCCCTTTCCACATAAGCAAACAAAAAGTCTCCCATTTGCTTCTCCACTAATCCTCACCTCCTTTTTACATGGAGTTCTTCTTTACCTGAATTCTTGTTATAAGTAAAAAAGGAAACCCAAAGAGAAAAGACTAAAAGTTGACACCTTTTTGGCCAAAACAGCACTTCCCACCCTTGATCCATGGCTGGCTGGAAAGGTTATAAAAGTCTGTAGTTGGTCTGGTGAAGCAACTATTTTTAAAAACTCTCTATTCAAAATTGAACAATACAAGTGTAAGTGCTCCAAAAGGCATAAAGAAGGTTGTCAGGTTCTTTGCCATGGTTTGGGAGCCTCAGAGCAGAAGAGCATGGATTGCATATCTTTTTCTGTATGACAAGCTACAGTGAGCTGAACAAAAAGTGATGGACTTCCTGAGCAGGGCGAACACCTCACACATTATTGTCAAGTAGAAGAGACAGGTAGAAGAGACCTGAGTGAGCCAGAACCACTGAGGCTGCTCTGCTATTGCACTGCCCTTTTCACAAGCACACGCTGAGGGTACCTGCTCATGGATTCACTGAACATCCTGGGCTGGTTGCTGGTGCTTTTTTTCCACCTCTCTGCTGTCCCTCACTCCCATTTCAGGGTTCCACCTCTCTGCTGTGCACGCACTTAGGGTGGCACTTCCAGGTGTAAAACGAGCCTCAAACACAGGGAGAGACAACACTATCCATTAGGCAGTGAAACAGCAGGGCATGGCTACAGACCTGTCAATGCAAGTGCTGTGCAAGCCTCTGCTTCCAAGTCTTGTGAAAAACCATCTTTCCCCTCTACTTGGAAGGAGGACCCAGAAGGGGATGTGCAGCTGGAAAAATCTGTTCAGTCTGGGCAGGAAGGAAAACAGGAATGTGTTCACTCTCCCCTATACAGATCACTTTTGAAAACCCCACTTGTTCTGACATTGTCCCAGGCAAGGAGCAGACAGAGCACAGCACCAGATGAGAGCCACATGCTGAGATCAAGTGGTGAAAATCTTTCCTGTGTCTTTACATTGCTCCCGCAGGGCACCTGAATACCAGAGACTTGTGAGCAAAGAATTCACCTTCTCAGTACGATCGCTCTTGAGATTAGCACAGAAACGGAACAATAATATACATTTTAGCTGTCCCCTTGTTACCTCCTCACATACCTTGGAGTTCTTCAGAATCTTCCCAGTTGTTGAGAAGGAAGTTCTCCTTTAAAAGAACAGAAAAATATGTTTTGTTACTGTCTTCACCAGGTTGTGAGATATACAGAATTCTTAATAAGACCGTCCCCTCTATCCCTATAAAGAAGCTATGAACAAGCCAAGAGCCTGTGCCTTTTCACCTGCTTCACAAGCTACATTTTGGAGATTTTCAGGACTTGTGCTGCTGGGAGATGGCTAAAACAGTGCTAAGGAGGGGCACAGATCTCTGGGTTTTGCAACCGCAGCACCCATGGAAAGAAGCCCTGACATGGATGCTGGCAGTCGTGGGTGAACCTTCTTTTAGAGGAAATGGAGATGTGCTGGGAACCTCCCAAGAGAGCAAAAGAATGCTTCCAGACAGTCAGGTGGAGCAGCCTGCTGGCTCCATCAACCTGACGGACTTGGCAGCCTCTCCTGCTCCGGCTGGCCAGGATCCTGGAGTCTGCAAAGCTGCAGGCAGAGTTACTGAATTATTGGGAGAAAACAGATACCTGCATAAGCTTATACACAGTGACACACACACACACACACACACACACACACACACACACACATATATAACCACACACATACATTTACACATATCATGGAGTAAGCCTGCAGGATATATGAACTCCTAGCACGACTATGCCTTATCCTATAATGACTAAGCTGTCTCTGTTAGGCATATTAACTCTGCGGGAGAGCTCTGAGATCTTCCTGGAAAAGATTTAAAGATGCATTTTTATTAGCTTTTGTAGAAGAAGCACTAACTAAAAGCTCCTGAAGCTTGCCCAACAACCTCACATTCCCTGGGTTCCTCTAAGCCTGAGTCCTCGAAGTCTTTATGTAGCAGAGGCCAAATCCCATTTCCAGCTCCAGTCTGGGCACCAGGCTCTCTTCAAGGCTCTCCACTTCTTCAGCCCAGAGCTGCTTACGTCAGCAGTAGTTGGCCAAGAGAAAATGAGAACAATACAGCCTTTATAGATTACCAATATTTCAATTTACTGTAAATTATGCAGTATATAACACAGCTCAGAGGAGTAATTTGTCATTCTTTTGGATCCTTGCTCTCCTTTCTCTTCCCTCTTCACCTTCCCCTTTTCACTTTTCCTCCTTTCCACTTCTATCTTTTTGCCTTCTTTTCTCTCTCCTTTCTGCATTTCCTCCCTTCCAACAGATCCCACTATTGTTCTGTTCCAATCTCTACCTCTGTGTTATCTGCTAAAGTCACTGACAACAGAACATCTAAGTGGAGATGCATTCCAGTGTCCTGGAAGGGGATGCATCAAGCAAAGAGAGCAGGACTTGAGGGAATGGAGGACTGGGATATGCAAGAAGAGTTACAGGCAGGAAAGACCTGGGATACATCCACTGGTATAGGCAAAGTAGAGAACTCACCCCCAGCAGTGGCTAATAGAATTGTCTACAGCACTTCTGCCTGGAAATGCCAGTCCAAGAAAAATTAAATATCATAGTCATAAGGAGAAAAATAAATAGAAGTGTTTCAGCTTTGGAGTGTTGGATATTTGATCTTATCTGGAATGAGTGTGTGTGTCCATGTGTGCATACATCACTGTTTTTATTTTATTACAGAGTGCTGTTATGAAACTTCCCTTCCCATTTTGCATAAATCTTCCTTTTCAGACATGTGGTCACTGGTTTAGGGAATATTTACTGTGAAATGCCTCAGTTTTTGCAGACCCAACTTTTCTTGGTTTCGTTCTCGGGACTACACGGCACAACCAGAGCCTTTGCCACAGATGTTCCAGACACTGCTTTTAAAAAAATTATCCTGACCAAAATTGGTGCTTTGGCCCACGTGAACTGCTAAACATCATCACAAAGCAGCAATTAGTCTGTAAGTTACTTATGATCTTTGCCTTCTCAAACCTTAATGTTTAGGTCACATGGAAAAGTGCACTTATGGACACAAAACCAGGTTGCCATATTTGTTCAAACTCATCTTTGGTCCTCTTCCAAAAGCCAACCTCCCAGCTGACATTTGAGGTGTTGCTCACCTTACCTGGATGCCTGCTCAACAAAGGAGAAATCCCTTCTCCACAGCAAGTACAGGTCTTCCTCAATTCCCTCCAGAATTTAGGCCTCCAAAACTAAGGAGTTAAACTCCTTCAGTGCTGCAAAACCCCATGTTCTCCATGGACAGTCCGTCTGCAACACAAAGGAGCTGCTTCTCCCAAGCCAGGACTCAGAAGATGCTGTGCAACCTAGCAAAACTCCACTGACCCAGCTAGTTCCTGTTCTAGCCACAAAGGAACTCTTTGCCTTGCTAAGTTCTTTTTCTCTCAAGGTCATCTGACAAACAAAAACACTTTCAGAAAAGAAAACTCCCTTGAGCTCATCCCTTCTGTTCTTGGGATGGATGCCAGCCCATGTTCCCCTCCACTCTTTCCCAGTCACATAGACAATAGTTCTTCACCCCTCATTGTGCATAAAGATAAGCTTCCAAATGCCAGATGAAAGCATGAACACACATGCACTTCCTAGTATTAAAGACATTCTGCAAAGCATGGAAAACCTTCAGGACAGTCAGGAGAGAGAACAGACAAGATGAAACACTCAGTCTGCATTCCCAAGGCCCTGAGTGCACTGAAAGCTCTGCAGTCTCTCCCCTTTCCTTGGGGTTTGGCTGCCTGTGCTACAGGCCAGCTCTGACACGGTGCTACTGGGATCACACTGCTGTGAAAAACAATGGGAAATACTGATGAGCAGCCTTTACAGGGCCTTTCCCCACTTCCCATGGGAGCTGGCTTTGAGCTTGGGCTGTTGGTCCTCTATGACCTGTGTTCATCCACCTTGCTGATCCTCGTCCTGGATGTGGGGGGAGAATTGTTCCCTATTGTCCATGGAAGCAATCAGATCCAG
The DNA here is from genome assembly GCF_003984885.1 of Neopelma chrysocephalum. Taxonomy (NCBI): domain Eukaryota; kingdom Metazoa; phylum Chordata; class Aves; order Passeriformes; family Pipridae; genus Neopelma; species Neopelma chrysocephalum. Next base: position 3,251,207 of record NW_020897761.1, on the reverse strand, counting down.
GAGCTGGTGTCCACGCCCTTGCTGCAGTGCACTCCCCCTGCCTGCTGAGCACCAGGACAGGCAATTCAAGCACACTGGTCCCTATCACAAATGAGTGATGATCTTGTTCTTCAGGACACCTTCTCAGGCTGGAACTGGCCCCAGGCACAACTGTTCATGACACATCTCCAGGACAGGAGAAAGCTGGAGATCACACTGCTGCCTTTTAAAAGACACAAACAGGGAAACGTGTCAAAGTAAAATCACAGGGAACTTAATTTCACCGTCATTCTTCCTAAAATCACAGGTGTCTTTGTGCCAGCATTGTATTTTGGCATCATGTTTCCTTTCTGTACAGTTTTCTGTTCAGCATAAAGTGATACGAGAGCACAGAAACCCATCACTGGAGACAGTGAAAGCCTTCCTGGATCATCTGTTTCAGAGCAGGTCTCTATCTATCCCCCAGTTTTCACTTGCTGTAAAGTTACCCAGCCATATGTTTGCAATTAAAGTCTCAGTTCCTCCCAGGCTCATGGCAAATAGTCTGCTTCACCTGGGTCACATCTCTAAAGGGAATTCCCCCAGACTGGATTTGCAGGCCATATTCGGTGGCAGCTCTGACACAGGTATTAGCCATAATGGAATCCATGTCAATTATGAGTTCATCCATTCGTTTTCCTATCCAGGCCTCCCACTCAAATTTCAGAGATCTCCTTCTAAAATGCAACTTGACCCATTTTGGAATGGAGAGAGTTCCTTAGTCACTCCATTTGAGACCAATTAGGCTGTTTGATTTGGGATCCTTTATCCCTCAGTGCTCTTAGCCTGTCTGTTCCAATAAATGTTGCAAAAATCCCAGTGTCTGAAATCCCTGCACGCTTCATGGACCCTATTTCCTACTCAGTAACTGCACTCCTTTCACCGACCTGAGTCAATCACAGACTCTGGGGTTCCTTTGTGTGTACCAGCTCCATCTCCTTGAAATGCCCTTCAAATTTATGCCTGTGGAGGCCATGAGGATGAGGAGGCATGACTGACTCGTAATGCTTTCTCCTGGCTCAAGAGCTTGGAGCAATCTCTTTTGCAGAGAACCCACGATGTGAACACGCCCCAAGAGTTCACTTTTAATCGACCTCCCTGATTTGCTTGAAATATTGATCAAATCCTAACTGCTTCCTTTCCAACAATCTGATGGATGGTCCACTCAGCCCATGGATTTGGGGAGAATTCCAGCTTTCAAAACAAGGATCAGTCACAGATTAGCTGTGATTATTGGAGCTCAAAGCTTTTGTTTTATGTGTCCTTCCCAGATGTTTCCAGCCTCTCATGTCCCTGTAGACAAGTCAATGGTGCGGATTCAAGGCTGAAAACGGAAACAAGGTTGCAGGTTGTGAGAAGACATCTACCTGCTTTAATTCAACAGTCTTTAGAAGTTTTCCCTGTGTTCCAATCCAGAATAGCCTGCAAGGTTTGTGAAATCAGGGTGCAACCACAGTACACAAATAATTTAAACCCAATATAATGTAGACCTTTGACTGAGGAATGAGCCTGAGCACATATTTAACTGTCATCACAAAGAAGACAGCTTTCCTCATTAGGTGCTCAGATGAATTGTTAGAGGAGAAGGGCTGCAATTGTCTCTTCCCTCCTGAGCCTCTGGGAACGATCCTGAACTTTCTGTGAGGGAGGTGTGTTTAAGAATCCAAATCCGAACCTGACTCCGAAGTTGGCCACTCACCTCCTCTGCACACAGCAGACCCATCCCAGCTGAAGGCCTCCACGGCCTTGTGCTACGCTGGGAGTACAAAACCCAGATCTGGATCTTGCAGCCAGGGATCATCTCCGACATTCCCAGCTTTGGAACCGCAATTCCACTTGCTTTATGTTACTTGCCTGTTGGCTTTGTGGGAAGAAAAAAGTATTGTTATTAAAAAACCCAACCAGTAACAATCCAAAAGACAGCAATGCTGTCCCAACAACATTCCTCCTTGCAGGGCAAGGAAGAAGACAACTAAGCACAGCAGTACCCACATCCTTAGCCCTTTGGGCCTCACAGCATTTTCCTCCTCTTTCCTCTGCCTTTGTTTCGGGAGTTTTATTTCAATTTTTATCACTTTGGCTCGTGCTGCCTGAGAGGCAGGGGACCTCCTCGGTGTCGTTGAAGTGTTTACTCAAGACTGGAGCACACCCAAGAGGTGGGTTTCAAGCGCCTGAAACCCCACACCGTGGATGTTTTGCAGAGGGGGTGGCTGCAGCTGGCTCTGCACAATTTGCCCTTGGGGACAGGTTTGCCTGCCAGGGCAGGAGGGGTGCTGGGAGTAAAGCAAGTCATCTTCATCCTCCTCCTCTGTCTGGTATTTGGCTGTGGAGAAGTCGTTGTGCTGCAAGATAGATTCTGCCCCTATTCTGGATGATCTCCAGGCTCCCAGCAGTGCACAGGAACAGTGATCCTTAGGTTTCCTGAGCCTACAGCGCTGCCTGCTCCGGGAGCCCTCCACGCACATCCTGACCCAGGAGCTCTGATATCACCCCATGGAAACCAGACCTCCAGGCCTCTGTGTCTTGCTCATGCTACTAATGAAGGCACACAAATGCCCCACTCCTGCAGCCCTGTAGGAGCAGTTAGGGATCAGCTCTTCAGTGGTACATGACAGTCTAAGCCCAGGACACATAGGCTTTGAAAAAATCTTTAGCACTGCTACGTTTTATGGTAGGTTGCATAAAACTTTAAGATCCAAAAAAAGCAACACAGTGTTCAGCTCACCCCTGTCCTCCTTGCCATCACCATCCTTGCACAGCCTTTTGAACTTGGATTAAGGCCTGTGAACTATCCAGAGCCTTCCTCCTAGACAGGACTTCTCCACACCAGGGAATCTATTCTGCAAACAGCTTCATCCTGCTTTTCTCCATTTTCATCCTTGGTGGATTTTCACTGAATGAACTCTGTTTCCATCCTAAAGTCTTGCCTGTTTCTCTTCATTGCTACCTGCCTTCCTCTTCTTTCTGGTCCTCCAGATCACGAGCTTTTTCTATGATTTTGAATTCCTTTGCTCTTAAAGAGTGGATAAAAACATTTCATATTGGTGATAAGGTAATATTTTAAAAACAAACTTCTCATATTCAAACCGTATTGACAGATATATGAGCACATGTTCCACTTTGACACTGATTTTCTGACACATTAAAAAAATATAACCAAATACATTTCATATTGGAAAATACGAAATTTCAGAACACTTGAAAACTGTGGTAACAGAACTTTCTCATGTTATGAAAATGTTTCATTTTGGGGAAAGACTGGGTTTTCTTTGCTTTTCTTTTCTCCAGAAAAAATACTCAAAACAGGTACTTTTGAATGTTTGCACAAAAAATAACATGTTTTGTTTAAAAATCTCCTAATGAAAAATGTCCAGTTGGTCCCGGAGGTGGGTTCATTCCATGGTCACAATCCCTATTGATGGTGGTGAGGTTGGTTACGCTTGGTAAGAGACACAATGAAGAACTAACAAACATCCTTTGCTGTTCTGTGCCTGTCCCAGCTGTCCTCCCCCCGAGCTCCGATCTCTTGCTAGGAGGGAACGCAGTTATTTGTTATTGGTTTTGCACCGACCACGGAGCCTCATTTCTTAGGCAGCCTCCCAGGACAACCCCAGGTTCTCCTGTGCAGATGAAATATGGCTCTGTTGGTGCATGCTGACGGGCCCTCTCCATGGGCAGCTTGCAAGGAAACTCACCCGTGGCATTCTGGCACCATTCGGAGCCCATTAGCTGTGCCCCCGCTGCTCCTGCTTCCTCTGGCATTTTCAATGTTACCGTGGAATGAGGAGTGAGCCCCAGAAGAGGCACACACCTAGAAATATGGCACTTGTCCTGCTGCTGCTAATAACTACTGACACTTGGTTTTCCACACCTCCAAAGAGGTGAATTGAGTTTTCTTTGTTGTGCAGAAGAGCTCAAGATCAACCATCAGAGTGAATGGAAAATGAATTCTGGTCATAAATGGTTCCAAGGCTGCACCTTTGATACCGTAGCTTAAGCCCATCTGCCCAAACAATATTGGCTTTCTTCCCACTGCAGTTTTCTGTGCCTCCAAACCTCACTATTGAAATCAGGAGGCAGGCACAAAATGGAAGAAAAGAAAGGAAAAGAGAAAAAGGACAAGAAACGTGACACAATTTTACTGTTTCTCTAGGTTTTGTTAAGCTTTCAGGTGGAGTTGACTCACTGTGCTAGAAACTTTTCTGTAATCAGATGGGCAAGGAATATAACCTTGAAAAATAGAAAACCTGAGAGGTTTTGCATAATCACACACAACTTGTGCATCAGCCTAAACATCCCTTCTTCAGAAATGGCTTTGTTCTCCATTCAAACTTTGCCTCCCAGCCATTGCAGACATGGAAGCCAAGTGGTCTTTTGTCATGCCTGCCAAGAGTTTGGCTCAGAGCAGATCCCTTGCTGCACCATGAGGCCCCAGCAATGTCAACTAACACAGCATGTCCGAATTTCTGAGTTCACTTGCTGGTGCAAGTCATTGGGAGTCCACTGCTTTCCATGGGGCCAGGATTTCACACACTGGATTTGAGCTGCCATTGAGTTCAAATGCCATTCCTCTCAGTGTCAGGACTAGCGCCCTCCCAAAGAAGCCACGAGCAGCACTAAGGAAACCCAGAAATCTCAGCCTTTCCAAAACCAGCGGAGGAATTTTCCCTTAGTAACAAACCCCTCAGCATCTTTTGTTTTGGAAAGTATGATAATGTTTCCATATATTTTTTCCAAAATGCAGCCCTCAGGATCTTCATGTTGTCCTGATGCTGAGAAATCCCCTTGCTTTCCACAGAAAAAGAAAAAGGATGGCCCGCAGAGTGTTTGAAAGATGGCAGCATCCTCAAGCGTCCCTAAGCCTTGTTATCCCTTTGTTGATCCCAGGTTCCCAGGGCTTTTTGCCAGGTTGTTGGGGTCTGGCATCTCTGGGGGGTTTGTCTGGATTCTGGGGCAACACTCAGAGTGTCTGTGGGCTTCCTGTCCCACAGCAGGACTGAACATGGCACAGGGGCCCCAAGCCCTGGAAAACCAGGCAGCCGGCTGGCAGGGCACAGGCTGCGCTCCCGCAGACTCGTGGCTGGGCTCACCAAAACAGAGCCACTCCCGAGGACTTCAGCAGCGATGAAGGACTTCCTGACAACAAGGAAAGATTTCCATTAGCAATGTCCCAGACAGTCCCAATCTGGAGTTCCCGGCGAGGTGGAAAAGTCCTCGGCGCAGCCCAGCAGCTACACCAGGAGAGCTCGAGGCTCAGGAACCTCCCCCAGGGCTGTTGCTGGGCAGACTGGGACCCCTTCCAACCCTCTGCCTCCCCAAGGCCTGGGGTTAGCTATTGTTATTCTGGCTCCCTCCATACCTCTCTGCAGGAATGCTCCCTCCTAAGAAATGAGTCACACCTTACAGAGAGGCTGAGGAACCCTCTGGAGGTGCCTGTCTGCGGGTTCAGAAGGAAGGAGATGCTTTTGCCTGCCAACACTATGTCTTATCCAGGGGCTGTGCTGACCTCAGGTGATCAGGGGTACCTAGCCCCTCCAGCCCACAGTGTAACAGCCTTTTCCCTCTCCAGCTTTTCCCACCTCCCTGTGTGCTGGCACATGAACAGCGTGGAGGGCGGGTGGGTCCCCATTACCAACAGGGCCAGACCCACAGTTTGAGCTCATCCCAGATGGTCCCCACGCTCCCCCAGCAGCAAGGAGAGCACGTGGGCGGCAGCCACCGCGTAGGGAAGGGAGTTTGCTTCCCAAAACCCCACAGCTATCCAATAACAAAAAGTGACAGGGTAGGAACCCCTCCAGGCATCTCGGGTGGGTTTTTAATGCAGCATTCAGGCAGAATCTTTGTTCCAGGTTTTGCCTGGAGTTTATTTCTTAAGCACATAGACACCCAAGCCTGGGCCTCCAGCCCCCTGGCTTGTGCAAGAGCTCTTTTGCATGTAAAGCCCTCATGTCCACGTCCATTTCTGTAGCATATGGTGGGCTCTGCACAAGGCCTGGCAGAAAGAAATGGCACAAAATCTGTTGATAGATCATCTGTGGAAGGCCTGAACTCCAGCCAAGACAGATAAAAATAAAAGAAATTAAAATAGTTGTGTGTGTGTTTTATGAAGGGAACATTTATATTTTTAAACTAGGAGTAATTGTATTCTGTATCTGAAATGGCATCTGAAAGTGATTTAGTGGAACAATGTGGTTTCTGATTGGTGCTTGAACTAGTTCCAAAACATTTTTTATAATAAGCATCATAAAGATCCCAATTATCTGATCCTTTTTCCTAACATGGTCAGAGAGGATGTTTCCAAAGAAACGGCTCTTGGGTTGGTTTTTTCCCCCCTTTGTGACACTGATCCTGCAAACATTTACACACAAGGCTTAATCCTGTGAGTAGTCCCAGAGAAGTGAACCAAGGCAGCTCTCAGCAGCAAAGCTAATCACAAAGTAAACTACTAATGTTCAGATTTGCTAATCAGGGCAATCCATAGCCTTTCAGGGAAAGGTCTGCTTGTTATTCCGAGAGAGCCGTTCAGGACGCATTTACGATTCAATAAAGGAGGCCCCAGCATTACCAAAATAATTACTTACTCAAACAAGCCTGTAAAACTCAAGGACTGCCCCAAATAAAAGGAGGCTTCCCCCCCTCCAGTTTAATAACATAAATCTAGTGAAATGCATCTTGCTGCCATAAAATCAGTTCAACATGCCTTGGAAAACACTGATTTACTAAGTGGGCAGGGAGGTCAGATCCTGCTAGGGGCTTGGAGAGCTCAACATATGGAGAGAAGTTTTAAATCTGAAAGTTTTGTCAACCCACAGAAATGGAGAGCTGTTCATATCTTAGCTTGTAACTTCACTCTCCAAAATAAGATGCATAAAATTCTACAGATTAAATGGAGCCATTCTGATGACTAGTCAGTAAAGGTGATAAACAATGACCCCAAAACTCACTGTCCCTGCCTGCAAAACTGGCTTTACATTGGGAGCTCCCCCTTTGCTCTGGGACCCTGCAGGAGGGCTGGCTGTCACATCCTGGGCATTGCCTTTCCCAGGGAGCCCTCACCAGCCTGCAGGAACAACTCCAGCACCCTGCAGCACCCCAGACCTCCAGCCAGGAGCACTGCAGGGCAAGGCCAGCTGTGGATTAGGATGGCACAGTTAGGAGCAGCAACAAGGACTGCTATAGGACAGATGATTTCTTCCTGACAGAGACAAGAGTCTTTGCCTTCTTAGAAACACCTTTTCCACTTTTCAACCTGCAAAAAAAGCCTTTCTTTCCTGAACTAACTGGCTTTGGCTACATCATTCCTGCCACACACCACAACAGGGGAACCACAAGCCATCCTGGACACCAAGTTTCTGTTCTCCTTTCCAACACCACCTCGATTTTCCTGTTTTGAGCAACATGGGATTTAAGGTGCTGCAGAGGACAGCTGGGTGCCATCTCAATTCTGCAAGTGGTGACTAAAAATATGCAGTGGCTCTTGTGTTGAAAAAGGCTGTGTATGACATTGCCCTCAGAGTCCTCTTTCTCCACCTTGTTCTTGTCTGGAAGAAGGAAACTCTCCTCTGTGTAACAAAGAAGACATATTCAAGCAGGGAACAAAGGGAACTACTAGGCAATTGTCCTCATTCAGACTAGCCACAGTTTGGGAAGGTGTGAGGGATTAAGCAGCCTGTTTAGCCTCACACAGCAGGGCAGCCAGAGCTCCAGCAGTGGGTTTGCATTTGTAGTCAGGAGGAATAGGAAAACAGCTTTAAAAAATGCCAACTGACTGCTTGTGGGTATGAGCTGCTAGAGACCATAAACCACTCCTCACAACACGGTTCCACGCTCTCTGCAGCCTCACGCTGAAGCCGACTGTGGTTTTGCAGCACTTCAGCCCTATCCCGCACCCGCCTCACCCATGAAGTGCTGTCAGACCAATCCTGGAAGGTGCTCAACCCATGCAGCCCCCAGCACTACGCACAGGTAGTTAGGCTGAGTGTTTGGGTGGACCTAGAAGTGTCACCTAAGTGCAGCAGCCACCTCGCTATCAGGCTGCCCCTGGTCGCTTGGATCATGATCTGATGATGTGTGAACACAGAGGTGGCCAGAAATAAATAACAGAAGATGCCTTACTCCCCTGAGCACCGAGGTTCTCGTGCCAAGAAATATTCTTGCTTCTTGCTGCTTCTTTTTGTGGTGGTTTTCCTGAGACTGAAAACGCTCCCTCACTGCAGAAAGATGCAAAAAAATTCCTGCTGACCTCAGCATTGAGTTTCATCTTTTTGAAGCTTTGTTGCGCCTCTAAGATAATTTATGAGGTGTCAGGATTTTCCGACCACAAATGTCTTGGACGAAAACCGTTTTTACGCTACAGATGCCATGAAAGAGAAGCAATTTCAGTCTGTTTTTTCTACAGCACTGTCTGTGTCCACAATGAAACATGGGTTCAGAGCTCCTGGAGATTATTTGTGTAAGAGTTGTCCAGGCCAGCGCTCCACTGAGACTCAGGCTGGGTCTGATTCCCCACCTTTGCCTCATTGCCCTGATCTTCTCTGTTGGGAGGGGAACTCCCATTTCCTGGTGCTGTGCCACGAAAACACGAGCCTGCCAAGTTATTCTCTGTATGTGTGTTTGTGTGTATATGTGTTGAACAAGCCAGAAGTACCAGAAGTAAAAAGACCCATTAACAAACCACATTTTTCAACATCCACAAGGATCCCCAGATTTCTCGTCTGTGGATTTCTCTTCCCCATGCTTTACATTTTCGAGGGGAAAAAGGAAACCAACAGAAAAACACAAGAACCCAGCTTAGCTGCCTCTAATCCAGTATGCACCTCAGTCTCCATGAAAGTGTTCTTGGGACGACAGCAGTATTTCCCTTGGCTGGGATGCCCAGCCTCCTGGCTCCTCTTGAGCTGCAGAGCTGTAGACATTCCGCTGAGTAGTTTGCAACCCTGCCTGCCAGGAAAACCCAATGTCTCCGTGGAGAAATCTCAGCGGAGGAGTTTGATACTCAATCAGGGATGGAAAAGAAGGGAGTTTATGCCTCCCTGAGACCAATTCCTTCCCTAAAAAAATGTTAGAGCAAGAGGAAAAAAAGGGGAAAGGGATCATATTTATACAGACATGGGCCCAGACACGCCAGTAGTGTTGGTGTGTGGTGTATTCGTTTGTGTCAGGATGGGCCCAAGTCGTGGAGACTGAAGCCAAATGTCTGTTTAGGTCAGTGGGAGTCTATCAACTTTGGATCAGGCCTACTTTTGGATCTGGAGCTGAACTTCCAAAAGTCTGGGCACACTTGCATTTTCTGGTGAGGGGGGGCTTGTTTTGGCCTGGTTTTGAGATAGGAACCAGCTGCAAATTTAGGCCTCCAAACATGTTCTAGGAAGGAGGTTATAAAAGAGCCCCTTCTTGCCCAACGCATTTATTCCCTGGGGGCCAGATTCTGACATCTTCATTAACACTGAGCAGAGCCTCACTCCAAGAGCAGTTACATTGATTTGAATGGGCCTATTCAAGGAGTCAGCAAGTACCTCATGTCAGCAAGGGTAGCACCATCTAAGGGTCACATCTGTTTGCTTCATTGGCATAAATGAGTTTTTTCTCCTTCCTGCTATTAGCACACACTGCTACGGAAAAAGCACATTGGGTTCCTTTCTTCCTGGCACCTCTTCAGCAAAATGCTGGTTGCAGATTGCTCCTTACTGCAAATTACAGGAGCTCAGCTTGTAGGTCCAAGAGCTAGAAAAATCCTCCCATGATAAAAGGAAGCTGCGATGAGGTCAGTTCCTTCCTGAGCATTTCTCTAAACACCTTTTGCCTGCTTTCCCTCCCAGACTGCAAAATAGTGCCCACATGTGAAGGAAGAAGAAGGACTCCACTGCCCACCAACACTTTTTTGTGGCCACCCCTTCCTAGAGGTGATTCTCCTGTGAGCCACAGTCATCCTCAGTCACTTTCAATACCAAATCTGCTCTTTTGGATTACTTTGACAGAACCAGATAAGGGACAACTCCTGTGACTGGTGTTAGAGGCAAATGACCTTCCAGAGTAGTGCCTGCGATGGACAGGATGTATCAGCCTCGTCTCGCTACTCTGAGCTCTGAGACATCCCTGAAAACTAGCTTTGAACTGGACACTTAGGCTGTTGGAAAGCTGAATTAATCCCAGACTTAGACAATTGATTAGGTATACCTGATTCACACAATTTGGAAGTTGTGCTCCTATCTCACACTCACACTTTGGAAAACCTCACTGACAACACCCAACACCTGCACCTTCATTCTCTCCCTCCCAGGACAGTCACCAGCTCTTGGCCCTGCCTGTTTCAGAGATGACTAATTACAGGACAGCAAAGCAAAATCCATCCCCTCTGGATTCTAACACCATAACCACAGCAGGACACCTCCCGGTCATGTGACTGAGGTTTGTCACAGGTAGATTTGCACTGTGATGTTAACATGGATCACCAGAACTATTTGCATTACACCTCCTGAGAAACAAGGCTGCTTAAACAGTGTGGCTGTGACTGTAAGGACAGGCCAGCCAGTGTCAGTCTCTTTCCAGTTGTGAAGAATACTAAACATGCAGCTCCCACAGCCCAGCATGTGCAGAATAAAGGCATGTGGTTTTTTCTAGTGTCAAGAATAGTCTGGTACCTGATAGTTGTGTGCAGTGCTGCTATGAACCCAAGCAATCTATATTTTCCTTACTGAAAAGGAGGGAAAAAAATCCCCACCCTTGTAACAGTCAGCTTTCCTCACCATTACCATCAGTTAGCGTGATTTTTTAACTCATTCTGTATGAAACTCCTCCTTTCCTGCCATTTTTTCTTGGACTTATTCTACACAGTGTTCTCAGATATTACAAACAGGTATCCAAGAGTCTGCTGCTCTTCCAGCAGGCACTTCAGAATTTTATGTGAGCAGCAAATTCTCTGAATCCCTGGTCTCCCTCAGAAGACTGACTTGACATTGTAATGAGAGTGATAGACTGTTATTTGTCAAGAAAGACCTTTTGGGAGAGGTTAAGAAGAGGATAACCTCTGCTCTTGTAGGTTCTACTCTGAATGGACTGATGAGCCAAAAACAGTTGCCAGTCCATGGAATTATAAGGTCTATAGGGGAACAGCTGAGTTCTGGAAAACCGCTGGCAGCAAAACTGGGATTACTGGTCATTTATAGGCTGGGAAGGATCACAGTGGCAGGACAAGGAAGTTGGCAGAACAGCTTGTTTGCACACATTTCACATGCAGGAATGATTTTTATATGAGCCAAAGGTCTTCAGGGGATGGGTCCTACTTAAGACTTGAGATCTGTGCCCACTTCAGAGGATGTGGAGGGATGGGATTCTGGTGTTAGTCCTGGTCTGATGTTCCCATAGTCCAAAGACTTTGCAATGCAAGTTCTGAGTGAGCTGGAGACTAATATATGTGAACACAGGGAGTACTGGGGCACTTTTTGGAGATGCAGAGCAGGTTAAGCTGTTTTGTAAGATACAGCTAATGAAAGACCATTGGTGCCCTGAGGAGAAAGGAAGGGAATTGTATTATTATTATTACAAATGCAGCCACTAAGGCATAAACAAAACAACTTGCAGAAAACCAGACAAAGGAGGTTGCCGCAGAGTCAGCAGTTTCAACTCAGGTTTCCTGTGTCCCAAACTAGCACTTGAACCATCTTCCCTCTCTGTGAGAGAGAAACAAGTATCAGAGAGCAGAGTGAGTCTCTACATTTTTCTAGCCCAAGACAGAACTGTGTCCATTGTTGGGACTAGCCCCCTAGGAGGAATTATTTCTATTCAGTTTGTGTGTGTCACAGCCAGATAATGCACTGGGTGGTATTTCCCTCTCTTCCCCCAATCTTTCTCTTTTATGACCACATGACTTCACCCCCTGTGTGAGTGACAGTACCCATTAGACTAGACTCTGATGCAAAACAGCTGTGTGGAGAGAAGGGGAGGAAGGGAGTGGGGAACAGCAATTTAGAAAACAATTAAGAACATCAATTCCAATTCATTTGCTTGGCCAGGATAAGTAATTTCTAAGAGGTAACTTGATCTGCAGCGGACTGAGATTAAAGGCGAACTCCATTATCTCTAGTTTACAGTCTGGAGGAATTTGTTTTAACTGGTTACCAAGGAGGCTGCATGGAAAAAAAAAAAAGGAAAAATAGAGAACTTTTGTCTAAAAATGTCTAAAAAATCCTCCCAATTTCTTCTTTTAAAGAGCACGCATGGATTTATGAACTCTCTGAGAGTATGGTTGATTTGCAAGGCAGGAGGAACAGTTCAACTTTTGGAAATAGAATCCATGCCTGCAAGAGCTTGGAGGTGCATTTTATCAAAACCAATTATGCCAGTTTACACTGCTGTTAAGATTTTGGTGTAAAGATAGACTAGAAACATGAGACAGAAGCAGATGCAGCATTCTGCAGAGGAAGCAGCAGGATCTGGAGGAGAACACAGTGCGATGAGCACCAGGCAGCCCCAAGTGTTCTCCTTTGACACTGCTGCACTCTCTGCTGTGAAAGGCGATTCCCTGCACTGCTTTTCCACTGCCCTGAGTGAAATGGTGGTGAAACACTTGGACACCTCTCAGAGGTGCTGTGAGACTCCAGGAGTAAATACACCAATATGCCTTTGCACACTGAGAGTCTGAACCCAGGCATGCCAGAGCAAGGGCTTGTGAGCCAAGAACACCAAGTTTCTGTATTCACACTGGCATGTGAGATGACACCAAAAAGAGAGTATGTGAGTGGGAGAGCCACTGATTCTTTACCATGGAAATCCCCCCTCTAGGGCTCTCCCTTTCCACCCTTCTCAGGCCTCAGCACTTTTCTACAACCCTGTGTCTCAGTTTTTGCCCCAACTCCTGCAGGCCTTGATCCCTCACTCTTGTTTTGTGAAATACAGTGCTGAAGTCAAGATTCCCTCTGACTCCAGACCATCAAAATGTTTCTTAGACCACTGGAGTTATCACTGGAAAACCCTGGTACTGGTTCTGAGCACGTCTCTCAAAAACTGCCACCATTGTGCTTGCAGGGACATAGAGGCCACAATGTGTCTCTGGATCTGCTGTGAGGAGCCCATGAGTGGGGTAAAAGCACACATGGGAAAAACCAATTGTGAGCTGGCTCTAAGTTCGGAGTTGGCTTTGAATTTGCATTTCCCTGGCTGGACCCAAACTTTTACCTCTCCTGTGCAACTCTGTTTGTCTTAGGGACAAACCACATTTCTGCCATCATGAGACAGCCAGCCTGCACTTTATACAGCTGCATCCCTGTTAGTCAGCTAAGGTTCTGGGGTGATGTAACCACCTCAGTGGAAATAGGAGCTGAAGAATGTGATGTGATGAATTTTTCTGGACCACCAAATAAATTAAAAAGTAGGCTCCCAGCCCAGAAAGGTTGCCCTCCCAAATAAACATAGCCCAGCCTCCCTTCCTCACACACACTTACCTTCTTCCATACCAGGAAGCTGAGCTCCTCACAGACTCCATTACAGACCCAGAATGAACAGGTTCTTCCAGCCAGTCAGCATCTCCCATATGGTAATTGCTTTGGTGTGGGCATCTGAGAACAAGACACAACTGTATATACCAGAAATATTCTCTTTGCATAAACTTCTCAGTAGACCTACTTTTGTCTTGTTGCCAGGAAATGTATTTGGGGCCTCTTGCTAACTTCACATTTCTTTGATGAGAGGGGCATAGGCAGTTTGTTCCAATAGTTACAGGGGAAAAAGCAATGAGAAGAACTCAGAAACTGGAAATCCCTCTCTAAGCACATCAGCTCTGTGACAGCACACGAGACCGCCCTACTCCACCATCCTTCTTGTGACAGCCACACTTCTAAGGGTTGGAAAAAAATGAGGGAAACCCATCTTGCAAATGTGCTTCTCCAGAGCAGGGAATGTCACAGCAGACAACCTTACAAGCGGAGACCATTTATGCAGCACAATGCAGTGAACTCCAGGGTGAAAGAGGGGCCATTCCACAACCAACAGGAATGAGCAATGTGGGGAATCAGGAAATCATCAAAACCAGTTGGTTGGGTGGGGCAGTAATTTAAGAAAGCAAAAATTGAAGTGTGGCCAGGAAACGTGAGTTAACACCTTCCCTCTGCCAAAGAACACCACTTGGTCTGCAGTGACAGGGAATGGCCAGGGCCAGGGCCTCACAATCGGCTCAAAAACCTCAAATCGGCAAGGTGGGACATGAACATTCTGTGTCCAGTTCAGGTCAGGACTGCTTTGCAGCATGAGACAGGGCATGTTGCTTCCCTCAACCCCAACTCGTGTGTGTACCCTGGGTGAGTACTCACCTCCCTCCTGAGGCTCAGTAACATTTTTTTAAGTGCCTGGTTCTCTTAAGAGGCAACGTGACCAAGACAGTGCAAAGTACTTTATTTTTGTCCTGGAGAAACCATCCTCCTCTGAGTCTCTCACTCATTAGGACAGCAGCCGTTGTAATCCAAGCTCCTTTGATGGAAGGGGTAAGTGGGGAGATTGCCAAAGGGAGGATTAGCTGATGGATGTCTTGAGCTGCAAGGGTGTCTCATACGGATTTGTGCAGGATTTTCACCTCAGCTGGCCTGGCTGGAACTCCTGTCCCACCATACCAAGAGACTCTCCTTGCAAGCCCTGCTCTGCCTTCAGCAGCAGTGAGGCCCTGCCCAAGGGCTGGTTGCATGCTGTCATTGTCAGCTCCCTTGTAAAGGAAAGGTGCACAGCATGCCAAAGAAAACATAGCCCTAGCCTATGAAAAACTTACCTGCTGTACACACAAGGAAGGAGCAGCTTTGTCCAGAGGCAGGATTGATTCAGGAGGGATTCCCAACTTGGCTACTCAGTGATACGATGCTCAGGACCATTGTTTTCCCTTCCACAAGAGGGATTACTTTTGCTTCTCTCTGCACTGCACCCTTTGAGACCTATGAATGGAAGTGCTGTAAGCTGCTTTGTGCTTTTAGGCCTAACCTTAAGTAAAGACATTTAGAAGGCACAGTTCCAAGACATATTCCTAGACCATGTGATAGGCAGGAGGTTTCTTGCTATTCTCCAGGCAAAAGGAATAGCACAATCTCTGTTTTTCTCTTGTCTGTGACTCTGCCTCCTCCTCACCTTTGTCTTGATCTTTGTTTTCTGCCACTGTGCTTCTATGGATACATCAGGCTATTTGTGTGCACTCACTGTTAGGGGACAGAAAGGTAGGACAATCTGCAAAGGCCAGTTAGACCCACTTCTGCATTCCTGAGTTATGTGAGAATTTTCATTTTGAAAGAAAAGTTTTCTAAGCCTCCACAGTGGAATTAAGCCTTAAAGGGTGTTAACTAAAAACACAAGATGATTGTTTCCTGAAATGTCATTATTTGAAAACCGTTATTACAATAGGGTGTGTGAGGATGAAAATAGTCCAGCCTGTCAACTCTCCTGCTTTCTACACCACCACATTTGCATTTCACACATGCCCAGCATGAGGCCACATCTTCTTTCTGGCTCCTGATCCCAGAGGCTGTTCTGTCCACTCTTGACAGCCAGGCAGGGTACAAAGCTGGATGGGAGCGAGGCACTCTGTGCTGCTGTGTGCTGCCAGCTGCCCCACAGGTTCTTTATCCCACAGGATTACAAACCCATCCATGGGTGGGTGTCCACTCTTTTGTCACAAGACCCAGTAGAGCAGGATATAAAACTGCTTGTAATGTTATTATTTAGATGTTCCCTTGGGTTGTTTTCAGCAGAAATGTGAGTTGCTTGTTTTCCAGCAGAGGATCAGTTACAAAACCAACACCCAGCAGAAAGGCTTTTTTGAGAGCAGGGGCTCTGTTTGCCATGTTAATTTCAGAGAAAGTTATTTGGAAGGAGGGAGGAAGTAGTTAAATCCTTGTTTACCATGCTGGAAACCCAAATCCCCTCGGTTTACACAAATAAGAGAGAAAATGGCTCAGTGGCCTGAGCTCAGGAGAGCTGGGTTTGTTCCCTGCTCTAACACATACAACTCTCTAAGGCCCCTCTTCCCTCAAGATGAGATCCAACTCATTTAACACTGGTCCCAGCTGAAGGCCAAATCACTCATCAGAAGTGGAAGACAGGATATTCCTAATGTCAGATTTGTCTAATAGCACTGGATGTATGGAAGTGTCTTGCAGAGGTACCAGCCTTGCTTCCCTGATTATCAGGCAGCTGTAATAACCCATTGGACTGAACAGCTGAAGTAAGACAAGGTGAATGTACTCTGCTTTTTGGGGTTCCCACAGATGCAATGAAGCTACCTAGTCCTTCCCCACCTGCCAGTGGGGTAGAAAGGATCCATATATATACTAATTATTACAGCCTGCTGTGATGCTGAAATGCTGGAGGACATAAAAGCCTGACCGTAAGCAGATATATCTACCTGAGAAGGCAGTGATGGAAAGCAGTCCACTGGTTCCTAAATCCTTTCTGTTTGGTACATGCACCTGTCCTGGCTGTTGTATGGCTGGTTTGGATCACCACGATGTGCTCAGCCATCTTTTGTCAGGTGGTATTTCTCTCCTTGCTGCAGAGATTGCAGTCTGTTGATGGAGACAGGATAAAGCTGCCTGTGCTGAAAGAGCCCAGAAAAAGAGATAATTAGTTCCTGGTCTCATCTGCATTAGTGCCAAGGCAGGGTTTGCTCTGCCTATGGAGATCAGAATTGCTGCATGCTGCAAACTGAAGGCACTACCAGACATCAACTGGGGATCTACAAGTCTGAGGAGAACAGAGGATCCTACCTGAGCAGTGAAATGACTTGGGTTAGGGTGAGAAAATACTCTCTGCTCAGGGTCCTTCTGCCTTGGCATCCAGACAGTCAGGGATGAAACACAGCCTAATCACAGGCTGTGAGCACGTCAGATGGCAGAGTGGCTCTACAGACACCATCCAACAGGAGCCTCCTCAATGGCCCTCATTTTGCCTTTGCTAAGTGGTCAGGGCTGCCTCTCTCACCAAATCAAGGCAGCCCAAATACGGTTCCTCTGGGAACTTTAATGTTTTACTGAATCACTTAGTTTCTCTTGATGACTGCTGCTTCAGAGTCTCAGTTGCCAGGATCCCAGTGGGGATTTTGTTGATGGGGGTTTATTGACTTCTTGTTACCTTGAAGTTACTGCAGTGCCAGGAGTAACAGGTAACTCCTGGAGTCTGTTTATTTTATGGGTTGGATTTTTAAGAGTTGGCCAATGGTACCCTCATTTTAGGAGAAGTCACTTGTTTATTTAGCAATGCACTCACATGCTGATCCATAAATAAAACCAGAGTGTTATTTAATAAGACCCAACAGAAGGTCAGCCCTGGTTCAATGGTAAACTGATAAATCCAGAGTGCAAAAAGCACCCCTTGGGAAACTCATCATGCCTATCTGAGGGAGGTATCAGCCAAATATCAGTGTGATTTTGTACTCCACAGAGTTCTCAGGAGTTTCGGTCCCCGTACCTTCTGAAAGGAAAATGCTAAAAGCTCCAAGATGGAGTCACTGCCAACAACCTTCACTTTGGATCTCTGAAGAGGCTTTCAGAGTTGTAAGATTTTTACAGCTGGGGCTGCAGTTCCGAGTTTTGCATCTGTTGGAGAAAGAACAGAATGCACTGAAGACTGGTCTCACAGCAGGGTCCAGGAATTCCCATACACTGGAGCTGAAATTCATCTCACCTCCTTTAAACACTTAAATGTCTGGACCTAAGACAGTCCTGCAGGCTTCTTCTACAGTTGAGTATATGGGATAACCATTGCAGGAGGGAAGAAGCCTTCTGGGAGGAGCTGATCTCTCCCCAGTAACAATCATGGGAAGTCTCAACAATTACCTTAAGCTCATCCAAGTATCTCTTAGATGTCCAAATTAGGCGAGAAGCATCTCACCCCTGGAGCACCCTGTGATCATGTGCAGCCATAGAGAAGGGAGCCACAAGGTCCTTAGGTCATTTTAGATGATCCTGTGTAGCACATTACAAAATCCTCACATGATTGAGAGGCTTAAGATACAAGCAGCATTAATTCAAAGAGGCTGGGACAGATCTGAGTGGGTTTTACAAGTGAGACATGGCAGGTGTCACCCAAGGGATTTGCCATGGAGCCCTGGGTTGGAGCCAGGCTGAGCAGACGACATCCAGTGCCGATCCAGCAACAGTTCCCTTGGCAAACAGTTTCTTGGTGTGGCTGGGGATCCAGATTACACAGCTGTCCCTGTTCCACTGCAGCAGATGCCTTGTGAAAAGCTGGCAAGCCACACATATTCCATGGACCACAGGTCACCTTGGCCAATACAAACTGCATATATTCCACATATATCTGTATACACATGTAAAACGGCTAACCATGTATGCACACCCAGAGGGGAATCTTCCAAACTAAGGTTTTGAACCTAGATCTGTGATTTTTGACTTGATGATGCTGTTTGTTATTCTGTTATGGGAGGAGTGTGGGAGGACTTCCCCTCTATATTGCCCCAGTAGCCACGGCAGCAGGAACTGAAGCTGCTCCCAGCAGTGTCAGGCTGCATCTGCACACGGAGGGCTGCTCAGAAAGAGTTGGGGTACCACTTGGCAGAGGCTTGGCAGCACCTGTGGCATGTGTGACACTGTGAATCTCTGCTACAGATCTGGAAGTGGCAGCCTCTGAATCAGGATTTTATGGTCACAGGGCATTGTCAGAGGTTAGGGAGAGGGGCACAATCAGGCATAATGTACCTACAAATCAGTTCAAGTTCCTATGAAGTGGCACAGTTGAATGGAGCTTTCAGAAGGACTTTTTTATTGCTTGGATCTTTAATACATCTGTTTAGAACGGGATGAATGTGTGGGCCTGCCATGTCTCCTGCATGGGCCAGTTCTTCTCCACTGACTGCAAAGAGAGCCTAGACAATTATCTTAGATGAGCCATCTATATTTAGGTGTCCTAAATCAAGTGAGATTATTTGTACCTAAGATGCCTACATTCCCCTGAAGGGTTTGCAAAGACATGCTAGTGCTAAACTTTGATTGAATTGGCCAAATGCTTCAGAAATACCTCTAGATGCCCATCTCCACTGGCAGGCACTTAACTGCCTTCAAATCTGATCTCCTGGAAAGTTCTGAAAATGTAGTCTTGTGTGAAGCTGAGATTCCTGCACGTGAGATCTTCAGAGACTTACAGGCATCCAAAGACACCAACAGGTTTCTGCTAAGCCACAGTGAACTTGCAGGACTTCTGCATCTTCAAATGCCTCTAAAAACCTTTGTCTCAGGAGTCTGAAAATACCACAACAGGCTGAAATGCCTGCAAATTCAACATTTCTTGGAAGAGTGATACAGAGAAGAGAGACTTTTCACCAATTTTCTGGGTTTTGTTTGTTGGTTTTTTTGGTTTTTTTTTTTCTGCAAGCATACACTGGGTTGTTCTTCCAATGCTTTGAAAGGACCAGAAGCTGTTTATGTTCATGAGCACAATGTTCAGCCTGAGCCTTCTCTGGACAACATTCCAGGTTGGCCTAGTAAGCAGGCTAACCATTACTGTGCTGTTTTAATCTGCTCCAAGTACAACCAGGATCAGTTTATGTCTGCCTGAAAAACATTCTGTAGTTCCTTTAGTGGCCTGGTTTGTACAGGTATTAATCACTCACAGCCACACTCACTTACTTGGGTAAAGCTGTAATGCTGCCCAGATCACCCTTCAATGCCTCAGTTTCCTTATCCTGAACAAAATAAAACTATGTTTCAAGGCCTAGGGATGTATAGTGCCATATAAGCATTGTTATTTATGGTGATGATGAGAACGTGAGCTTTGTTTGGTACAACGGCCTGGGAGTGCCTACTTGACATCATTTGGAAAAGACAGGTATTAACCTCTATGTCTGAAATACAGCATGTTGTTACTGCTCTCAGATAAACAGAATTACCTCCTCTTAAAATCAAAGGTAATCTGTTTTACTTCAGTGAGATGTGGTGATGTCCACAGAGAACAAATCACTTTTGGCAAGTGGAGGCAGGATTTTTTGGCTAGTAGGAAGAAGCATCAAAGGAAGAGAAGAAGGATGGGATGCAGCACAACTGGTTCTAATTACATGTAAGAGTCAAGTTCCTCTGGACAGCCCTACTGGCTGATATGCCATTGTAAATGCTCTGGGGAGTCTGGATTAAGAGAATGGGAAAAACAAGTGGATGGCACAAAGGTACTCAGTGGAATAACTGGTAAAGCCTTTGCCAGTTGGCATTAGGCAGGGATATATTGCTCCCATGAATGCAGTGTCCTGGTACTATGACTTTGGTTTTAGTGGGTGTTTGGTTATCCAAGTCCACGCCTTCTTCCAGTTTTGATCTGCTCAGATCACACTGAATTCCTGTTTAACAGTGAAGATGCTGAATTGGTCATAACAAGGATGCACTGTCATTGCACAGCCACTGGAGAGAGAGGAGGCTCTTGTTTCAGTCCATTTGGAATGCCTGGGTTGCCTTAGGAACACAAACAGCTCGAGCTCTGGTGGCTGCTGGAGCTGCACGGCTGGGACGGCTCTTCAGAAAGCCGGAACAATTGCTTCCCTACATTTTGTTGGGTTGCAGTAGCATTTGGGGGCTACATCCCTTTTGCAAGAAGGCTTGTAGTCATTAACAAAGGTAAGCAGGAGCAATGGACCTGACCTAGGGACACCATATTGGTGGTGGCACGGCAGAATCAGGATTTACTGTGCTTTGGCCAAGCTTTTACTTGAGTAGTGGTTGCCTGGGAGAAATGTCTCACTGAAGGACAGATTGGGCACTTCCCTCATCACCTGTCGGTGGTGGATGAGCACTTGAGCTTGAAGGACCCTCAGTGTTCTGTGAGCCTTGTCTCAGACAGGGGCTTGATCTTGGATTAAATTTCTGGTGACATCAAGATCGGGAACAAGTCTTAAATGAGCACCAAACAAATGGGATTGAAATTCCCTCTGCAATCAGATGATCATTCTTTAAATTAATGGTTTAAATAACTTGGAAGTTGAGGCAGAGCATCAAAGAGTAATTGATACACAGATGATTTCTAAGCAAGATCTTCTCTTTGAAATTTGTGAATCATTTTTATATACTATGGTAAAGTGCAGAGAGCCCGAACTTTTAAGCCAAGGATGGCCCTTACCCAAATTAAGGAAAATTTAAGGATGGCCTGAACTAGTTGACTTGGAGTTCTTGAATTAAAATATACTTTGGAAAAGGAGGAAATCAAAATATTATCAAGTCTGCAGCAATCTCATGCATTTAAGCTCCTGAAGGGCTTGTGTTTCTTTACTCTTGAGGTTCATTATGTCACCAGAAAAGCTTTACTATTTTACTGTGGAAGTAACATAGCCATGAAACATTAATTTCCAGGAATGTGGAAACCATGAAATATGGGTTTTTCTACTAAATTAAGATTTTACTTTTCTCTCTTCTCACATAGTTAAGGCAGAACCAATTTTCATTATATGTTTATGTATATGCATTCTGGAAATTCAAATAGGAAAGATATACAAAACACAGGAAGAACTTTTTTACCCTGAAAAATGTATTTCACTGGTAACCACACCAGTCATTTATATTCTGCTTTTCATCCTAAACCACTTTGTATTCTATATCCATCTTGGAACCACGTCTCTCATTACTGAACTGCACCCACTCTGGTGTGTGTACATGACCAGCTGATTTATTCTGCCCTGTGAGATGTGGCAGCTGTTAAGATTTGTATAAAATTCTTTACTTTCCTATTTCCACAATGCTGTTCTCTCACCATTGCAGTGACCAGCACCACTAATTTATGCCTGCACAGACACTGTACAAGGATCTCCTTCAGTCCAAGTATTCTGCACCATGGCAGATGTCTCTGGCTGGAAGAAAAAAGGGTGAAGGACAAATGAACTTGTAATCTATGTAAAGGCCTTTTAAATATTCTCCTCTTACTGCTAACCAGTGTTACTCATTTTAGGACTGATGTCTTTTCCTGAAAAAACAAATGACCAAGCCTGACAGAGCTCAAGAAGCGTTTGGACAATGTTCTCAGGTACATGGTGGGATTCTTGGGGTGTCCAGGAGTTGGACTTTGATGATCCTTGTGGGTCACTTCCAACTCAAGATATTCTATGATTCTAAGATTCCTTCAAGTATCTGCACATACTCATATGCACACAAAGTCCACATCAGTTTTTAGCAGCCTCGGCAGAATGAAAGCAATGTTAAGTGGCTGAAAGGGAATGTGAAGCCCTTAGTTCTGGGGACAATTCCAGAATGCAAGTGTTCACCTAAGGTTTCTGGCAATGTTACATACTAAATTTGTGTCCATTACCAGTCAAACAGAATGGAAGAATTAGCCAAAACATCCCAGAAGCATCTGTGTTATGGGTTTCTAGGCTATAAGACACACCAGAATATTCACCAAATCACAGGGTGGTTTTCCTTAATGCTACAATTAGCAATGGAACATAAACAGTAGAGTTACAGGATAAGATTTGATGGCAGAAAGCCCTCTGCCATAAAATGGAAATTCTCAGCATGTGCAACCGTACTGCTAGAGAAGATGTTATGCAATTAAAATCAAAACTGGAGATTTGTTATCAAAGGATGGCTACGTGTACTAAAATCCAGCTGAGAGGTTCCCTGATCTCAATATCTTCAAGCTTCTTTTTCAGTTAATCTAACACAGCTGACAGTATTTGACACAGCCAATTGTGCCTACAGTCATGTGAAGCATGTTTTATACAACTCCTTTCCATCAGAACACGGAGGTTTGTCATTATGCAACTCTTTATAAAGTCTAAAAAGCTTTACAAGAATTGCATTTTAGGGGAGTAGGATGTGATAAAAAATTCTGATGGAGTCAGAACAGTTCTTTCTAACATCACCATTAACTACAAAAATTTTGAACAAGCCTTAATAACATTTTAAGTGCAATTTATTTTAAATGTTCAATTCAAAAGAAATATTTTATTTTGCCTTAATAATAAAAAATTAATCGACTTGGAAAACTGTGGTTTCGTGGTTTTCCTTCATAAAAAATTTCAAAATTCTCCCTTCCTGCCTCCATTCAGAACATAAACAGAATTTCAAATTCTGAATTTGTTTGCAAAATGAACTTCTGTCCTCCCACAGCATTTTCAGTGCCTGAGTGAAGAGGACAAGAAGTTTAATGTATCATTTCTGTGAGCCTTAAGGAGATGGGGTGCGTGTTAGTGTTTTCAAATCCAGGCTTATACAGCTGCTGTTTGAGTATAAATCATAGAAGCTTTTGGTTGCACTAACACCCTCTGCAGTTTAGCACAGCTGTTAATTAATACAATACTGTATTAGTTCTTCTTATAGTCTTACTATTAACGCCCCATGAAATCCCATTAGCTCTGCATATGGTGCCAGACTTGTTCCCAATGTGGGAAAGAAAGAAAGGCACAGTGGTATGAATAATAAAGAGAAGCTTTCAAGTGGTTTCCACTGTGAACATTTTGAAAAAAATATTTTCCAGAATGTAATTTGTGGGGCAAGCTTTTCACAAAATTTCAATGCAAACATGCATATATTTGTCAGCTAAGTTCTCCCCCAGAGTGTGAAATCCCTTATGCACCGCTATTGTTCTGCGGCAGAAACATCAGGAAGATGAAGTAGTTCCTAAAAATGGAAAATTAACCAGGTTGGTTTATTGTCCAAATTGACAGAAATGAAAAAAATAAATAAACTGCATAGCTGATGCCAACAAAAAGATAAAACTTCCCTTAGATTTTTGGTTTAAATATTTTAAAGTACAGATAGTGAGAACAGTCAAAATTCGGGTTCAGTTTTCCAAGAAGTTATTTGAATTTCCTGCTTCAGTGATCTGACACAACCCTCTTAAATTCCAAGAAGATTTAAGTGCTATAGTAAAAACCAGGCTTATTTAACACCTCATACAGAACACTCCAAAATGTATTAGCAACTACAGAAAATTCAGACCTAATTATTTTCTACTAGTTTAGTTTTATCCAGTACTGACTCCTTAATGAAAGAGAGATCCAACAAGGAGGTGTTAGAAAGACTTTTGAAAATGGAAAGAATGACAAAGCAGGCAGGATTTAGAAGCAGACAATTCCCTGGAGAAGCTGACTCCATTGTAATTCTCTCCTGACCCTTTAGGAGTTGCTGCCCTAGAGCTGCAGTAGTAGCAGTGCATGGTTAGGAGTATTCCAACAGATGCTTTTCTTCTTCCCAGTCCAGTGGTTCACCCATAGCCCAGTCTCTGCAGTCCCACCAGGCAATCAGGAATGGCCAGGGCCTTTCTGCATGGCCAACATCCAGACAGGGACACACTGCTCAGGGAATCCCTCCTGCCTCTCCTCTCGCAGGATGGTGAGTCCGCTCATTTCAATGAGGCTGTGGAGGATGTTCAGGTCTCGGATCACGCTGCTGTCCAGACAATCCAGGGTACAGCCCTCCCTGGCTACATTGTCCTTGAGAATGATAACACCATTATCCTTCAAGCCATTCTGGCACCGGATGAGAAACTCCAGGAGATCTTTATCTGTCAGATAGCCTACAGGTGAAAAGATGGAAAATAGATCACTGGTAACCACCCAGATCCCCCCTGTACACATCAGAATGGTGCCTTGACCTGAGTCTCCACACTCTGTTCATTGCAGAAGTTCTAGTCCCGATAGATTTAATTACAAAATCTTGGGCAAATCAATGAGATCAACAGATATAAACTCAAATCAAGATTTAGGAACCATGTTAGTAGTAGCAACAGATGTGGACAGAAGCCAGTGAGGAGAGTGGAGAAAATACTGGGTGCTGAAGGGTTCTTTAATCTGGTGGTTAAAGTCATAATAAGAATCAGTGGCAGGAAGCTGGAGCCAAACAAATTCATATTGGGAATAAGTGACAACTGCTTAACAGTGTAAGCAATTATCCATTGGAAACTACCAACAGAAGTGGTGTTTACCACCTCTTGAAGACCTCAAATCAAGTGGTTGAATTTCTCAAGATATATTTTAATTGAACACAAACTAGTGATTCAGTACAAGGGTAAAGGAACAAATATAATAGCTTGTGATATAGAGTAGGTCAAACTAGATAATCTAACAGATAATCTAGATAATCCAATTAGGTAATAACTAATCCATTCTGTCTTTTAATGCTAAAAACCTCTATGACTTTGTGTAACATTATGTATCCTTCAATGGAGTTCTGGATCAAAGATGCCACGAGGAATGCAAGACCTGCTAATTGAACTCTTTGTATTACTCCATATTTCTGGGATTTCTGCATACAGGTATACTTTTAAAAGTAGTATTTTTCAATATGTTATTGAGATTCTGGTTTTTATCCTTCCTTCTCAAAGATCAGGACTTCTGTTACATTGAGGACAGTGGTGTAGGGCTCAGAGAAGATCAAAATGAGAACTCTCATGTGTGAAACATCTAACATGAATTAACAAGGACAGGTGATCAGAAACTGAGTGAAAAACTTGAAAAAAGAGATAATTTGTATTTTCTTGTCAAATATTTAGTTTTCTTGATGGAAGATTTAAACTTTAATAACTGGAAGTTGTCATTTCAAAACAACATTTCGACAGAACATGACAAGTTTCTTTAACCACCCCTCCCAAAAAAAGGAAAAAGAAAAAAGCCCCCAAGCCTAAAGTTGAATACTTTTCAAGTTGAAGGGAACTGGTAATTTCTACATGAAATGTAAACTTGCCTTTTTTTTTCTTAATTAAATAACTGCTTGGGCTCACATACTCATGCATGCATAAGAAAAATCAAGATTGCAATGGCAAGATTCATTGAAGCTTTTGAGCACTGATTTGGAACTTATTGTTCTCTTAATGTGACTTTCAGTGTAGTTTCCCAAGAAAATGAGATCTTCAAGGTATGGCTCTCTAGCAGACAGTCCTGCTCTCGCTCCACCAAATGAACTTGTTGGCATATTTCAGCCAAATTCAAGATGGGGTAGAAGTTTGATTAATGATTACAATAATTACTATTTCCTTGACATTGATGGAGGAAGAAGATTCAGATATGTGTCTATGCCAAACAAAAGGCACCCACTGCTTTTGACAGCAGCCACAAAGCTGACCAGCAGAGTGTGGGACAGGTCTGAGCTCATTCATCCTCAGGCTGACTCAAATTTGCTCAAGATGAGGCAGGAGCTACATTTACTGCAATGACTCGTTATTCAAGAAAAGCAAAAACACAAAGGAAAATGATACTGGTTTGCTTGTACAGCTGTAAAGACTAGTTCTAAGCAGCTCAGTTCATTACTCTTTAAGGCTGTGTGTAAAGGACAAGTAAGTGTTCCTGAATAAAACCATCTCCTGTGCTAATCTCTCTACCTTTATCTTTCTTTTTGCCTAGCAAGAAACTATCTCCAGTGTTTTGGATAAAAGGAGTTGTTCAGACCTCTTCTTGTGCTTTAAAATAATGCCTTCTGCCAGCTGCAAATGCATCATGGACACTTTGATGCACAGATTAGGAGAAAATCTTCTTTCTGCAGCAAGTTTGCTAGGAAAAATTATTTTCTTTCTTACACATGTAAGAAACATGGCCCACATTATCTGATTGCCAGTCTGTTGCTCTAAATGCTGCAGGATATTCACTGCAGGAGAAACAGCAAGTATTTCTGCTGTGGGACATAGCTAAGGGAATCTGTTTAATAAGTATCAGTGGATGTATAAGACATGATCTGATTTGCAAGCATTGGTGTATCTGTCTGCAGCAAGGGCAAGCAAGAAGCAGGATTCCTGCTCAATATATAAGGCCTCCTCCTCAGCTGCACCTCAGCATGCAGGCTGCTTTCCAGGAACCTTCCTCCAGTACGTGACCTGAAAAAACCCACTTAATTTGTACCCACTGTGCACGTGGCTTGGGAGAACTCTCAGAAGCCTCTTGTGATATTTTAGGAAGCAGTCCCAAAAGTCTGAGAACCTCCCTTTACAGCTGCATCATTCTTTAGCATAAACTTGAGCACGGGCTATATATTCTCTGAGATGTGGGGCTGGATGAATGATGCTGAACTAACCTGAAACCCACTGAATCCAGATGACGTCGTATCTCTGTGGGGCCGGAGTGAATTCCTGGAGGCTTTTGCAATAATACATCTCTACTCTGTCCTCTTTGCCCTGCAGGTAGTTCGGGACCTCGGCCAGGAAATTCTCCATCATATCCACCAGTTCCACGCTCTTGAAAACCGGCAGCAGGACGTGCTTGCTGATACGACCTATCCCAGAGCCGCAGTCCAGGGCGCGGTTGGTGCCGGCCTTCCCCACCCCCTGTGGGACACAAGAAAAGAATCTGAAATCTGAAAAACACCACACCTGAAAGATCACAGCAACTGTGTTATCCACTATGGCCTTTAGCCCACCAAATCTTGTCTCCTTATTTCTGCAGGGCTGTTGGTAAGAATCAATCCAGCCCTGGGTAATGCTGTGTGAGCCGAGCCGGGCTGCCACATTCCCAGGCTGCTGCTGAGGGGACTTCCTTACTGGATTTACTGCTGTACAGTAAGTTTTTGCTTGGTACAAGAAGAGAAGAAGTCTTTCAGAAGCTCCTAGCATTCTCAGAGGATCCACTGCTCCTTGTAAAGTCCTTGCAACTTCAAATATTCACACCTGACAGCCGACTACATGGCTAGATAAGCCTCATTCTGTGCCCTGTAAAGGCTTAACAGAAAAGGAAGCATATCCCAAATAGTGCATGCAAGCTGTAACTTCTGCAGCACAGAACTCCCAAGGTTCCCACAGACATCTCTGCAGATACACAAAATCCCTGGGATCAGGGACGGAGTTCTTAAAACAAGCTGTGTTTGAACAAAGATCTTGGAGTGGTAGGTAACGTGTGACAACTCACAAAGTTTGGGCTGGAGCATATACAGAATTTCTTTTAGGCATAGTGACAAGAAAGATGATTGAATAGATTTTGCTTAACTGTTCCTTTTTTCTTCATAAATGTCATCTTTGGATAGAGATCAGACATGAAAAAAAGTGGTACAAAGGCTAAGGCGATGAGAAAATAATGAGTGCTGTAAAAGGAGCTTTATAATGAAAGCTGTATTTCACCCCTAAAGCTTCCATTCTAGCTATAAAAAGGCTCTTAAGAGCCTGCTGTTGTCCTGTAAAACAGAAATTCTAAGTCTGTACAGGCACTGAGTGTGGGATTGGAGCTCCCCTGGCCAAAGTTATCTGTTGAACAAATACATTAAAAGCAAATGTAAACACCTTTTCCCTGTCCCCTGGAACTGAGCTGAAGTGAAAGCTATGGGCCAGAGTCCCTGCTGCAACTTCACTGCTCTGAAAGGAAATAAGCCCAGGAAAAGTCTTGCTCTTCCCACTTATTGGGAGACCCCCTCTGTAATGATCAAGCATAAATCATGTAACTCACACTTTTCTGGCCTTGCTTCAGTGGGTAATTCAGTAGATTATTAAGGTCAAAGGACAGCACTGTCAATGACATGACTATGAATAGCCCAGCTGAGCATCCGATTACATGGAGTAACTGTAGAAAGAGCACACGGATCTCAAGGGCTCTCACCAGTCCCCAGGGCTGCTGGTCCCAATTTGTATACCAGGAAGATTAATGTCCTCATGTGTGCAAGAGTCCACAAGCCTTCAACCCTACAGGACTCTGGAGACTACCTGTTTGTAGTTAGCCAGAAAATGGGAGCCATTGCTCATCCACAGGCTGCACTTAGGAGCACGTGGCTTGTCCTGAGGACCAGACTAAGCTGTAACAAGGAGCTCAAGAAAGGAGAAGGAACTGTGTCTTGGATCTCTACAAGGTGGTTTTCCATATTGTTTGCCAGCAGGCACATGCTGGTCTAGTGATCTGATCAAGTAAAAATCTCTGAGAAAACTGGGAGGATTTACCAAAACAACCACCAGAATTCGACAAAAAGTCACATAACTCCTTCAACATTTATGATTCAGAGAATCTACAGTCACAGTAGCTCTCTCAAAACAGGCAACTCATCTCCCATGATATGTCACGGCAAGGACCTCTGATGACACACCTCTGTTTGCCACCGAGAGGGAGGAAAGGGAACAGTCATGGGAGATGAAGCTCGATCCCACACTTTGCTGAAAAGGAGCGAGAGCATCAGGCAGTCAGTTGAGAAGCCTTGTGAAAAACCACGGCTCCGTTTGTAATGAAAATGTTGACATAATTCCATGTTCAGCTAATATATTTTCAGTTTGGAAGTGCTCAGGGCTTTGACAGAGTATTAACATTTTCTTTGGAAGGCAATCATTTTCCCAAAAGTCTAATTGAGTTGAAAATCAGACTCCTTATTTAAAAAAATAGTATAAGTGAGAACTGTAAGCCAGAACAGGCTTCAAAATTTAAGACTGACTGCTCCTCTGACTACCTGCTTCCCCACAGAATCACCACCCTTTAGGACACATATTCACCCACAAATTCTTCTGTAAAGCTAAATAGGACATCCAAAAATTTCCTTAGGGATAAAAGAGCTGTGGAATATGTTCTTGATGCTACTTCAGGTCTTGGAAAGGCAGGAAGGAAATGTAGGAATGTAGGATAAAAAGGAAATCAGAGTTCAAGAAATGGATAAAAATCATAGTAGTTTTCCTCCTAAATTAAAACAAAAAAAGCATGTTTTCAACAACATCTCTTCCATTATCCTGATCAAATAGGAGAAAAATCACTTTCAAGAAGCTTTTAATTCAGCAAGTAACCAATGAGGCAGATGAACTGGAGGCTAGAAAGGGAGAAAGGGTCTAGGGCAGAAAGGGAGCTATAAAGTTAACATAACCTCCTTCTGTATTATTTTACACACCTATAGCTCACAACTGTTCCTGAATTAATGGTTTCTTTGTTTTCTTTATTTTCTTTTTTACTCCCTACCTCCGGATTAGGCACTTGAAAACACAGTGTCTGTGTGGACATCAAGGCTTTACCTGGCATTAACACACTGCCATAAATATCCAGGGCTGGAGCTCTGCTGATAACCCTTCATGTAGGGCTGTACCTGAGACAGCCTGGAGCTTGTCTGCACAGCACTCTTGGCTCAAGGCATGTTGCTCTTGGTTTGAGTTCTGCCCACACACACATAAAACCTCTTAACTTGAGCACAGTGGCACTTTCAACTCCGTTTGACTCGCCTGGGAGGGAGACAGGCTAAAATATAAGTGAAGTTCTCAGTCCTTTCTGTAATTCCTTCCATGTGCCCAGGCAAGATAAATTCTCCAATGGTACAGAACTCTGTAGCTCAGTTTACAGTGGTGCTAAGAATCATGCTAAGAAATGCCATACCTGAAGGTATGCAACATCAGTCATGGAAGGGAAATGTCACTGTGTGGCATTTCCACACCAGCCAAACTGACTCAAGAGGGGTAATTTGAGTGGAACCGGGCAACTGTTTTTCAAGGAGCACTAGTTTTGCCAGAATATAAAGTTTTTGAAGAATAAAACTCTCTGTGAAACTGGTATTTCAAATCTAGAGAATAGTTATAGCCAAGAGAACATGGGAAAGAATGTTGAAAATGTCAAAAGACTTCTTTTTCATGACTTTCAAGGAAAAAAGAAACCAAACTTGTCAACTTTTTGTTTCTAAAGAGCATTTTTTATTTTGGAACTGACTTGAACTCTTGAAAACAAAGGGAAAAGTTCTTCAGAGGGTAAAACAATAAAAAATTGTTTAGCTGATCTGAAATTAATTTTCCTATTTTCCAATTTTGTTAAACTTCCCTTAAAAAGAAATTATAGTTTATATTAGGGTGAAGCAGAAGATTGGGCTTTTTCTATCTTGATCACCTTATTGGATAAAACACCTTTTCATAGAGCCATAAACTTGGTAAGACATAACTCAAATCAGATTTAGGATAAAGTCACTGCTACAGACAGCCAGTAAATATCTGTATCTGGTGAAGTAGGACTCAAATTTCAGCAGTGAGAAAGGAAAATAAACCATAAGTAACATAACCAATTGACTGCACCTCAACAGAAGACAAGCTTTAACAAATTAAATCAGCAAAATAAGCAAAAAGAGCAGATTCCTTTCTGTTTCTTTTTTTTTTTTTCCTTGTTTGATCTTGGCCATTCAGAGTATCCTTTCTATCCCTGGCTAATTATAGGAGTAGGAATTCTGCTCTGGAGTATTCTGTATCTGTCATCACACCTGATGCATTGGGTATGACTTCTCTTTGGCATGTGAAACTCTGCTACAGACTGTACTTCTTTCCTTTTTGGGTCTTGGAGATGGGAAAGTGTAAGACTGTGATACAAACCTGCCGCTCAGGGAGCCGACTCCATGTGATGTCTAGGAAGCGTGAAATCCTTCCCCGAGCACACGCTTATGCACCACTTGAATTCCACAAATGTCCTTAAAACAAGTCTTCTATAAAATTTAAAGAAGGTGACTCGACCGCATTTCGTTTTTTCTGCAAATGCCATTTTCAGAAATGTCATTCAGAAATGTCACCATCAGGTTCAGCTCCTTGCTGAACCTCCCTTCTATCTTATTTTGTGTGTGTAGAAAGCGTGATGATGCACTGAGGCTCTGAAAAGCCTTTTTTTTGCATTGGCATTAACACAAATGACTGTTAACATAAAAAAACATAGCTGCTCACTTGTGCTTTGCTGGCTCATGGGCCCAAAAGCCCCCCTCTATCAGGTACAGCAAGCTTTGCCATCACTTGCCCTTCACTGCTATGCAGGATTTCTATCTTGTGTTAAGCCACACTCATTTTCCATCCCAATCCATTTCAACATCTAATTAACCTATCGAATGTTTTTTCCCACAGTGGATCATTAAGGCTAAAAAAAGGTCATCTGGCTATCCCAAATTTGTACACTGGAGCAGAAAATTAAACATCTATGGTAGTGTTATATAGAACTAGTCATTTGGTCCGCAGGAGAACTTAAGAAATTTGTTTTCCTGTAGTTTTGTGGATTCTTTAGCATCTAATACTGTTGTTGAGCTAATTTAGTGGGCTCTTCCCCCGTGAAGAGGGAAGGGCAGTTAGGAAACCATCAGGCCACACTTCTAAAGAATTTCAGATTACCAAACACAGGTTTAGGAATGAACAAGATTTTTAGAAACCTAAGGATCAAAGTGATACTGGTCTTAAAATCCCACTTGGCATCTCTCTGCAACTCAGGTCAAAGCAGACCTTTGAAGATGTTTACAGACCTTTAGTAATCTGCCTGAAATGGTCCTCAGTGACACTGGAATGTTCAAGAAAAAATATTTTGCTAATGTGTAGCCTAATCTATATATTTCAAACGGGGAGGGGAGGTCTGGGTTTTGCTGCAGCATTCTCAGAAATATCTACAAATAGTCAAACCGGAAACTTGGCATTTAGTCTCAGCTGCTTTCCCAAATGGACTGCAGGAATTTGCACAGACAAATCTGCCACTGAAGCCAGCAAGGGTTTTACCATGAAAGGTCCCAGTCCTGCACTGAGAATTAATTCTCCATTCAAACACACCTCTAAGAACTCCTTGCACAATCCTCACTGCAGCTTTGGACAAAAGGATGTGAAACAGGTAAATAATGATGTAAGAACAGGCAAAATGCGTATTTGGAGCCATTTAAAACAGATGTGACTGGGCACCGTGCATGTCATTTTGACACATCACTACTCCTTCTTGCAGAAGATGAGACTAGATGACTCACCCCAACAAACTTCCTGAGAAATTCCCTGGAGGATTCAACGTCTGTGTTGGAGAGCTCGATGTAGTCTCCCATCATTCCCTCTTCCGTGGCTGGCACATCCCGGTAGAAGTGCTTGGCCCTGGCGTAGAACTGCATCTCCCCATTGATGACTTGACTTGTCAAAGCATAAAGTTTCACTGCAAGCAGATAAATCACTATTTTATTGTTAATGACAGATATTTCTGGTTTAGTTAATGGCACAATGACAAAGACATATGAACTGAAGTTGAGCCTTCAAACCACCAGACCTGTTTCTGAAGCAACGGTGGAAGGAAAGGTGTTGGATTTAACCCTAGGAGACCTTGAAGGGACACAGTCTTTCTTGGGGAAATTCAGTGCCTCCCAGGCTCAGAGGGCACTTTTGTCATCCCTGTATGTTTTCATGTCAGTGCAAGATCATTTCAAGTTTGAAGTGAACACATACACCAAAGAGAGCAAGGAGTGTGAATTTTCCCGGAAAAGCTGTGGGTGGGATTTATTGCTCTGCAGAGTCATCATTTCTGTAATCACAAAGCTCACTGTTGTGCAGATTTCCAGATATGTTTTCCAGCCATTGACAGCTGCACGGAGAGTGCACCAAGAGGAGAGTGGATGAATGAGGCACTTGCTCTGGTTTATTTTTAGTGATACTGTACAGCCTGTAGCAGTGCAAGTAAGCTGAACCAAGGCACAGATGGTAGTCTCAGGCCTAGATGGGTGTACAGGAGGAGAGACAATTTAGGAGAGACAGTCCTAAATTTTCATCTGTCACAGATCAAGGAGCAAAGTAATGAGTGGGTGATATACTGGAAGGTTCCTGTGTGCCAGAGGCTTGGATGTTTCTTTTCATTGCTTGGCTACTTTGATGGTAATATACAGCAATCAGTAGTTTGAAGCTTGTTTTATTAGAACCCGTGAGCTTTGCTGGGTAAAGGGCTATTTCCCCCTATCTTTTAAAAAGCTGAGGTCTATCCTCTGCATCCTGGGTTCTCCTATATTTGATGTGCATCAGCATATCCAAAGAAGTTGTGTTTTGCAGCTCAGAAGTTTGGACTATAGCAGGCTATAAAATTTGCTCTGAAACCATGCCCTCTGACTATCCCATGTGCACACACAAGTGCCCAGGCATTTTCCTGTGTGTGTGACAGACCTTCCAACACAAACACAACTGCAAGCCTGACAGAGAAAGCCAAGTAATAAGGAGGGATAGAGTCACACTGGGCACAATTCCTTGTGAGCACCACCTTGCAGCGTGAGACCAGCTCTG
Organism: Neopelma chrysocephalum; assembly: GCF_003984885.1. Lineage (NCBI taxonomy): Eukaryota > Metazoa > Chordata > Aves > Passeriformes > Pipridae > Neopelma > Neopelma chrysocephalum. The sequence continues at coordinate 3,217,334 of NW_020897761.1, read as the reverse complement.
CTGCAGGTTCCCTGTGTGCTTGAGGAACTGGAAATGATCCAGCAGCAAACACCTTTTGGGTTAATAACAACAGGAAGGGAGATCTCCCTGCCCCTGCACACACAGCAGGGCCAGGGAGCAGTGCTTGGTCACTGCATCTTTAAACTTCCCCGGGAGCACTGCCAGTCACTGCTGGGAAGGGTCTGACCAGGCCATGCCTTGCTTATGCCAGCTGGGGAGCAGGAATTATGCCTTCCACACAGAGGATGAGAGTTAGGCCACAGGCCCTGAATATAAGCCTGGAATGTATTTATTGAGGGCAAGCAAGCTCAGCAGGGAATGATAAGTGTGTGCCTGCCCATCCTCAGCAGGAGAATGACATTTTGGAGGCAAATGAGGGGGGGGACAAAGGAAGTAGGATGGGGAATAATTACCACCAAGGACCACTCGGAACAGAATAGTGCTATTGGGTTACACATAAGCAGCATGCCCGGCATATCCTTCATCCAACAAAAGCAGCATTACAGCCCCTCTTGTCATCACCTGCTTAAGTCAACTGCTGAACGGATACTATTAAAGCTTTAATCCATTACACATTTATGTTATGCCTGAGAAATTTATACCACAAGAAGCACTGAGCCCAGCAAGGGTCAAACCTGAGAGTTTTACACACTCTGATTATATTCACATACTCAGAAGAAACCATTTAGCTGAAGAAATTAATACAAAGGGGGCAGCAGCCAATCCCCAGCACAAGTTGGCCAGGGTGGTTCCCAGAGCCTGGGAAAAGGACTCCATTGGTGGCTGTGATTCTTCCAGTAAGTGATCTCCATCTTTCCCCAGGAGTGGCAACATTTTGTCTTCTGTGTGTCTCCTTTTGCTTCTTTTCAGAGGCCAGCCTGTCTGGTGAACAGAACTGAATCCCTGCATGGTGGCTTTGCAAGATCTTCCATATAAGAGTCCAGTGATGATTCCAGGGCTTGTTTAATGGACCTGTCAAGGGACAGTGATTTATCCCATTTTGTTAAATTGAAGGGAAAGGCTTTTACAGGCTGTCTGCACAACAGGACAGCATGAACAACAAATATTCAGAGTCCTTCTACTCAAAACATGAGCCTGACCTGAGGCAACACATGGGGACGATATGCTGTTCAGGATAGCAGATCTGTAGTGTGTGCTCTCAGATTTCTCACTCAGAACCAGTATCAGGCTTGCAGAATTCCTGCCGGGACTCGCATGCACACACCAGCTGACTGCAGCTCCTCCCGGGCCAGCTGGGGCCCCAGAGCCCTGCCTTACGTGCTGGCATCCAAAACCAGCTCGGGGTCAGCATCCACAGGGGCTTCTCCACGCATCAAACTGTGCAAAGATCTTTTTATGCATGTCTCCCACCCGAGGGCATGCAAGGACACAGGCTAACACAAAGACTGGCACTGTACCCAAAGTCTTCTCCTGTGGACCCACAGTTTCACTTGTGCAGTGTGAGATCTCCAGAGGTGATTTTCACCTCTTGCTCCCTCGGTGTTACTCCTCCCTCTCAGGAATTTGCAGCACTGCCAAGTCTCCCAATGCACAACCCAATTTTCCAGACACAGCCAATCAGCCTCACCTCTGGTCTGCCTTGCAGCTGTGCCTGGCATGCAGTTCCAGCAGCATATCCACAGGGAGAGGGAGCTTTGCAGCTTGCAGGAATCTACCCCAAAAGAGAAGTGCACAGAGGCACACAAGTCCTTGGTGGCACTCGGTGCTGCAGCCCTGCTCCAGCATGCCTCCCCCTCATCACAGGGCCTATCTAGCAAGAGGCATCTCCCTTTCCATGACCCATGTGGGACTATCTTGTGCATCAGGAAATGAAATACTTGTGAGGCCTGTTACAGATACACAGCCTGAGTTCAATGAACTCTGTAAAGTAGGGCATGGGCAGGAGAGGATGATGGAGGCTCTCAGACATTATAGAGTGGGCAGCTGTCTAACATACGAGGTTTTCTGTGTTAAGGCAGGTAACTTGTAAGATTTAAGGTTAGAAATGTGTTTCCAGTAAATTAAGAAGAAATCTTTTCCATGGCACAGTTGTCCCTTGTCTGAATCTGCTGGCAAGTCCCCCAAATGGAGACAGTTAAAGGAAACCCACTGCAAACTCAGGCTGAGGGTAGGAACTGGCTCCCTAAAGGTCACTCCAGTCATGAGACATTAATAATTTTCAGTCACTGCAAACGCAGTCTGGATGCAGAGTGGTGATCTACAGCTGAATGCCAATGCATGAACTAGACAGACACAATCCACCTGAGCCTTCTGCCCTGCAAAGTCCAGAACATTATCTCTAATATTTTCTTATGGATCAGTCAAAAATGTTGTTTTCCAGTGCATCTGGTCCAAATCTCTAAAGAAACTGACCACTTAATAAACAATTCCAGGTGCAATCCCAACCTGCAGTACACTGTCCTACAGTTCTTGGTTGCAGGGTTTACTCAGCTAAATTTCCCTGGCAGAAGTAAATGCTGCAAGTAATTTTTTTGAAGTTTTTATTTCTGAACATTATTTTGTGGCTCCAACTGCTTTCTGCAAGATACTGAACTAATTCCAGTTTGGCTGAGCATTCCCTTCTAAATGCAACATCTGCTTTGTGCATCAGCTGAAAAATAGTTATCTGTGTGCAGGGTAGAATTTACCTCTCAGCTGTGGTCTAAGAACCATGTAAATTCTGTTTTATAGAGGATGAACATCATCCCGCCCCCAGAGCAGATTTTACTTACAGACATGTGCCTCACACACAGGAATATTTGTCTCCAGGGATGGATCATCTAAGTTTTCCACTGCAGATCTCACCCCACTGGCACCGAGTCCCACAGCCCATGTAAACATGTGCATAATTTCCAGCATCTGAGGAGCTCCATTAAAGTCCACTGGGCTTAAGGGCACTCACACACATTTAAGTACATTGTTGGACCAGGGCCTAAAGTTACTCATGTCTTTTATTTATAAATGTTACCCTGGTCTGTAAAAGTGACATGTTTCTCTTAACAGGCTGTGATACCAGATATGCTCAGCTCCTAAGTAAACACGACTAAAAGTGCTCCACCACTGAACCTGGCAGTGGAGTGGGGGGAGCGTGGAGTTAGCATAGCTTGAAGGAAGCTTTGTACCTTGCTGACCCTGGGCAGCACTGCAAGATTCAATGTGAGGCTTGATTTCAGCATTATTATTCATGCTTAGGGTTAAGGACACGCTTAACTACCCTGCGAGGTCACAGTCTTCTCCTGCTAAAGGACCAAAGTGCTGCTTTAGTCGTTTAATACTGTTTACACAGAGATATCTGGATCCAGTCTTGAAGCCTGAGAAGTTCAGTTCGATTCTGCTCAGCTCTACTCTGAACTGAACTGGCAAATGACATTCTGCAGAGATGTTCAGACCTGCCACATTCTGTCCTTTCCATTGCAGCACTGGATCACAGGATAATCCAGGTTGGAAGGCACCTCAGGAGACTTAATCCAAATTTATGCTCAAAGCAGGGACAGACATGACAGCAGATGAGGTTCCCCAGGACTTTATTCAGCTAGGTTTAGAAAGCCTCCAGTGACAGACAATTGCATAACTTCACCAAGCAACCCATTCCAATGCCTGACTGTCCTCTTGGGGAAAGAGTTTTTCCCTATACCCAGTCTAAACTACTTTTGTTTTGATTTATAGCCACTGCCTCTTGTCCTCCAGCCTCACACCACTATGCAGAGCTCAGCTTCATCTTCTTCATGATCTTCTTGTAGGTACTAGCAAGGTGATGTTTGGTCTCCCCTCTGGCTGAACATTCCCCATTCCCTTTGTCTTCACAGGGCATGAGCTCCAGTTCCCCCACCACCCTGGAGGTCATCCAACTCGCTCCAGGTCATTTCCTGCATTGGGAGTTCAACATTCCACAAATGTGGTCCAAAGACTGCTGCAGAAAAGGGGATAATCACTTCCCTTGATGCACCAGCCATGCCTTTGTTATAACATCCCAGGATACTGTTGGCTGCCTCTGCTGCCAGGACACGCTGCTGCTTCACATTCAGTTCCTGTCCAGAAAAACCCAACCAGTGGGGCTGTTCCCCAGCCAGTCCCTGCCCAGCCTGTGGTGGTGCTATTTTTCTTTCCAGGTACACAAGCTGGCATTTGGCTTTGAATTTCAGCGAATTTGAATGGTACCAGTTTGCCACTGCCTCCTTCCTCCAGCCTATTTAGGTGCTTCTGCATGGCAGTCCTGACATGTTGTGAAGTTCCCTGGATGTGTATTCGCAGTGCATGAGCTACCCGACAGTACCTGTCCTCATGCCCACTTTTCCCTCATGCCAGTAACCACGGAGTAACACATATGGAATGTTCACAGGAAGCTTGGGCTCACAGTCCATTCTCCATGGAGTCAAAGCAATTTGGATAAGCTGGCAACAGGCTTGTAAGCTCTTTAGTGAAGTTTTAATGAGTCAGGTCATGCAAAGCCGGGCAGAGGGGATCTCTAGTCTGATAGGAACATTTTACAAAGCTTGTTGGCTGGGAATGGAAATTCAAATAAAATTCAGACAAGAAATAAAATACAGTTTTACAAGAGTGAAGCAATTAGGCCTGGAAACAGCTTAATGGTGACTGATGTATTCTCAGCAATTTGAAGCCCTTAAACCAAGATATTTTTGTTTGCATAAATACATACTGTGACCCAGACATAAGTTACAAGCTGAATGCAGAACTTTTACATGAAATACTAAGCTAGATGGTCATAATGGTACTTTCTAACCTTAAAATGATCTATTGGTACTTACACTAACAGTTAACAATGCAGAAAATCCTGCTCAGTTTCTAATATGTTGTGTTTATTTTCAAAACAATGAAAGAATAACATTTTCATAGACTTCATGAGCCTTCATCGACCTGTAATTGACTTTCCTTCCTTTACATCTTTCCTTCCTGTCCATCATTCACAGCTACCTGCCACTAAGTATAGAACTATTTATCTTCCAAGTTTCATTTCAAATAGCTGCAGATATTGCTGCATTAAAAAAGCCCCATCAAAACACTAAGATAACAAACAGAAATGCTTTTTCTCTTTACAGGACTCGTGAGTTCTACCCTCCTGAGCAGAGTTCTCACTGGGATCTGTATTGTTCACATAATCAGGTAAGATAATCCTCTCACCTAAACGGATCAGTCAGTTAGGAAGGAGCTCTCAAGAGTTCACTGCGAAGAGCAGTTTATTGCAGAGACTCATCCTTTCCATCTTTAAATTCTTACAGTTCTGACATTGAGTGTAGGCTGAATAATTCTGCTTAAAACATGACTTGCTAATGTAATACAGACTCAAGTCAAATCTACTTTTTAGCTATATTATCCTATGGAAATTTTCTTTCTTGTTCAGGGTCAAATTTTCCTAAAAAGTGAACATTCATTTTCTGTATTTAAAAAAAAAAAAAAAAGTCTTGGTATTCTGTACCAGAGGCTGTTACTGGAATTTGTCTATAAACAAATGTTTTAGAAGCATTTTCCTCTCAGAGAACAAACTGTAGGCTAGACAGCCTGCTGCAGAGATCAGGGTAGAGAAGACTCTTGAAAAAAAATTTAAATCATTACCTTCCAAGCACTTGTCCAAAACAATACAAACAACAGGGCTAAGGACACCCAAAATGACAACAAAACATGTATCAGGCAACAGAAGGTAAGGCCTGTCAGCTCTGCTAGTTTGGCATTTGTCCTTCCAAGTTCCAAACAGGTCAAAGTGTGTTTTACTCAAACGGTGACAAAAAAAGGAACTGTCTGCCAGAAACCAAACCTTTCTTTCACTCTGGTCTTTCCCTTGCCCTCTTCTAACAATTCCTGGAGTACTAAGGTAAAACAACAGGGTACTAAATAAGAGGGAGCTGAGAGAGAGAGAGCACCAAACGATTCCGGGCTTCTCTAAACTACTACACTTACTGCCACTAATGTGTCTGCCCTCTACCATAAAACATGATACACCTTCCCAGAGCACGGTCACACACACACAGACACTCCTGCCCACTGGCTACTCACCCAGGGGAAGCTTCTCCAGCAGATAAAGGTAACACTTAAAGAAGTCATTTTGGATTGCCTTGTGCAAGACAAAGGACATACTGTGCCGACAGAGTTCTTCGTCGGTCTTGTGCCAGCGCGACTTGAAGGCCAAATGTGCTGCTTTATACGCCATGATGAAGATGTTTTGTGAGGGTGGACAGCTGCTGTGGCTGGTGCTCTCTGCAGGACCTGTCCTGCTGAAGAGGCAGAGGCAGTGTCATTTAAATTGAGGCACCGTGCTGTCATTCTATATCGGGGTGTGTGCCGAGAGCGGCGCAGGGGGCGGAGGCGGGCGAGGGGAGTGAGAAATGCTGGCTCTTGGCACTGGCTCACAGCAAGCTCTGGAGTGTCGCCCTCTGAGACAAGCAGGTGCTGGAAAGTGGAAAAAAAATCACCCAGGAAATTGCTTAGCCAGGGTAAAAGTATATCTACTCCAAGAAAGAGTAGCTTTAATTCAATTACACTTCTCCTAATCTATTCATCCTTCACTTCAAAGGAACTCAGATATTATCCAGGATCTCCCTCTTTTATATCTCACAGGGTGGTTTTGTTTCTGTGTGTCTCCCTCACTATTAGTTCTTCAGTCAACAGGAAGGCCAGAAGACAGAACACGGATGTGCCTCTACACAAACTGTGTGTCCTAATAAACTGTGATTACAGCAAGCAAAGAGAAAGCAACAGATTCATCTTCAGGCTTTGTCACTGTGTGTGACAGGGCAAGCTACTTTCTACAATTTGCCTGGGCTCATTTAATCTGCTTAAATCATATAGACTACCTCATCAGCAGGGACTAGCTGGAAGGAATTGCTTTCTGGCAACACAGGAATGGTAAAGTCAGGGAAGGATAAGAACTTTTTGCTTTAGTTAACAAAATACACAGAAGAACAACAGGAGATAAACTTCCTGTTAACAAATGTGGACAAATTTCTTGTCTGGGAAAGAGCAGGTTCAGGCCACTACATAAAGGGGGCTGTATACCACAAGTATGTCCCAACCCCGAGGAAGCTCAGGCCCACAAGGGACAAGGAGAGACCAGTACTGCTTCAAAACCTCGTTTGTCCCGTGGCAGTTCAGGCTCTTGGTGTGGTACAGCCTCAAGACTCTCGAGTTGCAAAGGTACCTGGCAAGGGGATAGGGACTTGTACTGACTGCACTGACCTCCACACAGTGTGCCCAGCAGTGCTGCTTTTTTTCAGGCTGTTTATTCCAGCTGTCTGCAGTGTAAGCAAACTATGATGCAGCAACGCAGAGTCAGGAAGTTGGATGTTTCCAACACAAAAGGGCTGCCATATGTCCTGAGCAGCACTGCAACCTCCTGACAAATATCTGATCAAGCTTCTAAGAGCAGCACAAGGATGACCCAGCCTTTACCAAGGAAAATCACTAGTAATTTGGCTACAGGTGATGCTTTAGCAATGCATCAATTAAAGCCTATTTTTCAACATAATTTTCCTTTTGGAGCAATCAATCTCTGTTTCTCTGCTTTGATATTACTTATTCAAAGTATTTAGGGGCAAAACTATCCCTGGCCTTTTTTGTTTCCTTAAACTACCATCCTGTACTACTCATTCTCACCTAACTGCACTGGCACATGCTCCCCTGCTCCAGTCTATGTGATTGTGCAAACGTGTTGGTGAACAGACCAATGAATAAATCTTATTCAGAAAAATATACTTATTTTTCTTTCAAGTGGGATCAGTTCCCCAATCCAGCCCACAGCTGACACAAGGGAATTTGTCATGTGCTGCACTATGGGGGCTGGAGCAGCCACCTGGGATGGCAATGTGGAGGTGGGAGCCATCCAACAACAATACACAGTGGCCTCATCAATAATGCAGATCTCCCTGCTTCATCCTGTCAGAGAGGTGTGCCCAAGGGAGTTCCACAACAGCCAAAGGTGATTTAAGTAATGGAAGATATGTTTCTACCTTTCCACTCCTTCCTGCTTGCATACTCCCTTGTTGAGGTGTCTGCTGAGACATTTCAGGCTTTTTTTGTCTGGTTAGCACTACGAACAAGCTCAGTGTAGAGCTTACAACTGCCAGGGAAATGCAAGAGGGGAGGCAGAAATGTGCAGCTGAGGATGGGATGGAGAGAGTGGGATCATGGGGGTGGTTACATCAGCTCTAGTGCCACTGCACCAGAGTCTGAGCCCTTCCTTGAACAGAGGGTGATGTTCACGCAGCCTTAGAAATTCCCTTGAAATAACTCAGTCCCAAAATTCCTCCCAGTTATGTATCTATCAGAGAAGTCAGGCTCTCTCCAACTAATTCTAAAGTATCTGGGCCTAAACACAATCCTGGTGCATGTCTTGGTTTTCTCACAGATCTGACCCTTTCTCTTTGCTTATCTATTTTCAGCCACTCGCCCGTCAGCGTGCCAGGAACGGATGTGTCAAGACAGCACGTTAATGCTTTGGAAAGCAAGCTTACAAAAGACACCCCTAGAAGTGTCAGGACCCACCTGTTCAGCATTTGACACCGTGTTTCACATCTGCCATGGCTGCAGTTTTGGCAATGCCCATTGTGTAGCAAAGTGACCCCTCTACTTAGAGACAGCAGTGACTCCAAGCATGAAGCCTAAGCCCTGATGTGTCCTAGTGGAGTCAAATGGTGGGACAGGACTATGGAGGGTTCTGGGACCACAGCCCCAGGAATCCCCATAGCTCTGACAGTCAGGAAGTCCACATGGGCCTCGGCTTTTAGCTGTGCCAGGAGGATGTGAAGCATGAAGGCAAAAAAGTGCATTCTCTATCATTTAATGCCCTGGTAGTGATCTTTTCATAACACACTCCTCCTAGTCCACTTTCCTTAGGAAAACAGCATAACAATCATGTTATGTGTGTCTCTGTTGCTGACTTTTACTACCCCACCACCAATCAACATTTAAACCTCTCTATCTCAAACAGATCCCAGAACTATTTCAAAGATTGCATCAAAACTGTAGATGAGGTAGAGAGACAGGTCTCATCCTGGTGTCACTCAGCAAGGTGAGCCTTGCTCTTATGAGACACTATAAAACCCATAAGGATGGTTGGTCACATCCACACTTGTCTTTCCATGGTACCATTCTCAACCACCCAACACAAATGTGTCAAAAAAACAGTTCTGAAAAAAATAGGATTAGTTCACAGAAACTGTGAACCATGCCAGCACTACAACATGCCCACATTTACATTAACAAGAACTGTGGGGCTTGAGTACGGGCACGATGGCACCCATGCTACTTGTAGGATCACTGCTGAAAAGCTTAGTTACCTTTCTAAAACAGCTATTTAGCTTTTGCTGAAGTTGAAGCCAGCTAGCCAACCTTCCTCTTGGTAGGAGGGACAGTGGAGAATCTGGACCTCTGGACAAACTGAAGCCCTACACTAAAATAACAGTCTACACATCCATAATGCATGACAGTCCTTGGCTCCAACAGCTTTTAGTCTAAAATAAGAATGTGCTTGTATTTATGTGGGTCAGCAAATAGTTCCTCTGTGTGTCTTCCTCTTCCTCCCCGTGAGATCAGGCAGTTCTAGGGGGGGTTTAGCATGGATTAAAATGAAGGATCAGCTAGAGCAGCTTCTTGTTAAAAGACCTTCAGCTGATCTCTGCCTGAGAGAAGCAGGTTTAAAATAAGGCATCAGATGGCTTATGATGAGTTATGCAAGATCCAAGGTGGATCTGGTTGTTGGAGCATCAGGGTATTTAAAGAGAAGTTGTACTGGCCTTTGCATTAGTAGGTAACCACCTGTCTGTGCAGACCTGAGCTGTACACACTACTCCTGAAACACATCAGCTGCACAGCAATGAAAAACAAAACCATGTGCACCAGCTCAACATATCACACAGATCACAAAGGGTCAATTTTGCCTTTAAATTACTGTGTTCTGCTTACAAAACACCTGGTATGCAATCCAATTTCCACATGGACAAACCATCAGAATTGCTGTAAGATGTCTCCTCACCTTAAAAAGGCCTCTATTAATTCTTCTCCCTCACACTCATGCCTGGCATATGCTGTCAGGAATAGATGTGGTTAAAGCAAGTAATTTTTGTTTTATCTTTGACAACAAGATTTTAAAAGTTCCTGAGAACCACAGGATGATGTTGACAGAAGAGGCACAGGCAGAGAGCACACATGTAGTTGTGAGGGCAGAGAAGAACAGCTGCAGGTTGGGTGGCAGGTGGGAACCTTTACAACTGACTGCTGCTGCCTGGATTGTTCTGCTGCAGCTTCGGTGGCTTTTTCAGAGCAACAGTGAACGCCCATGTCTGGGTGTCAGGCTGGAAAATACTAATATGACAATGGATGCATTAATTGTCTGACTTTCTTAGTCACAATCCTCACCCACCTAAACTCCACTCATGGGTCCAATTAGACTTAGCAATTTTCAAAAGTATTACTGTGAAAGTAATTTGGTTTTGAGTTGACTGTAGAATTGACAAAAAATAGTGGTTTGGGTTGATGAGAAACTGAAATATTTCCCTTTTCTCACCCTGAAAAAAAATTTCTGTTTCAGGCCAAACAAAATGTTTTGTTTGTTTGCAGGACTATTTCCCTTCTTCAAATTTTTATTTGTTTGTTTGTAATCAAATTTAGGTAAATTTAGTTTCTGCCTTTCATTTACAAGGGCAAACAAGAACAATGTTGTCACCAGCAGACTGATCAGTCTTGCCAAATCACTGTGAAAAATGACCCAAGGAAATGCAGAGCAAAACAGGTCCTCAGGCAAAGACCCAACCTTGGGATAGACTGCTGATTCTCAGGAGAAACCCTTTTTTGAACCACATTTCCAAAGCAGAGTTCACTGCCTGTAGGTCAGGATGACTCACACCCTTCAGGGCATATCCTGCACAATTCCCAGGCGCTTTCATGGGTGCAGTCACAGCAGCAATCTGTTATCATTTACACAACTGGAATTTAGCAATCTGGAATTCCATCTAAAGCAACTAAAGACAGCATGTGAGCCCTATGGGTAAATACATTATAATTCATGTAAATGAAATTGGCCAGAGCTCTGTCCCTATGGAGGGAATACACACTTCTTTTCCTCCAATTCTTCTAGCTCTGGTGCCAACACTAAATTACTTTTTAAAGGGAGTGAGAGAAGTCCTCTTAGGTAGGAGAGGGAGCCTGTCTCCTCATGTCCCAAGCACAGCGACAGCCACAGCACGACGCTGATCTGGAGATCCACAAACAGTAGGCCAAGGTAAATAGCAATATTTGGGGTGGACTCCTGCATGCTCTGGCCACGAGCATTTTGTTTGGTTCTGCTTAGGGACTCTCAGTAGTTCTGGGGCTGAAGGGAAGGAAGGGCAGGGTTCCTGATGAAACTGCAGCAGGAGCTGCTCTGTTGTTCCTGATAAGAAGCATGACAGCTGTGCCCACAACATCTGGTTTTCATTGAACCCTAGTGAGAGTTCCTTGCTGAGTCTCTTCCACCCCATATGTGGTGGTTTAATTGATGGAGCCTGAGAAGGTTTTAGGTCCAGCGTGGAATGCCGCCTTTTGCTGTGATATGTGACTCCACATACAGTAAGGGCTGGGCTGCTCAGAGGCATCTTTTAAAAGCATTTCTTCTCAATATTGAATTTTGAGTCTATTGCCCTCTGTTGGCTCAAGCACAGGATAAAGCTCCCTTTTGAGGTGAAAGCTAACAAAAATCTCCTTCTGGCTGACTGGCAGGGCTTGTGGGTTTTGGGAAATGCAGGATCAAGTCAGCTGTAGTCTTGTGTGTGCATGTGTGCATAGTTCATATCCCTTCACAGCTCTGTTTCAAATGCAGGCACAGCCCTAACCAAGGAGGAAGGGGGACTGGAAACTGGCTGTCTCAGCCATTGTGGACTGCACATGAGATGAGAGTTTTAAGGAGTGACTGGAGGGGATAGTGGTTTGGTGAGCTGGGATAAGGAAGATGTTGCACACTCAGGAAACAGCACAAAAAGCAATACAGTAAAGCCTGTGGGAGAACTGGGCAAGTGGGAGATAAGTTACCATTCATGTCTTTCAGCTCTGGCACGCAAATGCCAGAAATGCTTTGGTGAAAGGTCTCTCAAGGCTTTATTTTCAATTCCAAAGCAAAAGAAAGATGGCAGCCCAAACCATCAAAGCTCCTTCAGCACACAACGCTGCCAGAAAAAACATGCCTTTCCACTTCCTCTCAGCTGGATCCTTCCTACCTAAGGCATGTGACTGACCCATCTGCTCAGACCAAAGAGCTACTGGCCAGTTATCCTGTGTCTGACAGCCACTGGCAGCAGTGCCTAGGGAACACAGCCTAAATCCATTAGCTAGGAAATGTACTTTGGCTGGCTCTTAGCACCTCCATGCTGCTCCTGCACAGAGCCAGACCAGGTATTTTCCTGAGCTCTTAGAAGGCACAGGCATGAAGCCTCCCATCCTGGGAATACCAGGGCACACCCCAGTGATGTGACATGGCAGTGGTGATGCCAGGAGGGAACAGCCTTTCTGCAGAGTGTGAACATCAGGACAAAAGAGAAACTCCAACCTGAGCAAGAAGAAAGGAGTAACAACAGATCTGTAGAAAGAAGGGCTGTGGGCACTAGAGAGATCATTTCACCTTCTGCAATATGCCTGTCCTTTTAGAGAGGCTGAGATGTTAAAATCCAGACTTTCAGACCTGGAGCTCTGTGGATCTCTCCCTGCTGTTGGCTTGGAGGGCAAACATCAGACTGGCATTTCCCTGATCTGGTACAGCAGCACATTTCACACATGGTGAACATCCTTTTTGTTAGGACAGTTCAAACTGAACTGGAAAATGTGCTGTTCTTTGAGCCACACATGATTTTTCTTTTAGATTTGTGCCTTACTGCTTCTACCTAAAACAAGCCCCATGTCTCCCCTCACTTGCCATCTATCCTGGAAGATCCACACTGGACAAGAAAGTGCCTGTGCTGCAGCCAGTCTGGAGCTGCTCTGGGCCAGCTTGGCCAGCCTGTTCATCTGTGCTGTCTGTCTGTCTGTCTGGCGAGTGTGCACAGAGGGACTGACCCCTCACTGCTGCCAAAGAGCTGAACTCTGCTTAACTCTCCCTCAGCACAGTCCCTAACACAGGTCTCTCTCTCTCATCTACCTGGCAGCCAGAGCACACAAACCTCTAGAAACTTAATTAACTTTCAGACTCTGCACATCTTTCAGTGGTGGCTGCACTTGGCCAACATGTCATTAAGTTATTAGAGAGAGGGAGAAGAGACCTGAGAAATGCATGGATAGGTAAGGCAAGATAAAACTAATTTCCTGAGGAAGCCAAAGAAAAATGAGCTGAAAGGAAAAAAGAAAAGTTGACTGTAGGGAACAAATGACAAGTGACCTTGAAAGACCTCTCGCACCTTCAGCTCCCAAGAAGGAAGGGTCTGGCAGAACCTGGGTGTGGTGTGTGCACACCAGGGAAATGAGAGAGGTTCAGGAGCTGTAAACAGCATTTTTTGTGGATCAGTAAAAGTATCAGGAGTATAATACCCCCTGCATTCCAGATACAGTGTGACATTGCTGGCTTGGTCACCCTCCATCCTTAACCTGTCTCTCAGTTGTGTGGAGTTTCACAGGATCAGGAGCTCAGCAGTTAAGTCCTGTGCACGCCCTGAACACCAAACTCAGTGTCTGAAAAAATAAGTAATAAGTATCAAGGGGCAAGGAAATCAGATTAAACCCAACTCCTGGACAGTATAAACACACAGGAACTTGGATTGCAGAGACTATAAACACACCTCTTCTTGTGAAATACTGCTCTTACTGAGAGGAGTGGCTCCAAATTTGCAAAACCCACCTTTGTTCAGAACTGAAGCAGAAAATGGAATGATCAAGACTGGAAACTATTTGCTTCTTTTTATTAACATTTTCTATCTGAGCTCTCAGACTAGAACCATTCAAAAGCCAAATGTATGCGTGTTGTCTTTTGGAACCAAAAAAATAATCAAGACATGAAAAGTTCGAGATGGTTAAGTGTTTCCTCCAGAGGCTGGGGATTAGCAGTCTGGGCAAGTAGCAGAGGAGGGAAATAAAAAAAAAAAAGTAAAATAAAGGAAGAAACTCTTAAGTGACCTGACAAGGGAAACTTAAATCTTATTTTTAAGAGGTTAGGTTGTACTAAGGCTTGAAAAATTAAATCCACAGCTGTCTCTAGAGGACTATATCTCACTAAGAAAGCTTCAAGTAAGTTTATCATGTATCCAACACCTAGACATTGGACCTCAGGGACCACTAGGATAATATTTCCTCTGGATTAGCAAGAAAGCTAGCAAGTGACATTTGTATGAGACTAACTTTAAGTTTAAGGGGTTTTCTTATTATGATAAATGAAGAATGAGCATATTGGGAAGGAAAGCTCTTACAGTTTGTAAATCTACTTCATCCCCACTATTTGTTTAAAAATGCACTGTTATCTCCTAAATTAGTTTTATTTGGTGACATCAGTAATTTGATGGTTTTATGTCTGTCATCCTCCCAGTGAGGATCAACGTGTTCTTTAGGAGCAATATTTTTAATCTCATAATCCCCTTTATGAGAAATGCTTTTAATTTCAGAGACCATGAGCACTGGCACTGAGACAATATATATGAAAAAAATTCAAGAATGAAACTATAGGAAACACAGGATGGATCTGGCACAATTACAGTGCTTTCCTTCTTCTGGGATTCTTCACTACTAGCCAATAAAGCCCAGGATATGTTGGAATGCTACTAATTAACTCACCTCTTGCCACGACAACTGATATGCCCCTGGGTTCCAGGGAAATCTTATGAACCATATGAGAAGCAGTACTTAGCCAGAGCTGGGTGAACTAAGGACAACTTTAATGTGTTAATAACTTTGAAATCTGAAATCCAGTAGCAAATTGAGTTTTGTACAAAATAAAACTCAGACATCTACACAAACGCCAATGTCAGAGTTTCACAAGACAAAGCACTTTATATTTATGTATTCCACTCTTTCTGGGTCTATGTAAAAAACACTGGTGCAGGAAGAGACCACAGGTGCCCCCAGCAAAATGCCTCCAATCTGTGGATGGGCTACAGTAATGTAGCATTACCCTGTTCTGCCCACAAAGCACAATAGTGACTATGGTGTTTTCCAGTCCTATGGAAAATCCTGAGTTCCATACCTGTGTCTGTACAGATGCACATGTAGGAGGTGTAATGAAGAAAAAGCATACATAGCAAAATTAAATGGGGAAAGTGAAAAAAGGGGAATTGCTTAAATAGCTTACAGATGGTAACTAAATTAGTTGAAAGCTGAAGGATTGTTTTTGCAACACACAGCTCAACAGCACTGTAAAACTTCCATTATTGTAACCCAGAAGCTCCTGAGAACTAGTAATTACCAGAGCTGAACTCCTGGGCCCTCGTATTTTCCTACCCATGGGCCAGCTAGATCAGCCTCCAAGTCTTCCTTCCCCCAGTGCCTTCCAGACTCCTGGAAAGTACAGCTGGGAGGGTGAAGAAAGGTCCCCTTCCACCTCTCAGGTCTCCTGCCCCATTCACCTGATTTTGAACAACAGACACAGTCTCTTCCACATGCCCCATACGCTCTCCTGCCATTCCTTCCCTGTGTTTCACAGCCAGCAATCCCTCTGCCTGTTCCTGTGCTGGGACACTGGGACAACACCTGGAACACGCTGCTCCAGAGCCAGGTGGTCTGCAGGTCACGTCCAGTCTTGTCAGGGATAACTTGGAAAGCTCCTCAGGAAAAGGTATCTTGCCTGATATTCCACCCAGAACTGATGGCTTAGGTGGAGTAGGAGGTGGGGTGCAGGCAGCAAGGAAGCACAGCCTTAAAGTTTTGCTCACTGTGATGAGCCCTCACTCCCTGCATCCATCTTGTCATCTGCTCCCAGCTGACTGGCACATAAGTCACATTTTCTCTGTTATGCACATTTTTCCAGTTTCCACCCCAGCCATGCTGCCTCAGATAGTTCTGGGAAGACCAAGCAGGGTGAAGGGGTAAGTGCACTAAATTAAACAGAAGTACAGCCTCTGCTTGGGTTCCCAGTGAGTATAAAACTGACTTATCATCCCCCCTACCTAGTGGAGCATTGTCACAATGTAAATAAAGCAAATTAGCATTAGAACAGAACCTGTGAAAGAATTTACTGAACATTCATCCACATTCTCTTTCTTAAACTCCTGATGTAAAGACTGGTAATAATGGAGAAGCATCAACTCATAAATCCTAAGGTTATTCCACGTGTTAAGTGCTATCCCACTAAAATTTTATGCTTGATTTCAGGTCTGAATTCATCCAGCTTAAATGCCTCTCCTTGTTTTTCACTCTGCTACATTACTTGTGTGCTTTGGTTAAAAGTAAGTGGAAACAAAGACACAAATGCTGCAGCCTGCAAGAGGAGCAGGATTTGCACTGACACGAAGAACAAGGCTAGCATTGTTCAGAGTAGTTAAAAAATGTAATGAAAACTATTTTGGTCATAAAGTGTTGTGCAAAATCTTCATTTTTTTTAAAGGAAACAGCCACTGTCTGGGATATTTACAATAAATTGTTGAGAAACGAAAATTTCCCTTTTTAATCTGTTTGAAATGACTAACTTGTTGTAAGTCAAATGTCACCTCAGTGACACCACTTCAGCTGAGGTACTCATTCCTAACTCTCCCTTAGCTTTTTTTGACAAAAACTGAAAAAAGGTAATTATTTTTGTGCAAAGTAGAAAGAATTTGATGATCACATGCAGAATCCCTTTCTTTTGAAGGGGAGAGACGAGGAAGGGGAGGAATTCCTGATTTATGATCAAATATAGACTTGTTCAAGTGTAAAGGAGACCCCTCCTTGAAAACACTTAAGCTGGTGCTTAACTTTATTACTGTGGCAAAATTAGGCATGTGCTTGAGTGGTTGCAGAGTCAGAACCATAAAATGTCATAGCCTTTATAGCTACAAGTCTGGTTTCTGCCTGCTGCATCTAATAAACATTAGGAGGTGAAATTCTGTCCCCACTGGGGTCAGTGGTAAAACTCTCATTGCCTTCAGCAGAATCAGGATTTTGCACAAGAACTCTCCAGCATTGTCACTGGGGGTCACAAGATGGTATGAGCAGAGAGAGTCCATCTGCTTGCTCTTGTATGGACACTTTTATATTTAATCTTTTCAAGTTGTTTTTGCCCGAAAATGAGCAGAAATGAAATATGCAAATTCTAGTGTACCATACATACTGAACATACACATACAGAACATGCTGATGGCTATATGTGGCACTTAAGTGGTGGACTTGGCAGTGTTAGGTTTACTGTTGTACTCCATGATCTTAAAGGTCTTTTCCAACCTAAATGATTCTGTGATTCTATGAAAATACACAACATGCTGTTCTGTGTTCCTCCCAGTAAAATTCCTTCTTATAGGCTTGATCCTTTAAGGGAAAAAAAGGTAATTGTAGCACCATTAGGGTATATTTTATATTTTCCCACATTTCTTAGAGCAGCCTTGCTTAGGACATGAGTAAACTGGTATTTTTCCTGTAAATCGCAACCTTCAAGCCTCAAGTCAGGCACTGAAAGTCTGTGTAGATGGTTTGTTTGCCACATCCCCAGCTGCAGCTGAGTTTGGGTACTGTATTCCTGCCGTGCTCTCCCTAGAGATTCCTGGTTTAATTTTTGTGAAGTCTCGTGTCCAAGGATAAGAAATGCACCCGGGATTTCCCAGTGCGATCACGTGTCGGATTGAAAACGCTCCTCTCTTGTGCACATGTCCCTGTCACTGCTGATCAAAAAGGTATTCAAGAACCACCTTGCTCTGTGCTCCAAGATTAATTTCATCCAGAAGAGTTAAGTCAGGCTTTCCCTTTGCAAATCAGATTCTGCTCCACCTCGTCTCAGTTCTTCCTTCCAACATAAACTTTTAAGCCCAGGGTTTATTACCTCCATCCCTCAATCACTTACTGTGTGACAGCACATCAGAACAACATCATTTCCATCCCCCTCTGAGCAGCACAGTCTAATCAAGTAACGTTTCCCTGAAAGTCATCCTTTCAGATTGCTGTACTTTATTTTAGCTAATAAAGGGCCTTAAGGAGTTTTATGCAGAGTTCATTTTACGAGGTTTAGAAAAGAATCCCACATTCACTGTTTTTCCCTTCAAAACCACCCAATTCTTTTTTCCTGAGAGCCAGGATGCAATCCTGGATGGAGAGATTACAAATCTCAGGCTTGCTTTGATTTCTTAATTCCACAAGACAGAGATTAGTCTATTACACTTCAACAATTCCATTTGCTATAGAAAACCAGTGTTGGCTATTTTGTTGGAATTTTGTTTTCACTGTGATCACAGGAAAAGCAATCAGACCCAATGCATTTTCAACATGCAGTCTTGTTATACATCAAAGGCTCATTGAAGACAATGACAACTTCAAAATCAGCATTAGCATCAGTACTTTTCAGTCATAAGAGAACAAATGGTTAGAAATAAAACCAAGTTACCATGAGACAGTAATGGTGGGTGTTGTTTCGGTGTCACAGTGTATTCTGTCCATCTGGTTAAGAACATCTGTCTGCACCTCAACCAAAAAAAAAAAAAATCTCAATTTTTTGCATAAAAGGGTGCTTTGTCATTGACAATAAAAAGGATCTTCACTTTTTTAATGAAAACAAAGAATAGAAATGTTGTTAGTATTTTCATCTACACTTACTCTACTGTATATTTAAATTGAGAATACTCCACAGTTGTCTTTCCTCTTGCTTTAACTCACCTGCTTCAGTCCTCTCACCCAACTTTCTCTACTGTTCTCTTCCTATTCTGCTCTTCTCTGCAACTCCCATTCTTTTCCACCCATCTTTATATTCATTCACTAAAATAAAATATTTTCTTTTACCTGACTCCAGAACAGTATTTCTTACAACTGCTCTAAGAAAGAAAAAACCACCCCCAAAACACCCAAACAAAACTAAAAAGGAGAGGCACAGAAATCCTGCACATTCCATCTTCTCTTTGCAACTCAATCTCTTTCTGCCTCAAATACCACCCTCTCTTTTTTTCTCCTCACATATACTTCTAACACACAGGTGAGGGGATCTCCAGTGTCCCATCCCATCAACCTCATCACACTGTAAGGAAAGGGATGTAAGAAATTGAGCAAAGCAGCAACAACAGCTCAGGGCAAGGCTGTAGAACAAGACCTGAGGCAGCATTTGTCCCACAACTTAATTTTAAAAGAACCTACCATGCAATACATGGGGTTTGGTGTTTATGTCATGTGGTTTTCTAAACCCAGCATCAACGGGTTGTCACTGACCGACAGAATGATCTGCTCTTGGCAGTGCTGGTGGCTCAGTCACTGAAGTGTTTCACTTGGACTCTGTCAGGCTGAGACAGGCTCTGCCGTCCTTCCAGGCCCTGACAAACAGCCAGTTTTAGCCCAAAACATCGTAGCACACTTCACTGCATGAAATGTTCATTTTCTCATATTTTTCAGGTCTCACATTCTTTTGTATCCTTCTCATCTTGTAATTTTTTAACTGCATTCCATAGGTGTCTAAAACTATTCTCCATTCACAGGCATATATGAGCAGATAATTAAGATAAATTCTCAGTGAAATAAATGGAGATTGTCAGGTACCTAGTACTCAGGAAATATCAGACTATTTATATAGCTTCAAAGTTTAATGTTTGGCTTATGCTTATCTGGAGAGCTGCTGAAACCACTGCAGAATTATCGCTCTGATCAGGTAGTTATATATATATTTTTTTTTTTTACAACAGTCATTAATAGAAAATATTATTGTGATAAAAAGTAGAATAAAGACAGTAACAGAGGTGTTACGTTCTAGCAGTGTTTTGTAAATGCAGTGCTCTGAGGTAGCACTTTATATTTCACAGGGGACTATCTTTTTCCATTTTCTGTTCAAACAAAGGCAGGGCACGCTCTGGATACCGCAAAATATTTTATTCTGCTTGGTTACAGATTATGAAATATAAAGTTTTTTGTCTTCCAGAGGATCAGTAGATATTAAGGATTGATTCTTAATACTTTGCCACAATTCTTGGTTTTCTATAATTTTATAAATTTTAATATTTCTATAATATTAATTTCATATTAATTAATATAAATATGTATCAGTGAAGGAAGACATACATGCCAAGAAAACAACACAGAGACAATCAGGAAGGATCCCTCACAACAAAAACAACACGCTGATTAATTGAAAGCCCATTTCATAACTTGTCAGGAAATGCCAGCGATGCATATCAATTTCAAAATAATAAGCATTAAATAAATACAGAAAACCGAATGAAGGAGGGCTGTTATGAAAGCCCCGTGCAGGGCCAGGAGTTGGACTGGACGAGCCCTGTGGGGTCCCTTCCAATTCAGCATATTCTGTGATTCTGTGCAGCCTTTTACCGGCAGCAATAAACCCCAAATCCTGGAAAACCTAAAATGCTCCAAGACCACATGCCCTTACCCAGTACAAAAACCGTCTCATAAACTGCATATAAATTAGGAACAAAACAATGGCAACAGCCCTGAGATTACATTTGTGAGGAGAAACGGCTCATCCGGGAAAAAGGTCACCAACCCACCTGCCTCCGTGTAACCTGAGCTCGGGTCAGTTCCTACTCTCGGCCAAGTCTCTACCAGCTTGAACGACAGCTGACCATATTGATGCTCAGAAATTCAACGTCTCGAGCTTAGAAACTTAACTCTTGTGCATATTTTGGGGGAAAACAGACCCTTCTGTTCCCCTCGCGTCGCCCGCTAAGAACGGAGCCCGTGAGGGGGGCTGCGCCTCCCCCGCGCCTGCAGGGGGCGCTAACGTGGGGGGGAGAGGAGGGGAGAGTGAGCGGCGCGCGTGCGCGCGGGGCCGACGGCGCGTGCTCAGAGCGCGCGCGCGCGCGCCGGGCTGGGGCGGGGCGGGGCGTGGCTCGCGCTCTCCCTGGTAACGAGCACCGCGCGCGGGGCCGCGCCCTGCCCGGGCCGCCCCCCCACGGCCCCTCACGGCCCCCGCACCGCCGCCATGCAGGGCGAGGACGCCCGCTACCTCAAGAGGTAACCGCGGAGGGTGGGCGCAGTAGGTCGTGCTGGGAGAGGGGTGGGAAGGGGGTCGTGGGGCTCAGGTTGTGCTGGGAGGGGGCGCGGTGTATGGTGCGGGTGCGGGGTGTGAGGTGGTGGGGTGGGAGACGCAGGTGCCGCAGGGTATTGCGAGGGGGCGGATGGGAGGTTGTGGTTGGGGGAGGACAAGGGAGCTGAGGGCGTGGGGCTGAAGGTGTTTTAGCCTGTGCTGGGGGGTGAGTGGGGCGTGGTGGGTTGGGGGGCAAGAAGGGGCTGTAGGGAGGTGATGGCGTGTGGGGCTGAGGATTTTGGTGGGGGCTGAGTGAGGTGTTGGGCTGCGGGCAGGTGATGGGGTGTGTGGCAGAGGTGTTGCTGATGTTACTGCGGTCTGGCTTGGAGGATGGATGGGAGATTATAGGTGAGGAGGTGAGTATGGAGTGTGTTTTGAGACGGGAGGTCATGAGATGGGTGGAGGGTACTGGGGGTGAAGAGTGGCTGGTTTGGAAACTGGCTGGAGGTTGTGGTGTGGGGGGTAATGTGTTTGGTTTGGGAATGGGAGATAGATTTGTTTAGGCAGCTCCTCCTCAGCCTGCCCCAGTGTGGTGGGCAGGAGGATGGGATGAGGACCGGAAGGCTGGGTTAGGGATGAGTGAAGTTTATAAAGTGAGGATAGGAGGAGAGGTGGGACGGGTCCTGGTTCGGGGAAGGTGATAGTTTGAAGGGATGCTCTGGTTTGAGGAACGCTGTGGTGGCATTTTATGCTGTACATTTGGGATGTACTGAGGTGGCAGTAAGTGGAGAGGAGAATAGATGCTATTAGGAGATGAGTGGGGAGGGTTCGTGGGTGTTAAGGGTTGGAATGGGGCATGTGGCTGATTTAGGGGTCAGGGATGGGATAACAGGCAGTAAGGCCAGGTTTGGGGAGCAGCTGGGAGAGATGAACTGATTTGGAGGAGATGTTAGAGCATGCCATGGCAGATTGGGAGGGAGAGGTAATAGGATGGGATGAACAGAATAGTTTGGGAATTAGGATGGAACTGAGAGGTAGCTATGGTATATAAAGTGTATTGTCTGGGTTCGATGCTAAAGATGTGATGAATGAATGGTGCCTTTATCTGTCTATTTGGCAGTGAGACCAGTCAGCCTAAATAACAGGGCCTGAGCTGGCAACTGTTAGATGTCTGTCAGTTGTTTCAGAGCAAAAGTGAATGAATCTCAAAAGATGCCAGACCATGTAGGCCTCTGTTCAGAGGTGATGTGTGAACAATGTCACTTCCTGTGATTGTGCAGGTGATTTTCGTCACATCTTGAATCCTGTGGAGTTCCTGGCCTTCTCTTTTTTTTACACTTCCTTTCCAGTTATTAGTATTTGCAGAAGTTGTTGTTTAGACTGTCTAGGTTTTGCTTTTTTCCCCCCTCATAAGGCACATATTAAGATACATGATTAGAAACAGTGGGGGCAAAAAAACCTCTTGATAATCTTTGAACATTAGTTCTGTCATTTGTTTGCCGTAATGAGGAAAAATCAAATGTCCACCTTTAATTAAGTAAATAGATGTAACTTTAGAGTAGTGCCTGTTTTTAGCCTTGCATGTTCAGTTTGTGCCATCTTTTGTGATTTTGGAGGAATCTTTGTTTTGTAGTCATCCCTGCAACAAGTGTAGTTTTCTCTCTTTCCTGGAGCACAAACCAAAAAATATCTGCTGTGACTGGTCTGGTACTCCTCTGATCCCTATTTCCCTTTGTCATCCTCCATGAGCACTCCCCCTCCCACCAAGTCTGACTTGCTGGGATTTGTTATTGGATTTTCAGTGTTACCCACGTGTGCAATTTGTCCCACTTTTAGTTAGGATAGTTTGGGTTTGCTTTTTCTCTCTGAAGGAATTAGTTAATAAAGGATATTAACACTTGATCTTTGGTTCTGTGAGCTCAGCTAACCCAGCTTTTGTCTGTAGAAAAGGCCTTTCTTTCTCTTTTAAACCTTGAACAGAACTGGGTTCTTGTTGACAAAGCAAGCAGTGAAGTGAAAGGATGGGCTGATATGCATGAGAGCTCCCTGGTGCAGGGCTGCTTCTACCAGTTATAGTAATGTCTGCATTTTTAAACGTTTTATGAAGTGACTTACAGACTTAGGATGTGCAAAAAATCAGTAAAGCAAATGTTTGTTGATTTGAGAGGGGAGGAGGGGTTGTTTCTATAAATAAAGATGTTTTTTGTGATGCTGACAGTCTGAATGGGGTGTTTTCCAAATGAAAAACAACTTCAGTGGCGGGGTAGTATATTTTAGTGTAGGTCCTCAGGCATTTCACAAGGTAAGATTTTTTGGAGAGGGAACTTGAGTGTGTATTGATTTGTGACTTCATTAGCTCAGAAATAGCTCGAGCAGTGAGGGTGTTTGTCAGTGTGAGAGGGCAGAAAATCTCTGCAGCTGTAAGTTCTTCAGCTTATCCATCTGTCCCTCTTAAGGAAAAAATTAAATATGGGAAGTGCTAAAACCGTTTAAGCAGTCTTAGGCTAAGGCTCTGCTCCTTGCTAAGCTCATCAGTGGTTTACTGGTGCCAAAAAGAGAAGGTTTCACTCCTTCCTTTCTATCCCTTATCATAGATAAGAAATATTATTCCTTTTCTGTAAAGCACTGTCACACATTGAAAAATTTCTGCCCGAAACATGAAGAGTTTCCTGGTGGATTGCTGGAATTGTCTGAAAGGGTTTGACAGGCCCTCATGCTGAACCCCAAGGTGACTCTCAGGAGCAGGGGAATCATGGGAAGATCTAATCCTTTTGGAAGTGATGAGCTGTTAGCTCAGCTTCATTCTTGTAAAACTCTACCAGGCTCCTTCAGGCCTACTTATTCTCTACCCATCCTTTCCTTTATATCTGTAAATATTGCTAAGCTGTCACTTACCTGAGGTTTTGACTGTCAGGAGGAGTGGTTGCAGTTGTGACCTCCTGGTAGGTCTGAATATGTCAGAAATGTATTTTAGAGTGTGGAGTGAGAGCTGGATTCTTTTGAAATGAATTTGCTGTAAGTTTTCTGCCATGCAAGTTTGGACCTCATGAAAACAGAGAACATACTATAATGAAGCATCTGCTTCAAGGTACTGTCAAAGGGAGAGAAAAATCAGTTCTTCAAAATATCTCAGGTCATAATGGAGTTCTGCTGCAATCTCGTGGAAGATGTTGCTCTTTAGTAGTGTGATATATTTGTTTACCCTGTAGCTTTATGTCCTTGCAGTTGAACTGGACATTTCCCACAGCAGACCTTTCTGTGGTTTGTGAGGTTTTTGGGCAGCTGTATCTCAAGACAAAGGTATTTTTTGCAGTTGTCTTCTGCACAAGGGAAAGTGGCCTCCTTAGTAGCTGCGTAGATGGAGACACCCATTTCAAACACTTTCTGATGAGAGTGGTTACCCTGCAGGCTGCATCTGGGTTTGCTAACATTTCCAGCTCTTTGAGGTTGAAGTAGTTTTCCCTGATCTAATTGACCCAATTCCATAGTTAGCTGCTGTCTCATTTGTGCCATAGCCCGCTGCTATCCCATGGATGCTGATAAAACTACGGGTGAAGCCACCTGTAATTCTGTTTATTGACATGCTCTGTCTAAAAAACCCAAAAACCCAACAAAACTCCAAAGCAAACAAACACCCCCCCGCCCCCCCACTCCAAAAACCAAACCTGCATTTTAGAGGTGTTTTTAATCTGCATTGTTTTAGCAGCCTGGTTTATGGCCTGACTGAACAGACTGGATTGGTAATACCAAGTGGAAAAGGGACGAGTATCAGTGTTACCACCAAAGAAGAGATTTGTAACTGTGTTCTCTGGATGTGGTTCTGTCATTGCTTGAATACAGGAATGATGTGTATCTTTATGGCCTGTTGTCCATGCGCTCTCCTCAGGGCTCTTGTATCTCTGTGTGGACACAGAGTTGCTGGCACAAAGGAGGAGAGAGCAGGACAGGCCCTTTTGGCATTGACATACCCGTACATATCCTGGAGAATACTTTTTCAAGATATCTGTAGCTATAGAAAGGCAGGTAGACCTGTTTGATTTATACTGGTTGATGGCAGCTGTTGATCTTGTATTCAAGCCTGGCAAAGACACGAGGAGGTGAAGAACAGGAGCAAAGAGGTTTGTGCTTCAGGAGAGAACAGTTAATTTGAAATTTGAATTGTTTGTAATTCAATCTTGGTAGATTTTAAACTGTTAAGAGTTAGCCAAGAGAGTGACAAAAAATTTCCGTTTTTAAATGACTGCACTAAATCAATGCCATTAGACAAAGATTTGTCAATACTGACAAGGTAATGGGGAATCCACTGGGAAATTCGCCTCCTTGATGAAATGCATTTTTTTTCCTCACTGTAGTTCCTTAACAGAGCTGAGCAACGTGGAACAGGTTAAACCTTTGATTTCTTTTCTTCATTTCTGTGACTGAGGCTTGACCAGTGACTTGGATGTGTCTGTATGTACTAGAGGCAGTATGTCCCTGGCACTAGGCTTTGGTACTGCGGCGTGAAATGAAATACAGTAGAAGGAGAGCAGGGCTTGAGTTTAATGTCTGAACAGAACAGGAGACAGGTCATTGTTACTGATTTCTGGTGTATTTTCTGAGCTTTTAATTTAATCTAATCCTCTTTCTTTCTTTATGGCAGGAAGGTAAAAGGAGGCAACATAGATGTGCACCCATCTGAGAAAGCCCTCATTGTCCACTATGAAGTGGAAGCAACAATTCTGGGAGAGTTGGGAGACCCCATGCTGGGGGAACGCAAGGAATGCCAGAAAATGTAAGGTCATTGCAAGATCTGATAGTTTTTTCTGGCTTTCACAGTCGTGGATTCAATAACTCAAACTATCAACCGCCTCTGAGAAATAGTAGGTTTTAATCTTTATAAAACTTAGTGCTGGCTTTCAGAGCCAGGAAGTAACATGCGCCTGGGAAGGTTAACATCTGAAACACATGTTGTACACTAGTTTTCATCCATGTACTTTAAGGTGTTTTGTAAAAAAAACGGATTACTCCCATTTTACGTGATCGGCACTTGAGATAGAGAAAAGTGAAGTGATTGGTTCCTGCTCAGATGATAGTTCCTGTTGGAGCAAGTAATACTGTTGAACATCCTGACAGCCTTATGCTCCAGCTGTTTGCTCTCCTGTTGTTTTGATCTGCCCCCCCACTAATGAATTCACTTCAGTAGCTGCATTTTATTTTTGCCTGGTGTTTTCTTTTAAGAGCATTAAAACATTTACCATGCAAAAAGCCCAGAGAATTGTCATAACTTGTTTCCAAGCTGCAGGTTTGGACTTTTTCTAGAATCATGAAATCATTAAGGTTGGGCAAGACCTTGTGTAAGTGCACAGAAGAAGAATAATTGAAGAAAAAAACAGAATCCTTAAGCTGTCTCAAATTTTTAAAGATACTGGAAGTGTTGATCTGTTTTCAGAGGGATCAGCATAACTTGCATCTGTGATGTGGTGGAATTCCATTTTTGATCCGTCCTATTGTTAGTGCCCACAGAGATTTCTTACTGCTCATTGCTTGTGGACCTGGCTGCAGATCTGCCAGAGCTGTGGGAGGCTCCAGGCACTGCAAAAGAACCTTCCTGTGCAGTCAACACCCAGAACTGTTTCTCATTTGGGATTTGTTTTAGTGTGCAGTGCTCCTTTGTGGTGCTTGCACTGTTTTTGGGTATATTGCAAATCAGTTACTGTCTTTGGTGTCTGAGATGGTTGTAAGGGATCTGTTCATACAGCTGTATTTAATGTTGCAGCTTGAAGGCTGATGGACAGTTACGCTCTGTCAAATCTGTTTGACAGTTAGTTGCCATTTGGAGTTCAGAGAGCCACCACTTAGACAGGCACAGGCATTGGGTGTATCAGGATCCTTTCTGCTTCAAGAAATTCATGACTGTGTAAACATAATCAAAGAACTGAAGATAAGTCTCTTTTCAGTTTTTAATTTTTGTTGTCTGTGTTGCAGCATTCGGCTGAAGAGTCTTAATGCAAATACAGACATTGGTTCCCTGGCTCGGAAGGTGGTTGAAGAGTGCAAGCTCATTCACCCCTCCAAACTTGGGGAAGTAGAACAGCTCCTGTACTACCTGCAGAACCGCAGAGATGCCTCAGCAGGAAAAGGTAAATAACATAGGAACAAAGTAGCTTGGGGCTGGGGTGCTTCAGCCTTGAACAACTACTGGGTGGGGTTTTTCTAGCCGAGATCCTGACTTGCTTGATGTACGAGTTCTCTGGAGACAATGACAGTGAGGGAGATGTACAGTTTTATCACACTTGGAAAAATTACCATCTTGGAATGAGATTTGAGGAAATGATCTTTTTAACAATGAAAGTTTACTGTTTTGGTTAAACTTAGTATTGATGGTTCTTACAGGCTGCCTTCAGCTTTAGCAGGACTTGAGAGGTGCAGGTTCTGCGATTTGGTGCAGCCTCTTCATGTTGAATCTGCAGTCACAGTGACATCAAAAGGATTTGAGGATCTTCCTAGAAGAACTCTGTCAGCACCTGTTGCCAGGATAGATAGGATTCCTGGGCTGAATTTGCAGTCTGTAAAGCTGGAGAGAAAAGTTTCAGAGCCTGAAAAGCTTTGGTACAGTGTAGCAGACAGCTTGGGTATTTCTCTCATCTTGTCATCTTAAGTTCCTGGCACCTTGGTGGTCCTATTTATACCTTAAACTTCCTGCTCAGGGGACAATTTCATATTTAACTTCAGATCCTGTGCAACCTTATGGTTATCTTGCAACCTATGGTTTCTTGCAGCCATGAAATGGTAAGCTTTGTTCTCAAGTTCTTATCTTTATGAGGCAAGTTTAAAATCAATATTAATGTTATATGTATGCTTTGATTGTAACTCCTTTGGGTGGTTTACCCTCTTTTATTCTGTCTGCATATCTTGGTGTATCACAGGGTACAAGCAGAATCAAAACTGCCAAGGTATCTCGGTGTGGAAGTGAGTGTTGTCACTCTGGGCTTGCACTGAGGTTTATTACCCTTGGTCCCCCCAGCTGAGGGGGCTGTAAGTGATCCTTTTGACTGAGTTGCCAAAAGTCATCTGAGGGTCTGTTTTGCTCCCTGTGGGCTGTTCAGCTTCAGAAACCTGACATACCTGTGTTAGTCTGACAGGTCAGCTGGACTCAAAAGGGCTTTGACCTTGATTTAACTGGGATGTTTACTATGAGAACACTGGGTATGTTTTTCGTCTGTGAATGTTGTAATGTAACTGCATCCATGTCTTTTTCTTTATAGAAAAGAAAGAGAAATCCAGTAAGCCAAAAGATCCACCCCCATTTGAAGGAACGGAGGTAAATATTGGTGTTAAAAGAGAAATGCAAACCCCAATTACTGCGTCAGTAAGCAGTTATGAAAGGGGAGAGGAAATGCTGAATTCTTGGGTTTTTTTGCTTCTTGTTTTTTAAACAAAGAGCTTGGTTTGGAAATAATGCACAATGGAAAAAAATGATCTCCATAAAGGGTAAAATATTTGACTTGCATACTGGCCCCTCCAAGTATAGCGCTCAGCGGGACAGCAAGTGGGGTCTGGAACATCGGACAGGACTCTGGGAGTTGTGCCTGAGCATCCTTTGTTTTAAGTAATTAAATCTTCTCAGATTTCCTGGTGTTCATTGGCAGTGATTCTGGATGTGTTGAGTTTTTTTAAACTTGTATTTTATTTTTCCCTAAGATCTTAACTCCAAGCTATGTGCTCTTTTGTCTCGTGCTTGAGTAATGCTGTGATTGATGGTGTTGAATTGCCATCTCTCTCTGTGAAACCCTTGCTTGTGACTGCTTTCAGATTGATGAAGTTGCCAATATCAATGACATGGATGAGTACATTGAGCTACTGTATGAGGACATTCCTGACAAGGTGCGTGGCTCTGCCCTCATCCTGCAGCTGGCCAGGAATCCTGATAATTTGGAAGAGCTGCTCATAAATGGTAATTTTAAAACACAGTGGTAACGTCTCTTAATATTGTGCTGTTAATTTTGTGGTGCTTTCTTTTCAAGGGAAAAGTAGTTCACCTTCAGTTTGGGTTTTCTCTAGTTTGAAAAGCTCTGTTTCTCCATACATGTCAAAGCCCAGTTGGATCTCTACAAACGGGTGCTGCTCAGATTGTTCTTAAATGGGCCTAACACTGAAGTCTTCCTGCCCTCAATAAACTTCAGCTGTTTTTTCTCATCTTAGTTATTTTGATGCTAAATTAACTTCAGCTGGCATTACTGCTGGAGATGAGGCTGTATTGTTGTATCCTGTAGATCAGAAAACTTGCTTTGAAAAGGGGATTTGCTTGCTGACATAAGTTAATTTTGTAATTTTTTTCCTTGCCCCTTTTGTCTCTTTTGCTGAGCCCTTATACCCTCGCATTCCTCAAATAAATGATGACTTCAGTACATACCCATCCTGCAATGTCAGCAAGCAAGATGGAATGGGAGGGGAATGGTGAGCCATGAAATAATGGCTTGTCCCCATGAGTTGTTGCAAATATTTTAGTGTTTAACGTTCCCAGTTGCTGCTTTTCTCTGATCATGTAACGTGGTGTGTGTGAAAAGGGACTAGGTAGGGGAAGGTGAATGGAAAAGTGAGATGAAATAAGACAAGAAGAAATATAAACTGAATTATTACATAATAGGAAGTTGATTCAAGGGGAAAAATAAATAGAAAGGTGGATAAGAAATACTGTCTGTCAAGGTAGAATGTAAAGAGGATTTGAAAGTGAAAATTATGTTTTAGACAGGGGATACAATGTAGTATGGAACAGGCAGCTGGCAGAGGCTACAAGATCTGAAGGCTGGTGGTATCTCTAAGATGACTTCAGTGTTTGGTTGCAGTTTCCTTGCCTGTTGCCATCTCTCAGGGTTTGTGACAGGATGACCAGCCAGGGTACTCCCTATTTTTGTATTGTCTCCAAACAGAATTTGTGAGCAGTGGTACGTGGTAAAGTGAGATACCTGTGACAATCTTCTGTTAGAAAATTGATAGGTGTAGAATAAGGTGTATTCAAATTCTGAGACTCACAAGACAAAAGGAGGGAGGTGAAATGCTGATGCTCATCTAAATCTTGTTTCACTTCAGAAACTGCCCTGGGTGCATTGGCCAGAGTGCTGAGAGAAGACTGGAAACAAAGCATCGAACTGGCTACCAATATAATTTATATTTTCTTCTGCTTTTCAAGGTGAGTGCAGAGTCCCTGTATATAGGGACATAAGGAACTTAGCTCTGCTTAGTGGCTTTTCATTTGTTTTCTGTGCTGCAAAACTTCACTGAAACGGGGAAAAAATTTGCTGAGTCAGAAACACACTTGTGCCTCAATTTTATCACTTCCAACAAAAAGAACCCTCATGGTCAGGCAGCGTGTGAGGGAGCTGGGAAGAAACTAGTAAGGATTCTGATCCATAGCTTTCTGTCAGAAATAAAAGGTGGCTGAGCTGCCACCTGTGATTTCCATCAGCATTCCTACAGGGCAGAAATGGTATTCAAAACCAAAGTGAGTGCTTGCTCCTCTTTAGCTATGCCAGTGTTTCAGCATACCCTGCCTAGAAATAATTCAAATGGAATTTGCATTGCAACTTGATTTTAGGTCTCTGCTGTAGATCTGGTGAGTAGAGGGTGCTCTGAAGCACTTACAGTGTGGAAAGCAGGGCTGATTGGAAAACATTTTCCTTTACGCATGAAAACTGGAATGTGTTTTTATTTGGACTTGGAACAACAAACTGTTCCTTGCCCTTCTACAAGTCTGAAAAAATATTGGTGTTTTCAGGAATTGCTCTTGTTTTGAAATAATTTTCCAATAGAGAAGTGTTATAATGGGGCACACAGTAAATGCCTTTTTTAATATTTCATGTGCTGCAGTGTTGGGTCATTGCTACCATAGATGTCAAAATGGGAATGGGGTTGTTTGCATTTATTCCTCACAAATATTATTTCTTCAATGTAGTTTTTCTCAATTTCATGGAATTATCACACACTACAAAATTGGAGCTCTGTGTATGAATATCATAGACCACGAACTGAAGAGACATGAACTTTGGCAGGAAGAACTTGCTAAAAAGAAGAAAGCTGATATCCTTTTGATGTTCTGGGGTAGCTTGATGGCTTCTAATTTGTCTTGATTACTGGTATTGGGTTATATGAGATGAGTATACAGCAATTTCTGTAAAAGCAGTAGAATTTACTAGAAAGTGCAAAATATAAATGCAGATATGAAAAAGACCACGAGTGAGGAATTTGGCATGCTGAAGAGGTTAAGCTGAAGTTACTAAGGCAACACAAGAAAAATAATGTTTTATTTTATCAGCAGTATGTCTTAGCAACATTTGTGCTGCCTATTAGGTTGTAATACATCCAGGGCTAGAAGGAAAGAAAAATCATGCCCTAGATTACAGGTGTAGCAGGCTGTTGTGTCTTGACACTGGCTATTGCATAGATCTCTTGCTTTTTACTTGATTCAGTAACACTTCAGAGGACATTAATCATCTGAACTGTGTAACTTTTCTTTAAACTCCTTAACTTCTGCAATTCACTTGATGAAGATCCTGAAAATCAAACCCTGAAAAAGGACTATGAGAAAACTTATAAGAAATACAAAGGGCTGGTTGTCAAGCAGGAACAGCTCCTCAGAGGTACCAAATCCAAATAGCAAATTATTTTGTTGTTGGTAAACATGGCTGAGGGATTCTGTTGGATTCTTGTTATAAACAGGATGCCTTAAACATACTGAATGTGGGGATGAATGTGAAAAGAGCATTGCCAAAGAACAGGGAGAAGATGAGTACTAAATCAGATTGTTTGACACTATGCTGACAATTTTAAAAGTGGTTTGTCAGTCTTAGAGGAAGAGTAGCAAAAGTGATCCACTCAGCTTTTATTTGCTCATGATGTTGGTGTGGCAGGAGTTGAGTATTTTGGTTTTGTACATTTGATTTGGGGTTTTTTGACTTTGCCTAACTTAGCCTGTGTCTGACTCGAGTTGAATGGATTTCATTCCCAGTTTTTGTACTAAAATACTCTTAATGTTAGATTGAAATTATCTGAGTGGCAAACCTTTCCTGAGAAGGGCTTTTTAATGATTCCTATCGGAATGGTAATAAAAAAAAATATAAAAAGCTTCTAGTGATCCTAATTTTTATTTTTTTCAAACCACTATTAGAACTAATGCTTTCTAAACAGGAATAAAAAGCATTCATGGTAGTTTCCTTCAAAATACATTGGGAAGGGAGCAGAATGCTGCTGAAGGTCTTGTTTTCAGCACTTACTTTGTATACAGAGACTTGTTTATTCTGTTGTCTTTGATCTCTTCGTATGATTTATATTGACCTTTGTTAGTTGCCATTTACCTGCTCCTAAACCTTGCTGAGGACACTCGCATTGAGCTGAAGATGAGAAACAAGAACATTGTCCATATGTTGGTGAAAGCACTGGATCGTGATAACTTTGAGCTGCTTATCCTCGTCGTAACTTTCCTGAAGAAACTCAGCATTTTTATGGAGAACAAAAATGATATGGTAAGGCTTGTGGCACTCCACTGCAATGCTGGAAAGGTTGGGGTTCTGAAAGCTTCGTGTGGCTGGAGGGAAGAGGGAGACATCTCTGTCTTCACCCTAAATATCTCTAACACTGTTTATCCTATTTCGTAACAAGTAAAATGAGTAAAAGAAAACCGGCACAACATCCAATCGTGTCATACTGCAGACATTTTTGAAGAACTGTCATCCCAAACACAGAACATGATACATGAAATTCCAAATTTTGAAGCCAACACCCCAAAGCTTTCTAATACCCCCACTTGTGGTGATGCCAATGATCTTGCCCCCAGATTATGCTCTTTTGACAACATATTATTGTCTCTGCCATGTATTGTCTTGGAAAGAGAGGTGATTATCCTTATGGAGCTTGCTAGATGAGTTCACTTGTTTCCTAGGTCAGTTTGATCTTCAAAGGCACCCTCACAACTGTTCCTTCATACTACCAGTAATTTCTGAGAACAGAGGCAGTGATATTCTTGATAAGCCTTTTTTTAGAGAAGTCTTACACTTCTGAAACTCTAGCATGATTTTTTTGGTGACTTTAAGCTCTAGCCAAGTGTCTCTTTTGCTGATCTTTTAATAGATACACGATTTCACTTCTGTGCCTTTATGCCAACAGCATTACATGAAAATGATAAATTTTCCTTATCCAAGAGGTAATCTGAGATTAATGGTACATGTGGATTGTGAGATGAAAAGATCTGTTTAAAAGGAATAGTGAATTAATTGCATCTTTGTTACTGGAACTGTCCTTTGCATGCATGAGCGCTGAACGCTGCAGACAAGAGGTATCTCTGTTACTTACATATGGGACTGTATTAGGAAAATAAGAATTAGGTCTGCAGCCCTCTGATTTGCTGGCCCACTCTCCACATTCCATTGAATTTATTTTATTGCAGAGAGTTTTAATAGTTTTGGAAAGGTTTGAATGTTCTAGGTCAGGTGTGTGAGCATTCCTTACTGATAATAAAGATGATACATTTTTCTCCACAGTATTATTAAGGAAAGCTATCAATGAAGGAGAAGGTGTTCTTATATTTATATTGGGCAGTAATACAAAGATGTCAAAGGCCAAATGAACACAGATTAGTTGTGCAGCACCTGATTCTGAGTAAAACTGAATAATCCATATGTATTTATAGCACATTCTTTCCTGTGGTATTCAAGTGCCATATTAAAGTCAAAGCAGTGAGGTAGGAGTTGTTGCTATCTGATTGTCTTTGATCAAAGCCATCCAGTGAGTTGTTTGGTTATTGCACTATGCTGTGTGGGGAGAGCTGAGTTTCTTTTCTTAGTGTTATTCTGTGTGTATTTATAACTGGAAGACCAGTTACATACGTGCAGAAGTCTGAAGAAAGCAAAGTAATTTTATGTGCTTCCTTCTGGCCAAAGAAGGATCTGGGAAGGAAAAAATGAATGCATTAAAAGATTATGTCAAATAAAAGCAGAGAAATGTTGCTTAGAAAACGATAAAAACTTTCTGAAGTCTTGCCAGTCAATGCTCAGATGTCTTTTCTGGCTGGTAAAGTGAACATGATCTCAGGAACTGATACCACTTCTCAGTTCCTGGATTCCACTTTTTAATTTGAGAGTGATACATGTTTCAAGATGACTTTCATGCTTTTATTAAATTAACATACAGGGCAACGTGCCTCTTCTGAGAGCACATGCAAACTTCTGTCTAGGGGTTCATTTGAAATTCATAATGAAAAGTCTCAAATTCTCTTTGGATGCCAATTTTCTGTCTTTCTTAGTTGGGTCTCTCTTTGACTCTAATGGCAGTTGCTCCAGGGTTGCTCATGTTTAAATTTAAATGAGTTCTCCCACCCCAATCTAGTTTTGCAAGTGATGTCTTCACCACATTCTTGCAGTATTCCAACTGTGAGGAATATTTCCAAGACATCTGAACTGCTTGGTTGAAAAAACGTTTTTAATCAACATTTCCCAGTAACTCAATCTAGAAGACTTCAACCACAAAGGCATAAGCAAAACTACTTCAGATGAAAATGCATTGACAGTCTCTATTATGGCTACAAATTGGATTTGTATTTGCATACACATGCTTGTGAATATATAACACACTGAGAGGGCTTTTATATTGAGGACAAAGTTTGGATGGATTATGGATTTTTTTTCTCGATACACAGGTTGAAATGGATATTATTGAAAAGCTTGTGAAAATGGTACCTTGTGAACATGAAGACCTGCTGAATATCACTCTTCGACTCTTACTAAACCTCTCCTTTGACACAGGCCTGAGAAGTAAAATGGTACATGTTGGTTTGCTTCCCAAACTCACTGCACTTCTAGGTATGTTTTCTTTTGATCTAACACAGACATTTCAGCAGGGGCAGTGAAGCTGTTTACATCATGATGTGCTGTGCCTAAAAGTTGCTACATCACATTTGTCTGCCAAGGCACTTCCTCACTAATCCCAACTTTTTAGCATTCTCATCGTCCTGTCACATGCAAGATTAAAGGGAAGTTTAAAATAATGTGATTTCCAGTAGATTTATTCCTAGGTTCTCTTAAAATGTTGAATGAGTCTTCTGGTCTTTAAAAAGAACTTCAGTAGCTCCCTGAAAACTCTGTGATGTTTGTAATGTTGGAGGAGCACCTAGGAAAAATAGGCAGCATCTTCACGGAGCTTAGCTGATGGAGATACATGTGTATATATATATATAATTTTTTAAATGAAGCTTGATACTTGTAACTTTAATTGTCTGAACAAATCAGAACTTTCCCAGCCTTATCAGCTCCAACTCTGAGCAGTACTGATTTTTAGACTTTCAGCTTGACAGTCTGTAACTTGTGTTAAGATCATGTGAGTACATTGGTTACAAGGGAAACTTTCTGTTGTCTGTAGGGGAAAGCCATGGAGACAATGAGGAGTTTGGAAGAAGCGGAGGATAGTCCAGTTTGATCATTGTTATATGCTGGAGTTCTAAGGAGGGAGTTTTTATTGCTCCTTGTGTGTTCTTTGGCTGATACTACCTAGAAGCCACTCTGGTGGATATATTAGATTTTTAGCAGGATTTGGCTCTAAGGATTGCTGAGTGGGAATAGAGGATCTTGTTTTCTGGAGCCCTAAGTGTGTGAAACACTGATGCAAGACATTGCTAAGGTTTTCGGAAATATATTGGGCTTGGGATGTGCTAAACTCAGTGCTGTATCCAGATATTGTTTGGAACAAGGGGAATGCGATGGTGAATCCATGATGAGCTTTCTCCCCTAGCTTTGTATGGTCTTTTAAAATGGTTTGCCTCCTCAGTTCTACCTTCAACCTCAACATGGCCTTATTGCTGTTCAGTGAATACCATGAAAGCTTACACTGCTTTGGAAGCCTTATTTCTGTTGGTGATTAATACAACACCTACCTGATACATCCTGAAATGCCTCACATCTTTTTATGCTTCCGACCCACAACCATGTTTGCACTTGATATCCCCCTCTGGGCTGAGCTAGGAGGTTGAAAATTGACATTTGGAATCTCTCTTCTTAATGGTTTTTATCCTCAAGAAAATGTTATTTGGTAGTAAGTGAACTGAGAATTGGAAGCTGATGAGGAAATATATTTTCTCTCATTTAAGAGAGGATCTGGCTGGGTGGTTTGATTCATCATGGATTGTAAGCTTCTTGGAGCAGGAATTTGTCCCTTTTTTTTTTTCCTGTGGCAGTTAGTGCTGTGGTCTAAGGCTGGGGCTTCTGGGTGCTTGTCACCCCAGGAATGGCAGGACACAAATCACTGGAGTTCCTGCTTCCAACAAACATTCCCCATTTAATATTAGAGTCAGTCTGAATTCATCAGTTAAATATCTGCTTCCTAGTATTTGTTTCTAATGGGGAGAGGAGAATTGCTTTTCAAATGCCATTCTGCTGGAGTTGTAGGTAGGCCTTTGTGGAAGGCTGTTCAGCTCAGAAGAACCAGCTGCCAAAATTGCATCTGTTCCTGAAGTGGCCATTGGGGCAATCTACAGCAAGTTCTGCTGGTACTTCCACAAGGTGCACTGCCTGGTTTTTTTTCTTTCCTTGACTTGGAAGTCTTTCATCCTTTTTTTTTTTTCTTGCACAGACACATATGCAGTTTGCCCCAACTTCTCCCTGTAGAATTGCTTGATACTTATTTTGTGGTGTGCTGAGAAAGTGTAGGTAGAAATATTGTCTATTACTTGTTTCTTTAAGCCATCTGTGTGATTTGTGAAACTTTTCTTGATACAGTGATTCAAGCAATTGTCAAATACATCACTTTGGTATCCTGTCTGAGGGTGGTCTGCAGACTTCATACTAAGAAAATCATGTACCAGGTGCCCCATTTATACAGGTTTCTGGGGTCTTAAACACCCATTATTCAAGTCAATGCCTTCAGCTCACATTTGCAGGTCATCTCAAAGTGCTAACACAGCACAACAGCTGCTGACAAGTCACCGTACAGCTCCTAATGCCAAGAGGTCAAGTTTGTTGACTCAGCCTACTGAAATTCAGCATTTGTGCAAGCTTTGCCTTTGAGTCTTTAGCACTGGGGTTTGAGATGAGTATAAATTAAGTGTAGTGGGGGTTTAAGGGGAGAATTGAGATGGCAAAGATTAAAGGTCAGGATTTGTCAGGCAGTGGTTTAGGGCTCAGCACTGAGGTGGCTGCAGTTCTGGAAGATGTGCTGCTTTCCCAAGGGACACTTAAATGCTCTTAAAAGAGCAGGAAGGCCCTAAATGTAGGTGGAGTCTGAGGCAGAGGGGATGAACTGGTTTCTGCTGAGCTCTTAGCAATGGAGTAAGTGTGCCATGGATATAATGGAAAAGGACCATCTTCTTTCCATCGCACTCCAGTGTTGAGGCTGCTGTTGAAAGGATGGACATGAGAAATTCTGCTTAGTCTTGGTTTCTGTTTTAATTAGCTTTTTCTTTTTAATAGTGCCAATGCCTGCTTCCCCATGTAGCTTTGCCAGTCAACACCACTTGCTAGTTTTCGTGGCTTCTCTTCACAAGTCTGAAGTATTGTATGTGACAAGACTCCTCTTGCGCCCTCCAGGCACCCAAATTAATCAACTACAGCTGATCTTTGTTATGCTCTAAATCTCAAAGAGCTTTGTGCAGCTGAGGGAAATTTGGCTTCAGACTTAGGATCAGAAGCTGGAGCAGAGCTTTGGAGGCCTGTGAGGTACAATCTGCTTTATTCAGGTTCTTCCATATGTAAGCTGCTTGAGGAGGTATGAAAAGAGATTTTGTTGATTTGTGTGACTTCACTTCTTTGAGAAAACCTTGTAAGTGTTGAATCACCACAGCCTTGCAGAGAATGTTTTTTCTACTATGGCTTTATTTTAATACTTAGAAATTATGTTTACAGAATGATCTTTCCTTTTTATACATACTCCATGTGAATGCTTTATGTGCCAGTGTATGTGAAGCACGGCTTTAGTGGATTAAGGTGAGAATTCATGTGAATTCACCAAGTGGTTTAAACTAGACATTTGCCTGAAATGTGGAAAACACAGATTCAGTGCCCTCCAGTCATCACCTGGGAAGGAGAAACCAAAGCAGCATGTTATGGACTCTTCAGTGGAGGTTTGCTTCACTTTCATGGTACTCTCATTTTGCTTTGCATGGCCTAATTCAAGTGAAGTGGTGTAGAGGAGTGACTTGCTCCAAATATGATAGAGTTTGGTGGTTAGTGTATCTGCTTGTTGAAAATATTCTCACTGAAAGGGGGAAACATAGAGCTGAACTTAAAAGAAAGATGTGAATCTGTTTTCTTAATCCCTGGAAATGCTCTTCCACTGTTGGACACGAGGGA
Organism: Neopelma chrysocephalum; assembly: GCF_003984885.1. Taxonomy (NCBI): domain Eukaryota; kingdom Metazoa; phylum Chordata; class Aves; order Passeriformes; family Pipridae; genus Neopelma; species Neopelma chrysocephalum. The sequence goes on along the minus strand of NW_020897761.1, from coordinate 3,178,994 downwards.
AATGTTACCCTTTTTCATTATTCTTCCCCTGGATGTGTGATTGGTTTCTAAAGTAAATGCCCTGGCAGCAAACAGAAGAAAACATTGTCTGCAAGGAAGAATAAAAAGCCCTCACTTCTTGTTTGGACCAAATCCACTTAAGTTTTTCAGTTAAGTGGCCAAACCAAATACAAATTTTTTTAGTACTGCTCTCTTACATATATGCACAGCTTGTGATCCACATTCTTCTAATAAGGGTGCTATTTTGTGCTGTGTCTGAGTGGTTTCTTAGCCTTTGTGAAGCGAGACAAATAGTTGCCCATTCTCCATGAGAACAGCAGGCAGTTTGTCCAGCAGAACCAGCTGAGTGCTGCTGTGTGTGTCATGGCAGGCTGCAAACTCTTCATGGTGGAGCCCAGCTCAGAAGCAGCTCCTGGCAGCACATGTGTGGTGGGCAGTACCCGTGTCTCTGTGTCCACTCATCAGTCAGTTATCCCTCACAAACAGATGTAAATGATAGGGAATGTTGCAAATGCTCTTACAGTGATACTGGGCTGCTGCTCAAAGACTAAAAGGAGTAGGTTTGGTTCCATGCAGTGAACAGTCATTTCTATAATGAGCTGCTGGACAGTTCTTGGGTGTACTGAATGCATATTGTCTTGAAATGCCATTTTCTTTTCATTCACTCCAGTGCAAGCCATGCTGAAAGATTGAAACCCCATTATGTTTGGAAGTTTGACTTGAGTGTCTCTTTTTGGTTGCTTGAAATTACCAGCTGCTTTTAAAAATGAAAGGCTGAGTGAATGCAGATACTGGTGAGCTGAAAGTGGGTGGGTCACAGAACAGTACCAGCTGTGAATCGTGCCCAAGTGCAGAAGGGCTGTGCATTTGGCTGTGAAAGTGCCACACAGGGCCAAGGTGATCAATCTCAAAAAGATTTCAGGTGATGAGGAACACCTTGGGTTGTGTGTTCCAGTACAGAGTACAGCGGCTAAAAAAAAATTGGCTTTTTGGGTTTGTGTTTAGCCAAGTAGATGAGCGTTTGTTATTCAACACTCTGAAATACAGAGTGCTCAGTCCCAGGTAGCAACAGCATAGTTTTGCCAGTCTCAGTATGTACCCTATGTGCTTTATTCATGAGAGCACCCTGGCCTGGTGGTCTTAATTTCTTTGTGTTCAAGACTTAATATCAGCACACTAAGAAGCAGTAGCCACCTGATCTTACACAGAAATCCAAGGGCTGTGCAATCGTTTGCAAACTCCAAAGTAGGTCAAACTACTCTCAGTTCATTAATTAAGCTGGAGATGGCCAGAGCAGAGGGTAACTTTGACAGTCTGAGTTAGTCCTCACCGAGGAGTCTGTCTTTACTGGGTTCATTGATGGAATCTTTTCTGAGAACTGCTGAAATTCCTCTGATATTTTTCCATTCTTTACAAGTTGGGTTTAATGAGCAATCAAAGAATTGCCAAATAGTTGTATGTTGGGCTTCTTAACAGCCACGTCTTGATATGGTGTGCAGCCAAGCTGGATTATATGTTGACTGCTGTGTAAAAAGCCAAGTAGTACTTTGCTCTCTAATTAACGGAGTGCTGTGTGTTTTTAATGTTCTATTCCTTTTATGAAAGTTTCTTTTAAGAAGGCTTAAAGTAGATGTGTTCTCTTTATGAGTTCACTTGGCCTTTTTGTAATGAACTTATTATGGAGCTTCACACATCTGTTGAAAAATGGAGCTTCTTATAGGCTACTGCAGTGTTTCTTCTGACTTTAATAGGCCTCGTTTATCCTATAAAGAAACATACATTTTCTTACCTGATCAAGTGAGCAAACAATAAGGGTCAGATGTGGCAAAGACCCTAACAAAAAGCACATGTCCAGCCATCAGGGTGAGGTAAAGTCATATCGGGATTGCTTGAAGTTATTAATGGCAGTAAAATTTATGCTTCCTCCTGTTTTCCCAATTAAATTGAGAAACTTTTTTTTCCTGAGGTGGCTCTGCAGCAGCTGGTTCCAATACTACTTGTGTGAATATTGCCTGGGGTGTCTCCATTCCTTTATAGTAGAGGCTGGCTGAAGCACATTAAGTAACAGTTCAACTACAGGGACCAGTCTGTTGGAAAGCAGTAATTATTAAGGGATTTATTTTAATGGTAGCTTTTTTTATCATTTGTGGTGAGTATGGCCAAGGCTTAGAAAAACCCTCAAAAACAAACAAACAGAGAAACCCTGACACCAAAAGAAACACAAACCAAAAACATCTTTTAACATTCAACTTCTAAATCCTTATTAGAAGTGCAGATGGACCTGGCATGTCTGAGTGACTTAAGGAGAGTGTTGGGTACACAATGTGTCTTAAAACCCAGCACTTACCTTGGCTGTGGATTAGACAGCAAACTTTACAGAAAAATTGATTTCTTATTTTGAGAACTATAGAACTCAAAGTAGAGACACATCAGTATTGCTAATACTGTGTTGGAAGCAGAAATAGAACCCCAACTAACCTTCAGGTAAAAGCCTTCACTCTATGACTTTCTGCTTCTGGTAAGTTGCAGTGAATGATCCAGAAAGAAGAACTGAAATTTGTAACATACTTTTGTATAAACTTACAAGCTTTTGAAATCTGTTATCTGAGTTTTTCTGATTCCTTTAACACTGTCCAAAATTGGAAACAGTGTTTTTTCATTTTGTAGCTCTTACAGGTGGAGCCTGGCTAATCTGAACACTCAGGCTCTGACTGTTCAGGTGAGTGAAAGCTCATTGCTGTGGTGTGCTGGTCACAAGTGCATGTGTGTCTTTAGCTGTGTTATTAGCCTTTTTAATGAAGAGGATAACTTTGGTGTAACAAAAGAAACTAACTTCATGTGTGTTGACTGAAAATCAAAATGCTTGTGGCAGCAGCAAGGGCAAGAGTGGAGGGATGGCAACAATTTGAAGATGAGGGAACCAAATTGTTGGAATTTACTAAACTGATGAATGGGAAGGATCCCCTGAGCCAGTATTTCGACTGTGGAGCTTACAATATGTGACTGATTAATTCAATGCTTTTAATTGTTTCTTTGCATATTGCAAGAGCAAATTAATACTTAACAGTAAAAAGTAAATCTAGGCTTGTACATGAACTGTTGACATCTGAGAGCTTTGCAAAGCACAGCTTGGATGCCTAAAGCATGACAGAACAGAAACAACTAGTTCTAGTATCTTGGAAAATCTCCATAAAGAAGGAGCGAGCTCTTCTGCTAATCTTCCTGGTCTGTGGTAACATCTTCATAAAGCCTCTGTGAGGGCCAAGGTCAAAGAGAGAGGAGCACCATTTCCAGAGCCCTTGTGAAGGCTGCAGGCAGAGGGATGACCTCAAAGGACCTCATGGAACAATTTGATAATATTGCCCTCAGACCCTTTGAGCTCCTGCACAGGAACAGCGTCTCTCGGATAATATGGGACTTGATTCTTGTGATCTGGAAGACTCGAGCTCAGCCAATATTTAACTCCACTTTTTGGACTGAGTAAATCTGAACCTCAGCTTTATACTTCAGCATCTTCAACACATGGGTAAAACCAGTTTTTGTATTTCCATGTGGTGAATCAGCCCTTTCTCAAGGCTGCATCCTGCATTGAGTTTGTTCTCCTTCAGGCAGGAGCGTGTTGGAATACAGCTGCACCATCCACTCAGAACTGAGGTGCTCTGCTGTGCAGCTGGGTACCTGCAAAGCCAGGAGCAGGGAAAAACCTCCACCTATTTCCTTTCCCACTGAATTCCAAACAAGAAGATCAGAAGGCTGTGTTTCGATCAGAAAAGTCTGAATATTTTCTTGTAATTGTAATCGGAGCAATTGCTGTAGTTTAATGATATATAGTGCAGATATGGCAAAAATTATGCATGTCCCATACATTTCCTTTTAGTTTATGTAGCTTGGTGGAGACTTCTAGAGCAAGAGCTTTGCTTGGAATCTTTTCCACCTACTTTGGAAGTATGTGTTTTTGAAGTTAAATCAAACTAAGAACCTCTTCTAATTTCTAGTTTCTTGTAGTTAATTCTTTTTTCTGCTGCTTGCTTTCTTCCTTAGTCATAGCCTGACCCAAAACGTAATTCTTTTGTGAAGAAAAGAGAAGTAGCTTCACTTTCTTCCTTCAGGGATAATCCTATTGCCTCCTGATTTCTCTCTAATCGGAACTTCTCATGGATTTATCTCTGCTTTGGGCAATATATGGGATATTGCAACTCATCAGCTTCCAGTTTCTGTGTGAGCCAAGTATGATTGGTTGTAGCACATCCTAAGGAACAAAAATGGGGTATGTTTTGCTATATAGCCTCAGAAAAGGACATGCCTAAGTTTAGGAGTGTGTTGATTACTCAGTGGCTGTGCTTTGGTGTCTTTTATAGGCAGCCATGCTACAGTCAGGTGTTTACTATCTGTTTTTCAGTCTGTTTTGTGTGAAGTTCCAGGCAAAGAAATGGAGCCTGAGGCTCCAGATGTGCAGCTTAATTTTTGTCTTGTGCTGTAACATTAAATAACTCAACCTAAATTAGTCAGTTATTAGTCCTTGTACTTAAGATTCATCATTATAATTCTTTCATTGTTTCCTAAAAAAAAAATCCTATCCATGCTTAGATGAAGCATATACTTAGTTTATTAAATGAAGGGAAAAAACCCAAAAACCAGACTCCAAACATGGCAATATCAAGGTTTAAAGTTGGCCTATGGTATGAAGCCAGCTTCAAGTAACATAGAGGTGGCACAAGAGGGGTAATCAGTATGTAATTAATATCATAATGTTTTATTTACAATGTCTAGTCTCCTTGAGTATGAGCAGATTTGAAAACTCTTTCAGGTTCTCTTGATAAAATAAACTGATACATCCAATACAATTTATATTTACATATGTAAATCAAACCAATATGTGTCTAAAGCACACATGGACTAACTTAGTCCAACTGTTTCAGAGCTGCTTGTGAGGAATGATACAGACAGAGGTAAACAGAGATGCCTTTCTGTCCCTTTTTTCCGAAGATCGCTGTTACAAATTACGATACATGTGAATAAACTCTTGATTAAGCTGTTTTGGAGACCTGATACTCAGTTTGTGACAGTCTTATCCATCTAGATTTCTTACTTGCCTAATTCTGCAGCAGATTTGACTTTAGGGTATCGGAGTTTGAAACTGAAGATTCACTTTGCCATTTGAATAGGTTATTTACCTTCATTTGTGTTCTGGTTTTGATTTAGTGTTGTTAGTGTTTTGCACATGAGTGGGATAAGGCATATTTCATATCTAATATGGAGACATTGATGACTCCATTAGAAATGATGGCTACTTGATTAACTGATAGTGTTACATTTAAATAATTTAGTCCATGCTTTACATTCTCATTTTTACTTTAGCATTTGAAAGCGGAATGCTGCTGCTACAACTCAGACTGGCATTTCGTTTTTACAGCTTTAGGGTTTCAGTTTTGTTGTCATGGAGCTAATGGAGGTTTTTTTATTTTAAGCCCACAAAGTCAACTGAAATGTAGGTCCCAATCTTGTGATCAAGAAATCATTTTTCTATAGCTTCTGCTATTAATACCATTTAGATCTTTAACCTTACTAAGAACTAAACACAGGATTCAGGCGTGGGTCCCCAGAACTGGCACATGGCTTCTTATTAATGTTCAAAGGCTTAAAATCTGAAGCCATTTTGAACTCAGAACCCATCATGTATTTATTTCCCTCTCTAATTTGCAGAAAACTAGTTGTGAAAACAGCCTGAGGGACCTGATATTTTTCCATCCCAGCTGCTCCAGCTGAACTACAGCTGCAAAAAAAAATCTAAGTATTGTTTCTATAAACTGTTGAGTGTATTTTATAACACAATAATTCCCACAAAATCAGTAACTGCAGTTAATGACTGGTTTGTTAAGGCATTAACTGCACTCAGCTGGGAATGACCAATTTCTCTGGAATGGCTGTATAAGAACTAAGGCTAATTCAGTAACACTTTCAAATAATTATTTGGTTAATTAATGGTAAATTCTTGTGGAAATCCTATCAAAGTGCTCGTGACGCTCACATTTAATATCCAATGAGTTCATTATGATTCATGTTTTATTGCCTTAAATACCAGAAGAATCCATAATGACTAGGCCATTATTTTCCAGGGCTGCCCTTTCTGCTTTAGGCCATTTGGCTATTCCACCTTCAGTTGTAAAAAGCTTGATGCTCAAAACTACCAGCATTTGTAGCCACAACTTTCTGGCACCACAGCAGATCTTTGGTGATTTTTATGAACACGTTTGGCAGAAATCTGGTTTTTCTTCCTCTTGCTTTTTCTGGTTAGGGGAATAATTGATGCCTACTGTACCAAGTCACAAGGAAGTCTTCCTTGCAGTGTCTGCTTTTTCATGTGTGGCCTTAAGTAGTGGTCAAAAATAGCAAAAAAGGTATCACTTCCGTGCTTTGGAAAGCTGTTCTCCAGCCAGGTACTGGGCAGGGTTTGAAATTTTTACAGCCAAGTCTCTGTGAAAGCTTGACTCAGGGGGTTATTCGTTAGCATTCAGATGAGTATAAAATAATTAGAAAAAGTAAGCTTGGTACTGGTGTATTCACATAATAGTCAGTAGCTGCCAGTTTATATTTTGGGGAGTGAAGTACCTGTGGAAAAGGATGACAGTTGGCTTGGTAGATTTTTCAGAGTCTGTCACTTTTTACCCTTTTGTCTGTTCTTCAGCCTGCAGGGTGATGCTTAGTGTTTAAAACTCTTCAGCTGTTGAATCTGTTCCCTTCCTAATCTTCAACAAACTCGTTCTGCACGGTTTCCAGTCAGCTTTCCAACAGGCTGTGTGCTTTCTAATGGAGCACAAGATCCACAATTGTGTTAAATCATGCTGGCTGTGCTTAGAAACAACCACCTCCTCTTGATTTTCCTGGAGTGTTTGATTCTTTGGATCATGAGTTGCTGCTGTTATACATGAGAACTGGAAAAAGTCAGGAGGTTCTGCTTTTCCTCCACCAAAGTGCTTCCATAGGGAAAGTAGAACAGTGAAACTTCCAGACATTAGCCTGAAGTTCTTTCCTTTCTGGGGAATTGAAATGAAACTTAAGATGCAAACACCATTAGTTTAGTTTAGTTTAGTTGCACACTGTTGTCTTTTAGCTTTAGTTCTGTAGCTTTTTTTCATCAAGTTAGTACAATTCAGTTGTGTTTTTTCCTGTTTACTCACAGCTGAGAAATACTTCCTTGCTGAGTGTGTGTAATAAGTGTCTGTGACTTAAAATGCTTTAAACCCTTCTCTATGTCCTATATTGACAGTAGGACAGGGGAATTCAGGGAAAGTGAGTCAGATAACTGCACAGCAAGTAGGAATTTAAATTCAGCTCTTCTCTTGGAAACTATAGCTATCTTTCCCTTTTGTGTGTCATGAATTCTGCTTTATGGAACATACTTTGAGAGAATGATTTAAGTGCCAGTTATTAAAAATCAACTGTTTAAGAGTTCATTCAGATAAAATAAATGTTGGAATTCTAGATATTCTTGAAGTTGATTATCTGGGTGGTTTTGATTACTTTTGATTGTTTAGAAACTGAAGCAGTGCTGTCATTCACTGATACCCAAGGTGTTGTCCAGGCATCAGAAAGATTATTGTGATAGGCTGAGCCTTTGGAAAAAGGGGAGAGAAAATTATGCAAAGAGGTTTTTTTATAAAAAACCGAAAGACCTTTACTGCTAGAGCAGGCTCTTTTATTTGAAAGTAAGCCACCAGTATTGCCAAATACCAGGAAGCTGCTATTGCTGCCAAATTTGTGAGACTGTATCTTAGCTGATGCTTGATCTTAGCACAAATGAAACTTGCAAAAATAAGGAGGGGAAAAAAACCCATGAAGGACAGAAGTTGAACAGGTAAAATTTAGCATCATTCCTACTGGTGGTCTGCCAGTTCATATGTGCTGAGGGTCTGGTCCAGCTTCACTCCAGTTTGTTTTCCTTGTTGCCGTTCTGGGGAGCTTTTTTCCTTTTGTACTGACTTACCTTTTACTTCACTAAGTGTTTCCTGCATTATCCAGCTAAGTGTATTTGTAATTTGAGTCTTGATGTTCAAGTCTTTAAAACAGAGGCATGGAGTGAAGTGTTAAGAGCAGTGTAAACAGATTTTTTTTTTTTTTCCCTGGACCATGAAACTTGAAGGAACAATTTACTCTGTAAACTTTTGTATAGGAGAACCCTTTAGCTGTGTGTGTAGGAAGTTTTTTCATGTAATTATTGTTTTCACAATGTTAATAGAAGCGAATAGGTAGGTAAGATGTCCAGGCACAAGAGAAGCACAAAAGATAACAAACACTTCAGTTTGTTTGCTTAAAACAGACTCTGTTTATACTTTAGCAACCATAGTACAGTCTGTGCTTTTAGTTTAATAATAGCCAGAGTAGCTTTCACATTTGGGCAGTGTCCTTTCTCCAGCTGTTAAATGTATGGAAGGTTGTGATACCAGTTATGTTTTTTTCAAGCAGGTAAGAATCCAGAAGGATCTGAAAGGTCAGCTATGATTTTAGGTTTGACATGGCTGAGAACACTTCAGTCTGTATGGCAGCTGCCAAAAGGGTTTCGTGGGTCTCCTTTGATAATTCAGCTTTGAAAAAAGGCACGAATGCTCATTGTCAGGATAAAGGCATCATATCCTTGACTGCTTAGAGGAAATTCCAGCTCCCAGTGATGTATGCAGAAGAAATATTTGACTGTGTTGGTTGCTGTTTGAGGTTTTGATGCTTTGCCAACGTGTTAAACGGATATTGTTCTAACTTGGCTTGAATAGAGGTGGGAGGTAGGATATTGCTGATCAGTTGTGTAAGAACTGTGAATGAATTTGGAGGGTGTGACCTTTTTACATCCTGATCTAACTAATGTAAGCATTTAGATAAATGTTTTATCCCATATACAGTCAGGATCCTGCTAATGCAGGGCTAGAGGAAAACTCCAGAGCATGCTCAGTCTGGATTTCAGCAGTGAGTCACAGTCAAATTCACCTGTGTTGTTCTTAAGCATTTCTGTGTTTGTCTAAGATGATTATACAGAACCTTTCAGTTAATTACTTCATGGCCTACTCACATTAGCTGCTCCAATTTTTCTTGAGAGTCGTTTTCTCTTTGCTAAGTGTGAATGTGAAAATGTACTAATGTCATTTTTGAAATGTATGAAACACAAAAAGCACCCATGGGGTAATATAATTTAGAACAGTAAAACAATCAGTATTTATGTATGTGACTTAAGTATGTGACTTGCTTGAAAGGCAGTGAATTCCTTCTACAACACTTTTTAGTGGTAGTTCTTATTTTTCTCCCTGGCATTGGTACATTCTTTATAATTTCACTTTGAGACGAGCTTGTTATTTGCATAGGAATATCCATAGCTAAATCTTAATTTCCTACCTGGAAACTGAGGAAGGCTTTCTCTGCATGGACTCTCATTATTAAACATTCCTTCACAAAATGTATTCCTTGCAAAGTGGGGATAAGGAAGTGTTTTGAGATGCTGGGAAGAGGAGGGAATAGTTACCAATTGCCCTTGTTCCCTTTTTGCACAAATGTGTGGTTCATTTGCACAGGCCAGGCAAGACCCTTTCATTAACGTGTCATTTTTGATTTAAATGTTCCCTCTATTAGCCACGGTTTTTCTGCTTTTTGTTTTCCCTTTTTAAGTGTTTAGCTAAAAATACTTCCATTAATACGTTTTTTTTCCTCTCCTTCTAGGAAATGAAAACAACAAAAAAGTAGCGATCTGTATTCTGTACCACATAAGCATGGACGATTGCTTCAAATCCATGTTTGCATACACAGACTGTATCCCGCAGGTATGTGATGAGGTGATAAAATCCCCTCTTTCCCCGTGCAGTCCGTGCCTTGCTCATGGCAGAGCTCGCACTGACCCCCGCAGGTGACGGGGGGAACAGCCACGGTGCTGCTCGCGGTGAACCACCGACTCATCAGGCAGGAACTGTTCCTCCTGGCTTTTCATGGTCCCAGAAAGAGGAGAGGTGACACATTCCCTGTCAGTGCTGCAAACACGGGTGACCTGATGGATTTCTACAGAAGATCAGGAATGCTCGAAACAGATTAAAGCTTGTGCAGCACAGCAGGTCCTTAGGGAACCTTTTGGAAAGTATTTCCTTTACAGTTTTAGGAGGCATTCTTTTCTGATCCCATTGGGTATCAAAATTTCAATGTCTCCAGTATTACAGGATATGAACTGGAAACCAGCCAAGCAGGGTTATGATGCTACATGACAATTCCTTTTCCTACTGTAGACATGTACAACAAGGGAGACTTGGAAGACTGTGGAAGGCTCTTCACTGATCTTTCAGACTACAGTTTGTTACATAACTCGTTGATCCAAGCACAGACACAGTATCATGGGGTTTTGGTTTTTCTGTGTGTGTTTGTGTTTTTGTGTATGCATGTTTTGTTGTTTCCTGCTGGTTTTGGGGTTTTTTTTTGTCTTTCTAAAGTGTCGGATCCTGTTTTACTGATCTTTTTCGCAGGCCTAATGAGGCTGGATTTGAGAAAGCCTTTGTTGCATAAGTGTAAAAGCTCTCTGGTAGCTTTTTCAGAATTGCACCACGGTATCTTCTTTCCTGCCAAGTGTGTTTTTAACATCAAATACATCCAGAATGGGAAGTTGTCATGGAAAGTTTTCAGAATGTTTCTGGTCATTATCTCATGACAAAATTGGTGAAGCTTTTCCACATACAAGAGGATTTTGGATAATAGAGAGGGAGGAACTGCTGGGAATAACTAGTATATGTTACAAAGTGGTCTTGTAAACATCTTGCTTTCTTTTCTACTGCAAGAAGCAACTCTATATTAAGACATTTGCGTGGTCCAAGGGACCTGCTTTGTTCTGAGCAGTTATCAGCCAGGCTAGAATTCCTGCACTGTGTGTCGTGGCTTGGGATGTGCTTTCAGGGAATCTTGGCATGACTCTTGGATACAGCTCTGTGAACACTGGGTATCTACAGACTAGTGGTGCAGGACACAAGTGTGCTGCCTTCACTGTACTTTGCCTAACTAAACATCAAGATGGGAGGACATCTATGGCTATTAATGCCTCACGAATCACTCCTGCCAACTGTTCAAAAGGAAGCTGGACAGCTGGAGCTTAAATTTCGTTATTGAATGTTCAAAATTAGGATGGTTATTAAGGAAGACAGAGGTAGCAGAAAGCATAGGGAAGTGGATAAGGCGTCAGGAAAAGAAAATTACTGTTTTAAAGGGACTCTGCTCTCCGATTCTACCCTGGAAAACCAAAACCTCTTTTCAGCAGTAGAATGCGTCCTTCCTTGGGTTTGTTTCTTTTTGAGGCGTTTGTCTAAGCTGGCAGATACTCAATAATGAATGTGTAGCTGTCGTAGAAAGTGCTTGGAAAAAACAGAGAGCCCTGTTGTAATTTGGAGTGCGTGAAGCGCTGGCCGAGGGCTCGCGCGTGCTGTCCCAGGGACACATCCTCGGGATGGCAGGAGTTAGTGGGTGCTATTCTAGTAACAGTTAAAAGTGAGTATTAACAGTTCATTCTTGTTTAGACCTCAGCAATGCGTGTTTTGTTTAAATAGGTGCAAATGCCATCCAGATGCTTATAAAAGGCTTTATTGGTAATAACGTGGCCAATCAAAGGGCATGGTTGGGCAGTGATGTCATGGGGATATTTAATATTTCACCGCAGAGCGGTGTGCGAGGTTCTCCGCAGCTCCCCACATGTTTTCCACCACGGTTGTCCTGTTTGGCCCCTCTTTGATCTCTAAGCTTCTTTTCAGCTTAATGCTGGTAAACGTCCTCTCTTGACAGCACCCTTTGCTCCTGTCCGCCATTATCTGCTGAAGTTCAGAAACCAGAGCATCACTTCAAACAGCGGAGTTGGGGAGTAGCCGGTCAGGAGAGATTCCTGAGGCATGCAGTTCTGGCATAATCATTCAAAGATGTTGGAGCTGGGCTTGGGGAGGGGGTTGGACAGAGGTGTATGTGAACAGAGAGCTGTGGGGGTTGGCCTCTGGTCACTGGTAAATAAGTGAAGGCAGGTGCCAGAGAGTCTAGACACAGTGATTTCAGTCCTGGTCTGTGGTATCTGATACTCAATATGGGACTTGTCTGATTGAACACTACTGCCTCTTCATTGCACATGCTGCAGTCTTTTTACTGCCTTCCTGCTAAATCAGTAAAAGATGACAATGGACATAGTAAAAGCAGAACAAATTTAATTTTAATATTTCCTATTTGGCAGCAATTACTCTTCCTTTTGAAGTGGCACAAGAAGCAATCACATTAAATGAAGACATAATGGGAAACATGGAACTAGTATGAAACTATTATTTTAAAATTTGAACGGCTTTAATTGAAACTGGATATATTTTTTTCTTTTTATAGAGAAGTAGTTCAGTAATTAACAGTGTAATCCCATCTTGTTAAACATCTAATTTCCACAGATTTTGTATTGTGTAAGTAATGAGAATGTTTCCCTTCAAATTATTTGAAGGGTTTTAAAAATCTGTTTTTAAAGGTTTTGTAACAGAAGAGTTGCAGGGGGTGATTTTTGAATGCTCATGTTCTACTTGTTAAGTGGCAACTTTCTTCTCTGTTAATTCACTCTTCTGTGACTGTCAGGCTTATGGATTTAATAACCTAGGGATTTTATAAGTTCTTAAAACAACTTAGAGAAATCTGATTCAACCTTTTTAAGAAAGGGAGGAAGAAATCAATGATATTTTTAAAATCAGTACGTGAAAGTTCCACAAAAAGAGAGAAATAGCTGTGTTGTAACATAGTTTAGTATTTTATTTTACTTGGGTTCATTTGGAATGACAGCCTTCTATCTGGCAACAGATTAACATACAGAATGGTTGGAGTAAAATGGTTGGAGTGAAATTCCTGCAATCCCATTGTTCTTATTTTCCCCTCTAAATGGGTTGTTCACCCACTCTCTCTAGTTTTTAATGCATTACAAACTTGTCTTTCCACCAGGGGGCAAGCACACAAATATTTAATGATTAGTTAATCATTCAATTTAATGATTAGTTGTTGCTTTCTTCTCTCCCCACCCCTTTCTGACACAAGCTGAGCTATGTTTTTTGTACCTTCTGTGTCCCACTTATGTTTAGGTTTAGTTTCTTCTTCCAGTAATCTTGGTCTTGTCATCCCACTACTTTACATTACAATCTAAACATGTCTTATGAACTGAGTGGATTTGAGGAGCAAACAGGGTGATGTCCTGCAGCCCTGAAGCTGTGCAACTTGTCTGCCAGGATTGGAAACAGAGGAAAAAGAAAGGGATGTATTTGAGTCATGGTGGTATATTCAAAATGCCATTTCAATAAAGGTTCATGTTGAACCAAACGAGCCCAGATAGCCAACCCAGTGCAAGGTGTATAAAGTGATGGCAGTCCATAGGTTATTAGCCTAAGGAATCACCTGGGAATTCACCCTGGAACTTGCTAAACAGTTGGAACAGGATTATAGGTGTCTGTCTTCTTATGTTAACATTACCAAAAGAATAGGATTACTGCTGGGAAGTCTTTAATATGTGGCAGTGATCAACTCCAGCAATGGAAGCTGCAAAGACAAAGCACATTGCTGCAGATACAACTAATTTACCTATCGATGTAGTAAAATAATAGTGGAGTTATTCTGCAATTAAGTATCTGTTTAGAGTAATATTTTTATTAAACAACCTGGTTCTGTGGAACTACGTTGTGGGGTTTTTTTCCTATATTAAGTCTACCTAAGCTTTCAAAACAAATACATCCGATTTATCACAACTATAAAAAACCAGTAAAAATAAAAATTTCAGTGGTAGCAATAAAATGTAACTTAAGCCAAGTTAATTTAAGGTGATGAGTGACTGCCATTTTTGGCACTTTTCAAGCATTGTTATCCCTAAATAATGGAACTATACATCTTGTGCCTTGGACCTTTGTAATTTTTACTGTTCCTGTAGAAATGCTGAGTATTAATTTTTAAAAAAGGTACTGTAGTTGGTATCAGAACATTGCTTTTCTTATGCTTTGGAAAGACTAATGACTAAAGTGTGCTTCTGTTTCTTGGCAGTTAATGAAGATGCTTTTTGAATGTCCTGATGAGCGAGTTGACCTGGAACTTATTTCTTTCTGTATCAACCTTGCTGCTAACAAAAGAAATGTGCAGCTTATCTGTGAAGGTAAGTGAACTGAAGTATATTTGAGTGAGTTAGAAATGTATATTTTTAAGAAGAAAATAAATCTGATTGGGTAATGATTGTAAGGAAATGGCCATCTGCTCCTCAAAGTTGGTCTTGGTGACAGGAATGACACTGAGTAACAACACATGGCCAACACATCTCTTATATGTCCATGTAGATCTGTAAAAGAGACTGATGACATCTCTGTGAAAAGCTGTGGCTGTATGGACAACAGGATTTTATCCTCTCTAGATTTTTCACTTTTTCCTTTTAAACTTTTCAAGTTGGTTTTTTGTGTGGGTGTGCATGTTGATTTTTGACCAGCCAATACATTCCTGATTTTTTTTTTTTATTTGGAGGATTTCCTAAGTATTTGTTTCTTTTCAGGAAATGGTTTGAAAATGCTAATGAAGCGGGCTTTGAAATTTAAGGACCCATTGTTAATGAAGATGATCAGAAATATTTCACAACATGACGGGCCAACTAAAAGCCAGTTTATTGTAAGTACTTTGTATTACCTAATGTGATCTCTGATTTTTTCCTACTGGAAACGACTGGCTTTGGAGAGCTGCTGTGGTTTGTCTTTGCAGGGTGTCCAGTTTGTTTTCTTGTCTGTCATGGGTTGATTTATGTTTTGTTTTATAAGCCTATCTCAGTTGGTAGATCAGGGTTTAGATGCCCCCCATGGGGAAAACAGATCTTAAGTCCTATCCAGTAAGTTACAAAACAAACACAAGCAAACAAACAAAACAAAACCCCAGCTGCTGGGGTGAACATCATAACAATTAAGTAATCCTGAATTTCTGCTTTTAGACCTAGAGAGCAAAATAAAGTGGGGTCTTTTTACCCTGTGTTTTGTATATAGGTATTTTAAAATTTTATATACTCACTATTTAAATATTAAGCACGTAAAGCCACCCTTTCGAAAGAAAGGAGGAAAATCAACATTCTAATCATACTGGTAATGAGGATTGAAAATCATGTTGTATGGAATTAGTAACTAGAATCCATTACTCCCCTGTTCATGCCCTCTGAAAATCTTGTAGTTATTTATTAAAATCTTTAGGAAGAGGACTCCATTACTGCCACTAATGCAGTATGGTGTTCACTATCTTCTTTCCTTATTTTCTAACAACTCTTTAAACTGTGTGTGCAGTAACTACTTTTGGATCATTTGAACAAATGATCTACATCTCTTGAAAGTGAAAGGATGGAGAGGAAGAAAGCTGAAATGTTTTCTTGGATTATTCATCAACTGAAATTGAAACTGCCTTATTAGTCCCCATTTCAGGAGCAAAGTCTCCTTTGTGTTCTTTTGAGAACTAGCTTTAGTTTGACTGAGGTGAGTTCAGAACCCCAGATTATCCACCTGTAATGGTTGTTGCTGTATTTTCTTTAGGATTATGTTGGTGATTTAGCAGCTCAAGTATCAAATGATGAGGAAGAGGAGTTTGTGATTGAATGCCTGGGAACACTTGCAAATTTGACTTTACCTGATCTGGACTGGGAACTTGTGCTGAAAGAGTACAAACTGGTCCCATACCTCAAGGATAAACTAAAACCAGGTCTGTACAAAGTCTAGTTTGTCTTTCAAAGCAGAGTCTCTTGAAGAATATTTAGAGTGCTCAGAGTCAAATCTCTTTACCTTTATAATTTGTGATTGCTAAGGAAAACATAACACTGAAGAACAGAATCATGTCTACAGATAAATATACAACTGCCAGGAGATTAAGAATTCCTGAGAGGTAACACTTCCTGCCTTCTGACTTAGCAGGTTCTGCGGAAGATGACCTTGTTTTGGAAGTGGTGATAATGATCGGGACTGTTTCCATGGACGACTCTTGCGCTGCTCTTCTGGCTAAATCTGGAATCATCCCTGCACTCATTGAGCTTCTCAATGGTACATTGCCCTGTTTGACTTGACTTCTCTGAAAAGCAAGAGCTGCAGTTGGTGTAGCTGTGCTGTGACTGAGTGCACCATCCATGTGGTCTTGCAAGGCAGGGTTGGGTGTTTGTACGTGGAAGGAGGAGCAATTACTCCATTATTGATAGGTACTGATTAGTGATCTAATAGATTTGGGTTTTCCCACATCTCCACAGCTCTCTAAGCATCAAGAGTTTCTATTTGTGAGATTTGAAATTGTGGAGGGTTTTTTTCTCCTTGCAGCTCAGCAGGAAGACGATGAGTTTGTCTGCCAGATCATCTATGTGTTTTATCAGATGGTCTTCCACCAAGCCACCAGAGATGTCATTATCAAGGAAACTCGTATCTTTTTAATGGTTAAACATGTAGAATTGCAGCACTTAATTTACCATCGCTGATTGTTTGCCTTACATTTCTCTTGCAGTAGGCTCATGATCTCAGAGGTTTCTTTGTAAATGGTTTATTTCAGCTGAATGAAAAACCCAAGCAGCCTGGGCATGTAGAGGGACTACAAGATTAATAGTAAAGATTAAAAGTTAGTTTGCTTTGAAACAGGGAGGGGCATAGGAGGGGATCACTGAACCAGATGACTTATTAGTTGCAATCCAGTCTGATTTACTCTATGAATTTATTTTGCAAACTGTAGTGAAATTCATACTTCATAGAAAAACTTATATAGGGCGTAGGCAAACTTCTTGCATTGCACCATTTATACATATAATGTTAAATTCAGTTGAAGAGAACAGAGTGGGTTGAATGGAGCCCTGGTAGGGAGAGCAAGCTAGTGATTATTTTGCTAACAATACAGGGAATACTTCCTAATGATCTTTTTCCTTTAAGCTCGGTGGAATATCTGAGAAGCCATTTAGGATGTTGTTCTTTGTCTCCTGTTTGGACCCCTAGGTTGCTGGCTTTAAGAAAATAAAAAGCTGCATCTCTTCCTGTATCTGTAATGATAAAGCACCAGCATTTGGACAACGGTTTTCTTGCTCAGATTGAGCAAGTATTAATGCACAATAGATTATCTTCAGTATTTTTTAGACACATACACTGGAAACAAGACTCCCTAAAAATTACAAAAATCTCAAAAGATCAAACCATTACACAGAATCTCTGCCCTGTTGACTGACACTTTGGGTGCATGGATTTCCTATAACAGATCAGAATGTATTTGCTTTGTAAGGGACATGTAATTTTTCTTCAGCAGTTTTGAGGACTCTTTGGATATCTTAGAATAGGATTTAAGAAAAAAAAGTGGTTGGGGGAAGGCTGCTGAACTCTACATGTGATGAAAAATTCCTGACTCGGGTTCTTAACGAAACTTGCAGTTTGAAGAACCCAGGGTTGTGGGAGGAAAAAAAAAAGTTGCTTTTATCCTTAACAGTTTCTTTCCAGAAGCCCCAGCATATCTTATAGACCTGATGCACGATAAAAATGCTGAGATCCGCAAGGTCTGTGACAACACTCTGGATATTATAGCGGTAGGTCTGACTGTTTTTTATCCTCTGTCCTTCCAGAGCCTCTTTATGTGAGAATTCTAAAGTAACTAAGTAGCAATAACATGCAAACTGAGAATATGTCATGTGCAACTTTCTAAGCATATAGGTAAAAAGGTGAGTTTGCAGGGCACAATGACAATCATTAGACTATGTATCAAACTTCCAAAAAGTGCAAATGTACCTGAAAATTCATGCCAGTTAGCTTTGCAGTACAGACACTTCTAAAGAGTGCTTTTAGACTTAAATAAATTAATCACATTATGTAAGTATGTCGAGCCTTCATTATTTCTTAGTTCTCCAAACAAATGGCTCTTGTTCCCCAGCAGCTTCTATTCAGCTTCCCTACATTGCCTGATGCCAGTATTTGTTTCAAAAGGAGAATATGGCTGTGATCCTGAAACTGCCTGTTTCCTGCTGGGGGTACAGTCACTGTAATATTGTCTTCAGCTCTTGGATAGGTTTCTTTTAGTTACATAACTTAGTTTGTCCAACCATCCATGGATCACAATAAACTGGGACAGTTGTATTAAACTGCTAGCTTGAAATAAAGAATACTAAATTACAAAGTGCTGTTGCTTTATGAGCTCTTGCAGTGTGTATACTCTGCTTCTGGGGATCCTTGCCTGCAGAAGCATTAATATTTTCTAGGGTGTTCTTCACTGAAGTAAATACATGGTGAAAGTGATACTCCTGAAAAGCTGCATTACATTGTTAAAATGCCTCCTGACCTGTTTCATTGATTTGACTTCTATGGGCAAAAAGAATTTCAGCATCTCTGGTGTCTTAGGATTGTACTGACTGTACATCCTTTTGGATGCAGAGTAACTGTCATGAAATGGAATCCTGTAGCCAAAGAGAACTTAACTGAGTCAAGAGCAGCGGTGTCTTTGACTACCTTAATGCTTTTCCAGTCATCTACATGGTTTTTTCTTCAGCTGAATTACACATATTGCAGCTTGTTCTCTGAAAAGTTTAATATAGTGTGGGACTGAACTTACACTGCACAATGCTATAATCTAGTTTGCCTTTTTCTGTTATACTCATTAGTAATGTCTTCTAATTTAATATTCCCCCTAAAAATAGTAAAATGACGTAACATTTGCTGTGCTGGAATTCTTTGTATCTGGCTCTGTCTTTGCTTCATGGAGGTATGGAATGAAAATCGTGCTCCACTAGTTAATGGCAGAGTTACTGATGACATTCATTAGGGGCAAGATTTAAACTCACATGAATTTGCACTTAGTACTTATTTATGATGGGCATTATGTTCAGCTTACTAACATGAGTTATTTTCAGGGACATCTCCAGTGGAAGCAGTAGAAGGACTTTTTGTCTTCTGGGTGAGGCTGGACAGTCTGAGTGCATCCAACACTTGCTTTGCCTTGGGGCCAGTGCAGCTTCCAAGTGACTCACATGTTGATTTGTTCACATGGGGAAGCTTTACAATGTGGTGCATAGTAGTATCTAGTTACTGAAAATTTGTTAGTAATATTATTAAGCAAAATGTATTTTATAGATCGAGAAGAATAAATATATAAAGACATAGTTTCATATTCACTATTACCATCTGAGTAAAATGTACTTGGCTTTTTTTCCTGTCCTAAGAAGAGAGAATCTTTATGCTAATCCTGAGTCAATGAGCAGTGCTAGGAGACAGTAGGTTATCAGAACCTCAGATCTTGATAGGTATTTTGCCATTCAGATCTGAGGAATGTTAAAGCAGCCTGGAAACACAGAGGTGTTTGGTTGTGTGTCAGTTTTACACAACCAGTGCCTGCTGAGGTGTCTGAACAGAAATAGTCTCCAAGATGGTGGAACTTCTTACCTGTGCTAATCCCCACCAAGAAAACCTGCAGTTTTCAGTCATCTTGTTCCATACATGCTGACAGGATTAGGTCCTCTGATGATGGAAATCAGAAAATAAATGTTGGAGAATAGATTTGAAAATAATTTCTTCTCAGGGAGACAAATGCTTCTTTCACTCATCAGTGAGCTCTATATAGTGTGATTGAAATAACACTGAAGAAAATGAGATGCCTTATAAGCCTTAGGGGAGAAATGTAGTAAAGTAATTGTCACAGAAATTATGGAAATGTTACACTAGTGATGATTTGTTTAATATAACTTGGCTGGACTCTGCCATTGATGAAGTGAAACAGATGTGCTGCTTTAGCACAGTATGCACTGAGACTTGCACACAAGACTTTGCACTGAGACTGACTTCTTTTGTCAAAAAGCAGGTCTGTGTTGATGATTTAGGAATGCTTCAGTCCCGTGTCGTGTGCTGAGTTTTGACACCAAGGAGGTAGTTTAGTGTACTTGTACCCCTAAGGTGGGACAGGTCTTACAGCTTAGCTGAAAGCCTGGAATCAGCAGCTGGTATAGGAGTCTCAAGCAAATTAAGTTCCCTTTTCCTTTGCCTCAGAAGCCTGGACACCTGCAACTCCAACTTGTGGAAAAAGATGTCAGCTTATTTGAGATGGTTTTGCTCTGTTCACCTTGGGCAATGTTATCAAGAGCCAAGGGGGCTACTAATCTCTCAGGTTTCTTTATTCTTTTTCTGCTCCTACCTCACTTTTATTGCAGTCAAATTATTTTCCTCATTTATTCAAAGGGTATTTAGTTAACCATTACCAGAGACTTGGACTCTAGTCTGACCCTCTGTCATGTCCCCCCACTTTCTTATTCAGTGTCTTTACAGCTCTGAATGCAGACCTGCTGTACCATCTTGTTTCTCTTATGATCAAGAGTGGATCATTATGCTTCCTGCAGAAGTAAAATATCTTGTGGATAGCTACAGCACTGATTTAGGAAGGGCCTCAGGCCTGTGTTTCCAGGTTTTGTTCTTTGACTACATATTTGTAATAAATGCCAAATAATGTTTGCCCTGTATGGAAAGCATTGTTAATGAACAGCTTGCTTCTTTCCCTGTTAGCTAAGCTCCCTGATGCAAGTCCTCTATGTTGGGGATGCTGGAATTTCACATAAGAAGCAGGAATGTGCTGTGAACCCTCAGTGCTCTGGGATTTGGGGCCAGCTGTGCGAGATGTTGGCCAGCTCTCTTAGAATCAGAGAAGAGCAGACCACAGGGATTTGGTATGGGCTTCATTTGAATAGGCAGCATGTCTGAAAATAGATAACCTTTGACTCCAGCTTGGTGTCCTTTCTCCATGAAGAGTGCTGTAGTCACTCCAGGAAAAAAGGTTCTCCCTTCACTTGTCAAGACGCCCTTTCTGTGGTGCCTCGTTCCCCATTATCCTGTAGCAAACCCAAGTACAGAGGGGTGGGCAGAGGCAGTGAGGGAGTGGGGCTGCAGGCTCAGCTGCTGAAGTGTTTTCACTGCTAAATGTGCCATCAGTCTGCTTTGGTGCTGGTAGCCTTTTGTGGCAAAGAACATTACCCAGCAGGAAAGGTTCTGCCTGTAGCAGAATAACCACACTGCAGCAGCATCAGATAGGGCAGGAGCGTCCTGGTTGTCTTTGTGTTCGCATAAACCTGTCTGGGACACATTCCCTTCCAGCATTGGTGCTTGCTCTTTGGAGTTGTAAGATTAGGAAGGTGAGCTAAGCCACCCATCTGTTACTTAAGTAACAGGTTGCCAGTGAGATTCTTTACATTCCTCCAAAGTAGAGGGGAAAAAAAAGTTTCTCCAGTCTGCTACTGCCAATATGGGAACTTTGTGGATGCTGTGCATTGTATGTAGGCACCTAAATTTCGAGGGCATGAATGGTTACTCTTTTCTTTGCCTTGCCATTAGCTTCATCTCACAGGTTTCTGTAGCTTCCTGTCAGAATATATTTAGCCATGAACCTGATTGCAGGCAGTGACCCTGGGTTGCACAGGTGTAAGTGGTAGAAGGATTTTTTTTTTCCTGTGAAGGAATTGCCCACAGGTGGTACTTGCCCTGAGGTAGGTGTGGCAGACACCTGCAGAAGGTGATCCATAACATCTGTTTCTCTCCTTGGTTTGTAGAGGCACATAGCTGGAATCACGTGCCTAACTTTTGCATAGGTAGGAAAGATAAATCTTTTCTTTCTTAATAAATGGTTAATTTAGGCTTTCACGTGAAATGTGTGTTCTGTGGATGGTTCAGTAATGAAGAATTTAACATATCAAGTAGAGCCTTGAACATAATGAGCATCTACTTACTGTATAGTGGTTTCAGTTCAGTATGAGAATCACATCAAATGAACCCTATTACAGACCCAATTAAAGGGCAACCACATTAAAGCGAAAAGGAAAATCTGTTTTTCATCAGCTGTGAGAGAACACAAAGCAGATCTGTGTAGCTCTGTGTTATCCTATAGTGTGTTAATCAGATACAAGGTGTGACGGAAGCCAGTGACAAAGGGGACCCTGATAGGGAACAGACACGCTCTGATAATGGGCCAGTTAACGCTTCATAATATTTCAATGGTTCAGTAGTAAACAAAGTTGGAAGTAGAACTTCAAAAAGGATGGCACATTCCTCACAGAGTCAAGCCATACATCTTCTATGACACTTTGGGATTTATGGAAACCGAATGTTAAAAACAGTGATGTCAGGGAGCTCCAAAGAGAATAAAATCAACCTTCAGAATTCCGCCTTTTATGTTTCTGAACATGGAGTATTTGAGGGGGGGTGTTGGAGAATAGGCACATTCTGTTCACTTTCTTCTCGTTCTCCCATCCGGCACTTTTCCAGTAGCCTAACATTTAAAAGAGCTGGAGGTCTCAAAGCTATGGCTGTATCTCCATGATGTTTTCTGGTTTCATTTTTGCAGGAATCCCTTAGTAAAGAAGGGGTACTTCATGTGTTTAAAAACCAAAACCCAACCAAAACAAAAATACCCCACACAAGATAAAAAAAAAAGAGACTTTAATAGTTCAAAATATAATTACTGGAAGACTTACAGTGTTTAAGGGAATTGTTTTGCTTTAAATGTCTTTAATTTGGTTTCTTTGTGCCTTTTGGCTGTAGTCCTGCATTTACAGCTTTTCTTCCATTCTGATGTTATTCCATTAATCATTTACCCAGTTGGTGGTTCTGCACATTTCTATGGAAAATCTACGGACATATTCTTGATCTAGCAGTACTTAAATGAACTTTTTTGTGCTGAGGTTATATAAATTGTTCTAGATTATTGCAAATCATCCTTTTCTGGGATGGCTGCCAGAAACTCTTGACAAACTGATCATTGATCTGATTCTGGGGTGGTCACTTCTTTGTAACGTTTGTACCTTGTGTTTCACTGGGAAGGAGCAACCAGAACAAAGTTACCAAATTACTTGAACAGATAAATTGTGGTTTTTTAATGATGTACACATATGGTCAATTTTACAACTGCTAATTTGCCATTCAGTTGCTAATCCCATTTTCCAAGATTTAGATGAATAATTGAGGAAAAATACCTGGGAGTTTTAAGCCTCTTAATGTAGGTTGGGAAATGTACAATAGATAGGAATGTTCTGCTCT
This sequence comes from Neopelma chrysocephalum, assembly GCF_003984885.1. NCBI lineage: Eukaryota > Metazoa > Chordata > Aves > Passeriformes > Pipridae > Neopelma > Neopelma chrysocephalum. The sequence goes on along the minus strand of NW_020897761.1, from coordinate 3,155,967 downwards.
GCTGTCTTCATCTAAAGGAAAAATCTGTTAGGATCTGGGACATGTTAACTGATTTTTTAAAAAGGATAGAAGTTGTTGATGTCTGTTTCTGACAGACCTTCAGCATGTTCAGGCAGTGGTGTGGAATGGAGCAGTGATGCTGGGCAAGTGAGATTCATTTAGGGTTGGAACTTTGGGAATATTCAAGCATTTTCAATGTGCAGTTATGGTAAATGTGAATTAGATGATTTGGCTGCTGGCCTTTTGAGAACTTTTAAAGGTAAGCAAGGTAATGTAAAAGGGATTCAGCTTTCCCACAAATTAGTCTAATTTGCTGTTTGTTAGATTTGTTTATTTTCCCCCGCTTCTTCGCAATCCTGATTTCTGGGAATAGTTTTCTTCAGCCTGCAGTATGATTTCTGGCAGCAACAAGAGTTTCTCTGAAGCTTGTAAGTAATTCCCAGCTGCTGGAGGCTGACATAATAGATAGCCCACGGTTTTGCTCTGGCAGATGCAGCAAAGGAGATGTTTCCAAGATGCTGGTCAGATGTCATAATTGAAAGTCATGCCCTGTCTTTTTTTTGGGGGGGGGGGTTTGGTGATTTTATAAATCTCAGTGATGAGCTTGCTTTTTTCCAGGGAAACTCTTGTTTTGCACTGTTATTTCTAAGAGTAGTAGTTATCCACCAGTCAGAAGGCAGAAAAGGCAGAGGGTAGGGAGTGTTACCTGTGTAACACACATGATAGCAGGGAAGAAAATGTTGGTTGGGTTGAATATGAAGTTAATTTAAAAGTTCAAGTTCAGACTACAAGGTTTTCAGAAGCTTAACCTGAGCTACTAAGCCAGCTTGTTCTGCCTTCTTGGCTTGTTTCTGGCCTCTGGTTATGGACAGGTCTCTTTTGGCATGTCTGGCAGGAACAGTTTAAGAAATTACCACTTCCACAACCAAGAAGATGTTGTTGCTAATTGTGTGTCTTCTTCCTGTATGGGGCTAAGTAAAACAGATTTTTAAAGCCTTAAACTACTCCAGCCAGATCTCCAGGGAAAGTCTGTCTAGATCACATGTTAACCACCGGGAGAGTTAGGAGATGATTTTCAATTTTTCTCTCCTTTGTAGTTAGCTTAGAAGACAATGGAGTGGGGCCTGTTTCCTGAGGATATTTCTTCCCACAAGCAGAAACATTTTGGTTAGGAATGTTACTCTTGTTCACAGTATTTTGGTTTAGAGAAGTACTAATTATGGTGCATTATTTGTGAACATTCCCAAATTGATACCATCTGCAGATTTTGTATGTTGATGAGTTTCCTATCGTTAGATGTGCCCTGTCTTCCCAGTAGGATTGAGAAAGTGAGTGTCATCCACAGGTCGGTGTTCCCTTGGTTGTAATCACCAGCCCACATAGTCTGGTCTGTTTAGAAGATCCTTCTCTGAACAGCTGATTGCAGCGACCAAAGGCTGTCACTTCATTCTGATGCTCCTTTATATCAAGTATCACATCACTTGAGTACAATCAGGCTGTAATCCAGATTGAAATTCCATGCCTACATTTTTTTCCATAGTGACTGGAACCTGTTTTACTCAGCTTTCTGGAGAAGTTCCTCTCAGACTTTAGTTGTGTACCATTTTTGTGGGTGTTCAATATTAAACATAACATTTGACATGAAGCTGAAAATTAAATTCATACTGGAGCTCATAAAATAAAAATTTATTGGTTTTACCACAGCCTTTTTTGTTGTATTTTTTATTAACTAGTTGTCCTAGTGAATGCTCATCTAATGAAGATGAGCAGGGTATTTGACTAGTGTAAGTAATTAATTGCTGAAAACCCCCTGAAGATTGGCAGTAATTGGCTCTTCTTAATTAAACCAAATGAGGAGATTGATGATGGAACTGCTCTGTTCAAAGCAGGAGTTTTTTTCTGGATGGTGTAAAGTTACAAACCATGGCAGGAAGATTGTTCTGCTGCAGGTACAAACCCGAATAATGCCCAGTGCTTGCAAAATGCCTTCTTTGCTCAAAGGACATGGAACTGAAGAGAGGATTTAAGTCACTGGGCACTGAACCTACATCTTTTGCTGACATTGAATTCCTCTGCCATTTCCTGTTAAACCAAACAGCTTCATCTGTACCTCATCCTAAAATACCGTGTGGTGATTTTTAACAGGAATATGACGAGGAATGGGCTAAAAAAATCCAGACTGAGAAATTCCGATGGCACAACTCCCAGTGGCTGGAGATGGTGGAGAGTCGGCAGATGGATGACAGTGAGCAGTACCTGTATGGTGACGATCCTATCGAGCCCTACATCCATGAAGGGGATATTCTGGAGAGACCTGACCTCTATTACAATGCAGGTAAGGCAGCAGCTGTTAGCTTCAGCACTGGGATTGCCTCTTCTGTGTTTGGAGCAGGAGCTTCACCTGGGGCTGACTCAAAGGACTCAAACCAGGACAGTTCCCTTCCGTGTCACTGGGAGCAGTGCTGATGCCAGCCAGGGATGGGCTTGACCTTGTTAGGATGTTAATGATGGATTGAGGACTGTATATCCATGATCCTAAGAAATATGAGTAGACCTTTCTCAGGGAGCTGATGGACCACGATGATTGATTAGAGTAAAGGTGGCCCAGCCCTGTTGTTCACACCTATTTCTTGTGTCCATGGCTTGTTTCCTCTGCAAACAGAAACCTTCTCTCATCCCTGTTAAATTCACAGCTATGGGATTTATGCTGAATTTTGTTCTGCCTAATGTGTTAGTTCTGTAATGGAATTTTTATTTCAGATATTGATGAAAGACTTCAGTTGAGCCACGTCAGACTTATAGACTCCTTAGCAGATGTCATCGTTCTGTGACTTTAACCTGTATGATTTTTGCTCTTATATCTCTAGGATCTAGGGAAGGGTGTGAATCTCTTCTGTCAATACCTGTTGTTTTGGTATTTTTTTTTTTAGTTCCTTGTATGAAAAACTTCTATTATTTGACAATTTAAAGAAACTTTAAAAAATACCCAAATTATTGTTAGGAAGAGTCATGTTTTTATTTGAGATGAACCCTAATAGATTTTCTAAAGAAAAGACAAAGACATTTCTTATCATTTGGCTTAATCCTATTAGTAGTGCTCAGTGGCACAGTTCTGGGCATCTCAAGTGGAATCTGCTCTGTCTCTCTCCTCCTGTGAAGATTTTGTAGTTCCTAAGAAAATAGAAATTGCCCCACTGGATTAAGATACTGATTTATCTAGTCCAGTGTTGCCAGCTGTTTCAGAGAAGGGTTTGAAAAACTTTGCAGGGGACAATCATGATAAATGTCTTCATAACTTTTCATAACTAGGAGTTGGCTTATCCTCTTGAACTTGTGGTTTTAGATCCTTTTCAAACTCCTGGATGACTGTGTGTGCATGGATTTTTATTTTTTTTTTAATTGCTGGGTTTGAGACTGTGTTTTCCATTTTCCACAGAAGTGTCCAGTCCCTTGCCATGAAGCATGAGTCACAAAGCTCTGTGACTCTGGATGATTTTGCAGGAAGAGTAATTAGAAAAACAAAACCACTAAACCCCATAATCTTGACTTGTAGTTGCTGCAAGAAAATAATTGTGCAAGATTTCAGTAGCATTTCAGAAATTGTTCTCAAAGGATATCAGAACTTAAAGTTTCTGTTCTACTTTTGATGACATATGTCATCAAAACTTGCCTCTTTAGTGTCATGTTTTTTTTGTACTTTGAATCCTGTAGCTTTATCTTGCTCTATTAGAGTTTAGCAGTGGGAGCCAGGTGTTGTACCCTCTAAGGGTCTTTTTCTACATCAAGTCTCCACTGGGCTTCCTAAAGTAAAGATGTGCCAACCTGCCTGTTGTAGTCTCCCCTTTACAGATCTTAATTGCTTATTTCATAGGGACTTTTCTTTTCCCAATAGTGGGAGCTGGAAATGGAATGGCACCAGTAACACTGAATTTCCTGGCTTTTAATAATTTGTTACAGGCTTAATGTTATTTTTTTTTGTGTGTGTTGGAATTGATATTTGACCAGGAAGGAGAGGCAGATTTCCAGTGATATGTTCTGCAGATGTTTGAAAAGTGCCTTGTTTTTAAAGATTGCCCTTTTTTAAAGAGTAGGTGATTATATTCAAAATACAGGTTCACTTCTCAAATTCATTCCAGCAAGTGTCAGTAGTGGTGTGCTTCTGAAATCTGCTGGACTTAGACTTTTGAGATGTGGCATCTTGAAAGGGACACAATATTCCTATGAAAAGGCTACGGGTTATTCTACCAATTGGAGCAGGTATTTGGGTTTCCAAAGGACAGAGCATTCCTTAGTTAAAAAACCCAACAAAACTACAAATCTTCATATAGTAAGGAATTCAGTACTTGTATTTCAGCTTGATAATTTTAGAAGTGACCTGCACTGATGGCTGACACTCAGTAACAGTCCCACTTCAGCCATAAGTAGTTCTTGAGTTCAGTCACGGCGAGATGAGCTCCGTATTGCAGCGAGAGACCCATCGCTCTCCTGCACAGTAATTTAAACCTACAGGGAAAACGTGGCAGAATCTCTGAAGTTGCCTTCTTGAGCTCAGTGTCTCTCTTGCTCTGAAAGTACATAACCTAATTTATGTTGAAACGTACATAACAACAGATGTCCTTTAACTGTGTAATCACATTATATGCAGCTGATGCTCTCCATGTGCTTTCGTTTTCCTATAAATTCATGTGAGCCATAACTCTGAGTGTTATGGTTTGACTGTTAACACTCTTGATTGAAGACACTTTAAGTAGTGGTAGCTCTAGCCTCAGAGTTAAAACGTAGTGCTTGCTTTACTAATATAAAGACAGATGTTATTTTTAAGTCTCTCTGCTCTCAAATAAGTTTTAACTGAACCTGACTATTTAAAATGCATAGTCACTTGAATTGATTGGGTTTGATCTGAAGTGCTGCAGGTATAAAAGCCATAATGTTGCTCTTCATTTCTCAGTAAAAAATACAGAACAGGTGGTGAGATAGGCAAACTTGGTATGAGTGTAAATAAAAGCCATTTCAACTGTCCTTTCTCTCGTTTGGACATGTTCTATTTGTATGATACCACAGAGCACCAGTGTCTCACTGACCATGCTGAGAGGCAGCAATATCAATCTGTGCCAGATCCCTGGCCTGTCAAGTAATACTCCTTCCCATACTGTATACACATGTATGCAATTAGAACATAGCCATGTACAGCAATCTTATGCTGCTCAAATGTGGTCTGATCATGGCTGGCAGTTTTCATTTGCGATCTGCTGTGTGGGATTCAGTCACTTTCCCATGAGGTATTATCTTCTAAATGAATCTCTGCAGCACCTCATCAAATGTCTGGTAGAAATCTAGATGTGTCAATTCTATTCCTTTTATCACTTGTCACTACATTATCTTCAAAAAAACATCAGGTGAATTCATAAAGCACAGGGAGATTTGTTTGATTGCCAGAGTCGTCATCTCTAAGCCCTTGTGTCTGTAAGTAACTTTCCACTGCTTCCTGCGCAGGCAGTTTTAGGAGTTTTGAAACCACAGAGGTTAAGCTAAGTGGCCTGTGACTCCCTGGATCTTATCTCTCTTTCTTTAAAGTGGAATGGCATTTGTAACTTCCTAGTCATTAGAAATCTCTCTCTTCCCTCTTCTTAAACTATTAATGTATCAGTTTGAATGTACCTGTTTCTGCCCTGTTTTTATGGGGGTGCTTTCTGCTATCCGGGTCTGGAGTTTCATACAGTAATGGAGACAAACTGATGTAGGGTCTGTTTTAGTTAAATAGTTTGGTTTTTATCTGATTAGAGCCTAATACTAATTACCAAGTAAGAACTGTGCCCTTAATATTAACAAGGAATATGTTTTGTGAATGGGAACAGGAAAGAGTTAAGCTGGGCCCTTATTCAGCTGGGGTCAGTTCACTGACTTTACTTCAAAGACACTCTGGATTTACACTGATGTAACAGAAGGAAAATGTTAGCTCCTGATTTTCTTCTTTTCCTCATAAAGCAAGCAGAGACTCAAGCCTTTAAGGAATACTGCTGGCTTTACAAGTGTCTGTATCTTCATATGCCAGTGTTGTAATGTAAAGGAAGCACAAGAAAACTGCAACTTGTGTTTTGAGAGGATGTATGAAAAGCCTGCCCTTTTAAGAAAGAACTCTGAGACGTTAAAAGATGGGCGAGATAAAAGAAATAGGTTGGAAGTTGCTTTCCTGTTTTTCTTAATGAGTTTGAAGGGATACAGTGGTGCAGGGTAGAGTCTGAACTGCTGCTGCTTTTTTACTTTTATGCTGGTGGCCCAGATTAATGTTTGGCCCTTTTAATTACTTTTTCTCTGGGCTTACTTTGATGATGGGAAAGACAAGATCTGTCTTGAAATAACTTTTACAGGCTTAAGGAAGAAAGGCTAAGAGAACATTTTTTTGGTACAGCGTTTTTCAGGGCAGTAGGCTGAGCTCCTTGGAGTCTCACTGGGGATTTCTGGTGCTTGAAGCTGCTGGTTTTCTGTATTATTGTTGATTGATGGTCCTCACAGAAATATTGTAAGTTGCTAATGAATTCCTAAGGCAAACCAGGACAGGTTGTGTTGCCCACTTGCCCTGAAGTCATGGTCCTTCCCACAGTCACTGTATGTCTCCTCTTTTCACAGATGGCCTGATAGCCCCCGACGGCGCGGTGAGTCCGGATGTGTTTGGGGATTACCATCTCCAGAATGGAGACCTGGTTGGGCAGCATCCCTTCTCTGGCAAGTAAGTTGCTCTTTGTAAAGAATGTGCATCATCCAACAATCACTGTTCAAGTTTCTTGATAGGGCTTCATTTGGGGTAGTCAATAATTTTTGCCCCCATAGCAGTAGGAATGGTTTACACTGAAAAAGCAGTTCTACTCTGTTGTCTGGATCCCATGTTTATTTTAACATATTAACATTTGTGTTGTAATGCATCATAGCTTTCCAAAAGCTGTAAAATAGAGCAGTAACACTAGAACACACAACTAACTGCCATAATGACCCATTATGACAATTAGTCAGATGCTCTTCAGATGTTGTTGTTGGGAAATGTCTAAAGAAAGACTTGAGGTGCTGATTATCTAGAAGATGCTTGTTTCCAATATTCTTAAATTTAAAATAAGATTCTCAGCTGCCAAAACTATTTCTGTGGGCTTAGGTTTTTTGGTGTTTTTTCTCTTAACCTAAGTCTCCTACTGAAGGCACTTGGAAAATTTGCTAGATGAGCAAAAGACATTGGCTTGACTTTTGGGAGATGTTTCTCTGAATTCCCCCCCTGGCCAATGAATGACCTCTCCTTCTTTGAATGTAGGCAAGCCGTTCCAGTTTGAATTTCTGAGTAGACTTCTCATATGAGTTCAAAATAGAAAAGACTCATTTCCAAAAATAAAATCTTCATGGATCCTGTAATGTTTAGGAAAAGCCTTTTATAGAGCTTTTATAGAGCTATAGTGAATTATGTGCATTCATTAGCAGCAAATATTTCAAACACTTGTTAGTCGAGGTACAGAATTCACTTTAACAAGATGCTCTCTGAACACTCCCAGCCCTGTGGCTGAAATTGTTCCTTTCCAAATGAAGAATGTTATTTTCACCATTAATAATGTTAATCACCCTTTGTAAAATGTAAGTAATTTACAGTATGTAGAGCTGAAGCAAAAGAGATTTTTCTTCCTTACTTTGGTTTCTTGTAATTGTTCAAGGGCATTGGACAGTTACTCTTGTTGGTTTATTCTACCTGTGATGCACCAGAAAGCTGAACATTGAGCAAGGGTGGAATGGTAACATTTTTAAGGACAAATTAAAATAAATAACATGCTCAGGAAAAAAAGCAGGACTTGAGATGAATCCTCTAGAAAAAAGTAAGTATTTCTATTCAGTAAGCATAAAGTTGAGGCTAGTGTGCAACCCTTTGCTTGGAGCCTGTGTTTGGAAAGGGGATGCTGGCACTCATTGATTCCAAATACACAGCCTTCATTTCAGAGCATGCAGGTGACAGAGAAACTGAGGGAAGTATGAGCTGTGTGCTCCTCTTGCAGTCTCAGTATGTGACTTGACCATTTTCAACTTCAGAATAGACACATAAACCAGGAGGTGACAGATTCTTTATAACCAGAACACTGTAGGGTACGTGCTCCCAGCAGTCTTCCTGCCCCTCTGGAGGTGTGGAGCTTGCAGACTTCTTTGTTTCCAGTAAACTTAGATAAAACCCCAGTCAAGATACTCTTGTTTTGCCTGAAAGCTTTCAGCTGGGGCAAAAAAAAAATCTTGAGTGTCCTTTGTTAAAAGTTAAGGTACATCACAGCCTCAAATTCCAGTCCCTTATCAGGGAGCTATGTTAGCAAGCTGCTTTTTAATTGGATTGTGTTCCAACTAAAATAAGTAACAAAATACATCTGGTGTATACCCAATTAAATTGTTTGTAGAATTTTCTTGTGTGTTTTGAGGCATTTTGGGGGCTCACCTCCAGGAAACAGAAAAACTGCAATTTGGCTCACAGCAAACTTAGTAATTGCCCATTGATGGTTGCCTCTGGAAATACTCAGATTTCTTACTAGAATTCTGTTTTCTAGGAAGGCTTCTTTCAATATGATTGCTCCATGGATTTATCTGCAGTCCAGACACACAGTCTAATTGGAAACAGTGTGGACTGCTGCAAATGTTCTGTCCTATTTGTAGCAAAGCAGGAGTGAATTGTTTGATAGAATAGATACTGGCAGCTGAACGGCGAATCCTCGTTTTCAGATGTGTGTCATTATCTTTCTGAACTGCTTGGCGCCAGAAGCCAGGATTTCCTGATGCTTAGACCTAATGTAAAATGCATTAGTGCTCCAAGGCATGAGCCATGGAATTGCCAGTCCCATGAGTTTGGAGAGTAAGACCCTCCCTTTTCCCAAATTTGAACTGGTGTTGGAAGGTAAAACCATACGTGCTGGAGAGCCTAATTAAAAATAATAGCAGCAAGTCAAGGCGCTTTTTATGTGTTATATAGTGTACATTTCAGCCATACCAAAACATAATTCTAGGGTATTTTTATGCTTACAGTTTAAAGCTAACAAGAACCTTATGTCAGGGATTTATTTTTAACCAGTTCCAGCTTTTAATAAATCAAGATTTTTGTTATAAAAATGGTTCATTTTTCTATTATTAATATTTGAATATGTTTTCAAAACTTGTCAAGAAAACTGAGTTACAATTTTCATAGACAATTAGCAAGTCAGTTAACAGTTATGTGTTTGAGAGTTCAAAGAGAGAAGGCCTAATAATGAGTAGATACAACTTTTGTTCTTTTCATTTGTTATATTTTTTTTATTTGTTATACATTTATTTGTTGTGCCTGTGTCTTCTGGTCTTTGCCTTTTATATTAGACTTTTTAATTCTGTAACAGAAACAGTTGTTTGGTAAGTTCTGGAGTCTCTTTGTCATGTAAGACCATCCTGTGAATTTTGAGGTAGGTGACAACCATGAGCTGACTTCTTGCTACTCAGCCTTGAATAATCTAATCCTTTCTTCTCCTTTCTGCATTCTGATGAGGAAGAACGAGGATATGTTACCTTTTTAATTTCTCTGAGGCTATTTCCTGTCCTTGCAATGTGCTCAGACTGGATCAGGACTTCCCCTTGCCTCCAAGGGAGCTGAACAAGTCAGCCAGAAAGTCCCACCTTTTTAATGCTGAGAAGCTGAGTTAGTGTTGAGCTGGTGCCCCCAGTGCATTACCAGGGCTTAAGTGTGTGTGTTCTGATCACTGACTCCACTTTTTGGAGCCAAAGAAATGGTTCTATGAGAAGAGGTTGTCAAGGACCACAACCAAACTCCAGTTGTCCTGAAGATTTTTCAGTGTAAGTGATGTTTGGTAACACTGTGCCAGGAGCTCAGCCCACCCCCCCTGCCATCCATCATATTGTTATTGTGCACTGAGCAGCCAGTGACAACCACGGGCTTCCTTGGCTGGGGGTGCTGGTTCTGGCAGAGCTCCAGGGCAGCCTCTGCATTGCAATTCCACCAGGGTACATTTGGGAAAATTTGGGGGAATTGGAGCAGTGGTTCTATTGTGAATAGAACCTATTGTGAATTCTAGGTGCAATTGCTGAAGTGGTTGACTCTCCTGTAATCCAGCAGGGATACCACAACCATCCCCTGTGGAGTCCCTGTTCCAGGAGACACTGCACCTACATACCTAGACCCGCTGCACAGTCTTAGGCAGATAGGGAAGTGCTTTGTTAAAGCTGAGTAAAACAGGAGTTTAAAAATGTTAAACTGTGTATAGGCATCTGCTCTCACTGGGTACCACACTGGGGCTGTTCTCCCTCCTAATTTCTTAAGAGGGAGACATGAAGTAACAATAGAACATCTGTTGATCTGGGGAATTAGGTGGAGTACCTTAGAAGCTGTTTTTCAAAGACACTGCCTTCCCTTCAGAGGGTTTCTTGGACTTGCCTTTGAAACCTGGAGTGGTTACTCTCAGGAGTTGGGAATGCCACCTCACAGGATCAATTCCTGCACTGTGAAGTACAGAACAACTTTGAAGGGAATTGTAAAAATACCTAGCCCTGAATTCATTTTGTAGATTTACTTGCATGCTTGCTACTCTGGACATGTGCACATCCTGATAACTGTTGTTTCTGTTACTTGTCATCATGAAGGAGAAGCAGCACATAAGTGAAGACCTGGAAAGTTGCCATTTTTTTAATACTGCCACCCTAATTTTAGCAACCCAAGGCACTGTCAGAAATAGAAATGCTTTGTTTCTGATAGTTCAGCTTGTGTGTTTTACGAAGAACTTTAGTTTACAGCTCTTATTTCTGAGCTATATTCTTATTGGAGTTGTACTGTTATGTATGATGCCTATAAATAGAATTATTTCAGGATCTAACATACACAGAAGCGGTGATAAAATCCATAAACAGCATCTCTTGTTTTCCTCAAAGGTTTGGAGCAGAATGCAAACAGATCGTAAGGTATGTTTTCCATTCAGCAGAAAATACGTGGCTGAGGAGGTTGTTTTGACAGCTTGTATCCAGGTTTTTTTCATTGGCTAGGAAAAGACTTTTGTGATTAGATTACCAGCTTTGAATCATCTTACTGTCTCTCAGAAGCAGATGGGCATTAGGCATATATTTGAAATTTTCATCTGTTATTAAAATCTGAATTCAAGGCTCCTGGTTCTGATAACTCTTAATACTGAGTGAAAGTTTTATGATTGTGGCAAACAAAAAATCCCTCACCTTTGGCTGATGTGATGACAGCTTAGTGTCTGAGCCGCAGGGGATAAAGACCAGCTGAAAGAAGTCTTCAAGAATCCATGGTCATTTATCAAATTTTAATCACCTTCTGGAGACTAATTACTCTCTTAAGACACAAACATAATAGTGATGGCTAAAGATCTTATAATAGAGATAGCCACAGTATTTTTCTTGCCCTTTGGGGAAGAGACCACTTTTTAAGCTTTCCCGGCTATAACTGGTACAAACTTTGAGTGCAAAAATCAATTTTTGGTTAATATCTTCATCAGAGTTCTCAAATGTTCTCAGTCTGTAGCTTTGAAAAGGTTAATAGTTAGGAATGCTACAGCCAGCCAAAACTTTTTTTTTCTTCCTAAGGAAGTTTTCTCCAGTACAGGATCCTTTAACCTCATTATAAAATGTAGCAGAGCTGCCATTGCACAATCCCCGTTTGCACTGAGACAAGGCATTTCTGTGTGTGCTCACATCTCTTCTCAACAGACATGTGACTGGAGCTTCTTCCCAGGAAGCAGTGAGGTTTGGCATGTCAAACACCACCAGTTTTATGGGGTGACTGTCTGTCTCTCTCCTTGGTGGAACATCTTTCCTTCTGCCTGGATTTACAGCCCAAAACTGTAACTGCATTTTTTCTTTTTTGCCATGGCAGGTCATTGTGATACTTTGTGAGCTCAGTGTCTGGAGCCAGCCCCTTGCAGGCTGCTCTGCACTGGCTTCAGTGGAGCTGTGGCTGATGTTGCCAAGTGCCAACGTGCACAGCCAAGCTGTGGTGTCTTAAGTTGATGGAAACCACAGTGTTGTGGGATGCAGTAACTTAATACCTGGCCTTAGGTCCTGGTGGGAGCACAGGGAAGACTGTTACTGTGACTTAGCTTGTCTCTAGCTGAGCTAACCACATGTAATGTCTGCATGTGCTAAAAGTCCACACTGAATAGCAGGGATGGTCATATCCACAGGCTTTTTTTGTTTGGATACCCTAATGAAAATCAGATGGGAATTGTCATGGAGGAACAACTGAGGTCTGTAGCCTTCCATTCCTGTTGATTCCTGTGGTGTAATGGTAACTCTCAGTCGTGAGTCACAGCTGAACAGCTCAGGTCCGGGTCAAGTCCAGGAACTGCATCAGGTGCTGGCAAATGTGAACTTTGTGAATGATTAGCAGAATGTTTTGAAGTGGCATGTAAGTTACATCCTACAATGACATTTATAGCTATATTCCATATAGATTCTCATCTTCAGGTACATTTGCTGAAGGAAAGAGCTGGAGGAGTTGGTGAGCCTACTAGGGAGTGTCTCATCCATCTTGTATTTTCAGTAACATTCAGCACAGTTTATTTAGAAGTTGGAACGTTCCCTTCCCAGCCTTTCAGGATGTAAGTGCCATCTTGCAGGCTGTCTCTGAAGGTGAAGACTAGTCCATTAGCAGAGAGTAGCAATGAGCTGTCTCACGCCACCCTTCACAGCCATCAGTGGCAGAAGAAACTGTTTCATGGTCCTCAGAAAGATTAATGTAGAGGTTCTCATGTGGAGTCTATGCTGCAGTAGAATTGAGACTACCCACATCTCTCTGTCCTCATTTGAACAGAGGCAGTAGTATTTTCCTGTCTTAGAGGTGACATGTAGTGAGTATAAAATCTTTTAATGGAAAGAAAAGCTAATAGAGTGTAAATTAATATTACAATATGATTGTACTTTCAGCTGTTTTACCACAGTGATGTTTCTGCCAACTCTGTGCATTGCTTTTTCTTTTCCATAATTAAACTTTATTTTAAAAACAATACCCAACTTGTTCGCCTTTGCAATATGTTCAGCAGAGTTGTACTCAGCTTCTGCCATTTGGACACTATTTAATTTGCATTTCCCAGGAGAATCGAATTAGGTTTTATTAGTAAATTGGGCCTATAACTTTGTAGGCAGGTTTTATTAGTTTATCACACATCAGTATTAGCAAATTGTAAATCCCACTGAAACAAATTCAAAAAGGCCTTAAAGAAAAGCTCAGAACCAATGAAGTTCCTGGACACAAATAAGGGAGTTTATTTTGGTTGGTTTGTGTCTTTTTTTTTCTTTTTTTTTTTTTTAATCCCACAAAGCACCTTTCTTATCATACTCTGTTGTCCTAACTTGCCTCCATGTTTAGTTTTATAGAAGTTAAACTGAACATGGTCAGGAAAGTTTCACTAATTGTATAGTAAGGATCTATATGGCTTGAGATAAAGCACCCTGGGAAACAGGAAGGGAAGTTTCCTTTTGTGCCCCAGTGCCTTTACAGGTGGTACATATGCTGGAATTGAGATCCTGCAACTAAAAGATAGTAATAAGAAAGTGGGAACTGCTGCTTTTTGGAGTGTTTTGGTCACAGTCTGGGATGAGCTTATTCAAAACCTTCACTTGATTGCTTCAGGTCCTGCCTGGATCATGGCTTAAGTCAAAATTCACTGTGTAGTTGTTCTCCTTCAGTACTTCAATTTGGGAGAGGTGCTTCCAGAACAGGAGCGCTTCATCAGGAAGAGCTTTTGAATGGGAGCTTGAATTTCTTTGTGTCTTACAATAATTTGTTTTTCTTTGTCCTTTTCCCATTTTTTGGTGGTAGTCATCATATTCCTGCTAGCTGCTGCTTGATTAGTTTTTTCACACTGTCTTCTCAAAGCCTTGTTTATAGAAATACTGCAACCTCACTATACTGTAATCCAATTTAGGTGTCACTGATGTGTATCTCACCAAATTCTGCTGTTACTATGTGGACTGTTACTGTAGCATTTTGGAACACTGGGAATCTGATTATTCCAGAGGGCTAAGATTTTGCTCTGTGGCCCATATTGATCAATGAGATTTTTCCAGAATTTGGAGTTCTGTGCATACTGCACCAGTGAAGGATTAGGGCCCAGCACTGCCTGTAATTGGGGAATATCCCTCCCTACAAGGAACATACTGTTCATATCTAATGTTTAATTTACAGCAACTTTTTAATGTGCTTGGCTGCTTATTTGTTGTCGTTGTTTTTAGCCAGTATAAGGAGAAGCTCCCAAGCAGCTCTCTGTGCATGCCCCTCACAGTGCAGCACACAGTCCTTGCCCCAAGGAGCTGATAGTCAAGGCAGGCAGGGAACCAAAGGTGAGGAGAAGGGAAGTTGCCCATCCTAAGTCAGGTGCCAGAGCAGAGCAGGGCTCTCGGAGCGCTCCCGCAGTGCCCCGGTGACCAGACCACACCACCTCGCCAAGGTGTGTGGTCTGCAGTCGGGAAGGATCGTGTTGCACTTGTTTCATTTACTGTAAGAGTAGTTTAATTGCTCCCAACAATTGCACCAGTATGCTGAGAGATGAAATGGCTTGCTGGGGAGTATTTTAAAGGTGCAGTTTTTTCAGCAAGTTGCAGATGCCGTTTGGGAAGAGAGTTAGTGCTGAGGTTTTAATGCGCTTCAGCTCTTTTGGAATACAGGATGCTTGGGCCTTTTTCACTTGCAGTTGCCTCTTTTACATTTCTTTAGTTGCTTTTTATTTTACTATATTCCACCTGCAGTTGGCCTCGTTTAACCATCATGGTTTAGGTGACTATTAAGAATTTTAAAAGAATACCAAAATGCTGTGGCAGTTAGCTCAGGTCCTTTGGAATGTCTTACCAAAAAATCCCCCAAACCTGTCTCTGTCTCTTCTGAAATGTAACATTAATTAATTCCCACGTTCTGTCTGCTGCTCTTAGTCCCTCCAGATGTGCTACTAGGAATAGACTGGCTCCCTGGTTACAAGCCATCTGGGCTCTGTAAACTGATTTGCACTTATATTAAACAATAAGTGAACAGAATGCGGAAGAGTTATTAAAGCAAATGTACATTGCTTATAAATCTCAAAGTAAAATATTAAAATGTAGTAAAGGGGAATGGAATGTGCAAATGAAGACCTGCTTGTTTTTAATGAGTTTAGCTGTGACCTTCTCGATTTCAACCAAAAGAAAAGAATTTTATTTTTCTCTTTAAAAAAATTTAAAAAAAAGAAAAAGAAACTATAAAACTGCTTACAGAAGTATCTGAGACAAAAACAAGGAAATATAATGTTCTAAACTTGACTGGTCCAAACCACTCAAGCTGCTGTGACAGCTCATAAAACTGAGAGTAGTTTTTAACTGGACTCTGTTTTACATTGCCAGAGTGAATTTTCCTTGCAGGAAGTAGCCAGAAGGTTTATTTAGTTTCCAGACTGCTGCTTTGATCTTTCCATTCTGTCACTTCTCAGGTTACATAGCCCTTTTTCACTGCAGTAAATCTGCAACAGTTAATGAGAATAAAATTTCCTCCTTCTCACTGATCGCATGCTGTTAAATGCCAAACCACAGCCAGCAGCATATTTGCAGAATTCGGCTGCACTGTACAAAAACAGCACAATCAGTTTAATCTTGTTGGTTTTGTAATTCATTTTATTGAGCTTTTCTTTTTCAAGTGACCTATTTTATCAAGACAAGTGGTTGCAGGGCCAGATCTGGAAGAAAGATTTAAAACTGCAATAAAGTGAAGGGTGTTTTGTATGCTGGGTATAAGCATGGTCACAGGATTCAAAATTAAACCTACAATGAGGAGTTTTAAAAAGTCCCATATATCAGTGGGATATTTCTTGTGGTTATTATCTGAACTGAACACGTGCTGTGAACAAGTCTCTAGCATAAAAATTAATATATCAAATTAATTTCTTTGCCAAATACTTTGTTTTGATTCTAAAATCTTATTCTGATTCTGCATTTATCAGTTTCAGCCATCCAACTCCAGTGACTGAACCACCCTTTCTCTTCCCTCTGGAAAACAAGACGATGTTTTTATAACCGTGAGATTTAAAAAAATAATAAATAAGTTTACAGAGTTTATTTGCCTTATGGGTTTTGAGCTTTGTAAGGTTTGTTGTTTTGTTGTGGTTTTTTTTTGTTAAGACTCCCTGGCCAACCTTATGGTCTTGAAACATTATTCATTCATTTAATTAAGATTGATTTTTTTTTTTTTTGGCATAGTAATGCTAACCCAAGGTATAGATCTCCCAAGAAAATGTTCCTTGTTTGTATTTGTATCTGCCTTGTTTATCCAGTGTTATCCCTGAGAAAAAAAAGCCAGTATGAGACTTCCTTCTTTGTTTACACTAAAATCATTGCTGATTTGGGATAAATTTTGACAAAATTTCACTAGGGCCCTGTGTTGATAAACAAAAGTGGTTGAAATCTGGATGATCATCCGTGGTGGTAAAAAATATTTAAAGTTTATTCATCAGTAATAATGCTCTGACTGCATTTGCCGTGTGCGCTCGAGTGAGCGCTGCAAATCCCCCAGCCATGTTAACTTTCAGAGAAGGCTTTGAAAGCTTTTATTGGCTGCAGCTGGAAGGCAGAGCAGAACAGATTTTTTGACTCTGCCTCCCTCCCTCCCTCCAGCATCTGGATTATCATCCCCACTGAGTTGCCCAGTTCTTAGTGCTGAGCCCCACAGGCAGCATGACTGTCGCTGTGGCTTCTCCGGGCATTTGTGCACAAGAGGGAACTTTCGTCCCCATTTGTGTCGAAGCACAGAGCTGAGTGGCAGTGCTTGGGCTTGAGGAGTTTGTATAAATGTAAATAAAGGGATTAATTCTCCAGCTAAGAGCCCTTCACTGCAGGGCACAAAAAAGTTGCATTTTTGTTTCATCTGCTTTTTCCAGAGTACATTTTCACAGTGACCTGCTCTGTAACGTAGCACAGAAACCAAGAAACACTTCCCATATGGAAATGGGAAGGCTAGTGGAAGGCATGGACCGGATCCCGAGCTGATCTCACCAGTGGCACCAGTCATCTCTAGGAAATGGTCCCTTCAGGATCCTATTCTGCTCAAACTGTTGCCTGAAGCTTCTTAGTACACAATCTAACACTGAGCTTGCTGGGGAGCCTTCAAACCTTCCCAAGCCAGACCTATTGCTAGTTTAGATTAAGGCAATGTACTCTTCAGTTTATGGAGTTGACAGATATACTTTGGACTGTGCAAGGAGAGAGGGGGAGGAAAGGACATCTTCCTTTTTATTGCCTGCTCCTCAGGGCTTTTTAATTTGTTTTAGTTCTTAATTAATTTTTAAGAAATGGATGTATCTCATCAGTGGGTTTGGCCAGTTGTCGAGCCAAGAGCATGGAAGATGTTTCTGTCAGGCTCATAATGGAAAGCCAGAGCCCTTGGTTTCTGTTCCAGCTCTGACTGTGCACTTGACCTTTTAACAAATCCTGTAGAGAATGGCTGATAAACTCCCTGTCCCTGTGGCAGGGCTGTGAGCCTGGCTGAAGGAATGCTGCAGGAGCTATCCTGATGCCCTGCAAAGAGACAAGATGGCTCTGAAACAACTGGAGTCTTTGAGCTGCCGTTTTGCCCCTGGCTATATTGTGGATTGGTTGCTTTTCTAACAGGGCAGAAATACCCTTTTTTTTCCTAAGGAGTTTTACAGAATAAGCAAAAGTCTTTTCTGTCTATGTCAGTCTAATTAGAGCCTTCTTGTTACTGTAGTTTGTCATTTGGCTGTCTTTAATGTCTGGGGTGTTTTCTCTTCCAATACTCCAATGGGAAGCTGAGGTCATGGAGAAAAGGCGCAGCTTGTCCGGGATCACACAGCAGGTAACTGCCAGAGCAGGAGCCCAGCCCACAGCTCAGGCTGCGTTCACGGAGCGGGGATGGCAAGGGCTGCAGCTCCCAAGCAAGGCTCCACTGAATTTGGCTGAGCAAGGTCATTTGGCTTTGGTTCGGTGCTTTCTTACTATTCAGTTTGGAAATTTATTTTTTTTTTAATGTTTCCCTCCCCCAGTGGATTTTGGCGTGGTTATTGCTTGGTGCATAGCTGGAGCCTGACACAGAAGACACAGTGCTCATTTCTCCACCATTGTGAGCTTTGCATTTGTTTATAATTAAATGGGAAAAACAGCAGTATTGTGCTGAGCTGCAACTGGGCACCAAGTCCAGAAGCAATTGGAAACTTTAAGTCATTAAGTGCACTGAAGAAAGCTGGATCACATGGAAGGAGAGACATGATCAAAGCTGTATCATGATGCACAAGGGAGCTAAAGTGTTGCACAGGTTAACTTGGACACTTGTGAGCAAATACATCATTACTGGTTAAGGAACATTAATATTCAATGCTAATGTAGAGATGGACTTGGTACTTGATGCAGTGTGCACAGTCACTGTCCCTGCCTCAAAACTCCCCTCCTGCTTGAGAGCTAGAAAGCATGGAAAAAAGGCTTCACAGATATGGAAGAAAAAGTTAGGGCCATTAGAGGCAGAATTTAAGAGACTTGTGGTTTACAGTTTAACGTCATTACCAGTAGTGGGAGAATCTACAGTTACAGGACATTATATAAAGAAACATTTGTTTTTTCCTAAGGCTTCCTCAGTTGTATGCTTTCTCCATAACCCATGGTTTGTGCTCTTACTCTGAAGCACAGAAAATTTATGGTCAGTGAAGGAAAACCAGAGGTAGCTGGCACGTAAGAATAAATAGGATCATCTTGATTGCTAGACTCTAAGGAAGGGAAAAAGCATTGGGCCTTGTGTCCCTTTGTGATGCCCTCTGCTCTTTCATGATGGGTGGTAGGAGAATGGGATCCCATCCAGTGCTTAGCTGACAGGGAATATCAGCAGAAAGGCCACAGAGTCCATGGGCTTCACAGGCTCTGAGCCTTGACTTAGGTGTGTTGGTTCACTGCTACCTGCAAAGGATACCATCTTCTTACCTAAAGATAACATTAGGAGCTGGAGGGGTGTGTGTGTTCCGTGGAATTCAAACCCATTTCCTGCCTCCTGTGCTTGGATGCACATGGTGCCTGAATCCTCACTGTCCCATGGGTCGAGGCCTGGATGCCCCCAGCTCCCCTGCTTTTCTGTACCCTGCTCTCTGTGCAGAGGAAACCTGTGGATGGAGGGAGGGAGCTGCAGCCTTTACTTATGAGCTGACAAGACTCTGTCACATCTCATGCATGATTACACTGCCCTGCACTGCAGTCCTTGTCTCAGACCTGCACTCCAGCACCTCTCATCAACACTTCAAAAACAAGCAAACAAAAACACCCACTGAGATGAGAGAAAAAATATGGACTTTGCTGCTGGCAAACCCCTGTGTCTCTTGTTGACAAGTATTATAATCAATAAACTGCATCTCATTTGTACAGATTATAATGCTGTGCTTGTCTGGAGATTAGAAACTGGAGTGCCACTCCTATGGCTCAGGCTCCTCCTGAGGGAAAAATATAGCCTTCAGTATTCATCTGAATATAATGTCTTTTTGTCTGTTATACGGGGAAGCTTGATGCAGCATTGTGGAATACAGGGGTTTATGGCATGGGAGTTTATAAGAGAATGCAGGATGGTAACTGTATGGTGCCAACAGTGCTGTCACACATGAGTAGATTCACAGAAGGGAAACTTTAGGACTTCAAGGATGCACTGCATGAAGTTCTGAATGCCTGCCTGGGATGAGGTGGGGGATGACTTGAGAGTGAAGACAGTGCTTTTTAGAAACAATAATACCTGGTATTAGAGGGAGAAGGTAGAGAGGAAACAGAGAGGTTGCTATGAACTGTACTTATATCAGGTTTCTGAAAGATGCTCAGAAACTTTTTGGTTCAACCCCCATTCTCTGATGCTCAGGAGCAGTTTTGAAAAGCTGCAGGTGTGATCAGTGGCAGGAAGAAGAGTGCCATGTGTGTCAGCAGGGGCTGCCTGTTCACACCTGCACATAAACCCTCCCAGCAGCTCATTGGAGCACCAGAACTTTGGGTGGGATTCCTTCATTTGGACTTGGTAGAGTTGCTGATGAGGTGAGAGCTGCAAGTAATGTTTGGTTGGTCTTAGCAAGGTTAGAAGATCTAGGGAATTATGAATTTACAGATTTTTTTTAAATTTAAAATAGATTTTATTGTTAATAAAATTATAAACCTTATATCCCTGGTAAGTAGCTGAGAGCCTCTGAGCCGTCAGTTATTGTTGATGCAGAGTAAGGAGGGAGGATTGACAGGGTTTTATAACAGGTTTAGGATGAAAAGAAATGTAGCTGAAACCTTAGGTCCGGTGGAAGCACTGTACGTGTTTACCTTGAAGTTCATTTTCAGTGGGCAGTGATTCCAGGGTGCTTTAATTTGGGGCAGAAAAGGATGAATCTTTGGCCCTAAAGTGTGAGCTCCTAAATTGGTACTTCACCCTTGAAGGCTTTTCCTGGGCTGCCTTCACCTGCACAGGCAGTCCCCGTCTTTCACTGCACACTCTGGTACAATCATTGTCATAGTTGTTCATGCCTCTGACTGTACAGGCCTCTTTCCCAAACTGGTTTTTTGCTGGGATTGCTCCAAGATCCGTGGATCTTCCGGGGGGGGGTTCACTTGGACTTTAAGGGGTTACTTGTGACCAAGAATTTCCTCAGTGATGCTGGACTTGCCTTTCTGAGTCCCTGTTTATGCCAGAGGAATTAGTACCTTGGAATTAGGATCCAGTTTTAGAGCACCCTGTCAGCACCAGCACAGGCACCAGTGTGAACAGTGGTGTGGACAGGCTCAGGTGTCTGTGGCTCAGGAGAGCTCTGCGGTCACTCTGCACCCGGGCGCTAATGACCCAGCGAGACTGTGCTCAGAGCCTCTCCTCTGGTACCGTGCCCTGGGGAGCAGCACAGGCACCTGCAGGGAAACCCCAGCAGAGGATTCCTGGTGGAGTGCTCTCTGTGGGAGCCTCCCAAATCTTCCAGATGTTCCGCAAAGCCTGTCTAGTCCCTGGGGCTCCGGGGGCAGGAGGGAGTTAAGGAAAGGAAGTATTTTGTGGGTACAGTGAGACACTGGCTGGCATTTCCTGTTGGGTGGGGGGACACAATCATTCTTTACATCTTAAATTATGTGAGAGCACCTCGGATCCTACATGGGCATATTAATTTGGATGTTATGAATCAGAGCAAGCATCAATAAGCAGAGCTGTTAAGAAATCTCTCCTCACTCATGCACATCAGGAACATTTTCCTCTTCGGCATGTGTTCTTCAGTTCCCCAGCAGTACAAGCAAATTGGAAAGTTCAGCTGTCATTTGGGGAAGGTCATAGATCACACTAGCAGCCTGAGTAATCCAAGAGGTTTTAAGTATCATAGCATTTAGTTTAAAGTGAAATTTGCTCTGACAGGGGCTGGCAGACCAATAGGAAAAAGAAATATTTGTGCTTGGAGAAGTGCATGTGTAGAGACCTCGAGTATAACTGATGGCTGGAAGTGATTTCAGTCTAAAAAAAACAAATCATTAAGAGAGTGCATAGGGGTAAAATACACAGTTCATATTTTAAAGGGTCTCAAAATGAACCAGTAACTGAGGTTAGCAGTACGTAGTAATTAGCTGGGCTGTTCACTGTTTAACTCCATCAGCCCCAGGCGTGGGGTGAGGTTTGCACAAGCACACGGTTGTGCTGTGCCCGTGGGTTGCAGGCGCGGATCTCTGTGCGCAGGCGCGATGCTGTGAGACAGAACTGCCTGAAATCACTTGCAGAGTGAGGCAACGGCTTAAGCCATTTATCTGAGGGGTTTGTTGTGGTGCTGCATGATCCATATCCTTTCTACAACTGCAGGGGTGCATGCACTTCTACTAGGTACCTAAGTGAATAGGGGTGAGTATTGGGAGGGAAAAATACTAATTCTGGGATGTGTATTGTTGCCCTAAATGGCATAATTACATGTCCTTAACTTTTTGGGAAGACAGGCTGATGCTTGCTCTGCTCAGCACTGAGTTTCCTGGTAGATGCTGTATCATAAGGCCAACAACACATTTTTCCTAGGAGCAGGTTTTGAACTTGATTGCTGGTATAAATTTGAGCACACATGGCACAAATCATGATCTCAGGCCAGTCGTTACCCAACAGTGTTTACAGCTGCAGAACTACCATCTCTCCTGGCTCTCCCCTTCTGCTGTTCTTGGCAGAAGGGGCAAGGATTCATCAGGACTTGGTTTTTAAACCCGTCTCCACCTTGGTGGGTTATGCCCTTGGCCTGCCAGCCTCCTGAGCGAGCCAGACTCTGGACTCAGTCTCCAGGCGCGTGTTGGCTGTTTGGTTGTCCTACCCCTCCGTTATCTCCTGGGCTAAGGAGCCTTCCCTTCAACTATGACAGGCTCTGTGCTGCGGCCTGCCAGGGCAATCAGTCCCACAGGCAAAGCTGGTGTGCTTCAAGAGCACTAACGTGTAAAAATGAAGCCAATTTTTTTCAAGCATGGTCAAGCGTTCATTTACTTAAGAGAAATATTTAGATAGGAGAGAGTAGTGATTTGATCAAGGTGTTTTAATGTGATTTTCTGTTCCCTTTTTTTTTTAGCTGTCCAAAGCAGTTATCAGCTGATCCATCTCTTCCAGTTTTCTTCAGGACACTAACATATGTCTGAACCATTTGGAAATAACTGATACTCCTCAAAGTTTAAACTCTAGGGATCTTTACCTAATTACTTACACGTTTATAAAAAAAAAATATTAAAAAAATGATTTGCTGAGAATGTGATTGAAACCATATTTTCCCTGCTCTTGTTATCAATTTAAATACATTTAGAAGTTCTTTGAATAAGGATTACTGAGCTGGAAGTGGCTGGAAGAGCTCAGCCTCCAGCGATAGAGGCCCATTGCCACCACGTGGCTCAGGGTGTTATTACACCTCACCCTAAAGAGTCAGTAGTGTTTTAGTTTGGGGTGTATAATGGAGGGACTAAAAGAAGCTCTGGACAGGTCTTCAACTCCTCTGTTGTGTGCTTCTCTGCCACAGTAAGCCCAAGGATGGCTCCTTCTGTCTCTCCTGTGAGCCAAGGCATGTCCCCTATAAGCTTGACTTGCAGTCAGCAGCCTCAGGCACCCTCTGTCTCCTCGCTCACCTAAACATCATTCCAGAATGAGCCTTTCAGTAGGGAGCAGACATTCAAAAAGCCCTTATTCTACCACACCAGTAATAAAAGCAACTTACCACAACTGACATTGTTATAGTCACAAAAAACAACATTGAAAGATAAACCCAGAAAAGCATTTTCTGTTAAAATAGCTTTTCATTATAAATCAAATATAGACGTTTTAAGGATGTTTGGAAGACAACAATGGAATTCCTGAGTTTGAAGGTAGCCTTAAAGGGTTCTGCTTCTCTGCAGTGGTACACATGTAACTGGGAACTTGTAGAAACACAGCAGAACCCAACCCTGCACTTCCAAATCCCACTATGCCTTCTTTTAGTATATTATTAACTCCTAGCATTGACAGTACCAAAAGAACTCCTAAAGAATTGATGTAGTTCTTCAATTGGTTTGGTTTTTGGACTGCCAAAAAAACTGCTCAGCTTTGTGCTTGTCCTTGTTGACTTGTTTGGAAGAGCTTTGGGGTCTCTATTGAGACATGGGCCCCCAAGGGCAGCCCATGCGAGGTCTGTCTGTCAATCCTTTGCATGCTGGAAATCAGGAACAGAGAGGAGCAGGGACCATTCTCTGGCTAAGGTGAGTTCACCGTTTGGGGTTTCTGGAGATAAGAGTGAAACACAAAGTAACAGGATTTCTCTTAATCCCCTCTTTCAAAGCTTCAAGCCTCATAATGAGAAAGCTGTTGTTTGCCAGGTACAAAGGAGGCAGCTGGGAAAGGTGCCTCAGAGGTCACCAGCTCATTTCCTAATGAGCTTGAAAAAGAGTAACAGGACTTCAGAGTGGATACAGGAGAGAACCGGTGGCCAGAGGCAGATGTGGAGCCAGAGGAGTGTGTTCACAGAGCTTTGCACCACTGCAGGATACACCACAGCCACTCTGCTGCTCTCTGCTGTGCTGAAGGGTCTGCTCAGACTGATGGCTCTGTGTAGGAGGTGGGGACAGGGGCATTGCCCGTTCAAATACACACAGGCAGACATGGAAATGCAAAGCACGGCATTTCTCAAGATATTTTCAGGTAAACTGGAATGATTTTCCCTGCAGCTTGGCTGTTGATTGTGTCCCTTCTCTCTCAGAGGACAAATCTCAGCCTCAGACTTTCCACCTTCACCTGATTATCAGAACATCCCATGAGTGAACTAGTTTGCTGAGAAACCAGGCACCAAGGATCCTTTTCTAGGACCTCACTGAGACACAATGTGGGGAAAGTGCCTTTGTGAGGACAGAGTGATGGACATGGTCCCCCACCACTGCAAGCTGAGCCCTTTCAGTCCAACTGATTCAGCAGTGCCAGCTTCTTGCTGAGCCAGGGCCTGGGGCCCACCCATTGTACATCTTCTGGAGGGGTCATTCTTTCCCAGCCTTGCCTGTTGCATAACCCATGTTCCATATGGATAATTGGCAGTAATGAGGTTCAGCTTTTCCCCACTCCAAAGGCACTTTGGTTCTTTGTGTTTTGACAGTCTTCAGAGGGGAAGTTCAGCTCCTTTCAATGCATCTTTAGTCAGAAAATAAATCAGGATCCTTTTTCATTTGTCTCTTTACTGAAGTGGAAGTTAAGAAGTGACATAACTATGAATAGGCAGTAGTCCAGTGTCTTAGGCAATATTCACTTTTCCTCTACCTCCTCCATGAGAGTTACTGTGGAGCACAGTGCCACTTTTCCCTATGCAGTTTTAATATCTAATTCATTGCTGTGGTACTTTTTAGGTGTAAGGGATTTCTCTTAAGGGAGACTGTAGGTGCTATTCTATATGAAAAATTAATTGTTCTGTCTCATTAGTACATAGCCTTTCAGTATATGATGAATGCTTTCTGCCATTTGGCTGCCACCCTTGTATTCCACCTGAAACTCCATTCTTTACTGAACTATGTTGCTGTGCCACATCTCACTTTCTCCCTTCTAGCTGGTGTTTTCCCAGGCACTTCAGAAATGTTCTGAAGGCAGGGACTGAGACTGTTCAGGGGTGCTGTGTAGGGCAGGGTTACAGTGGGCTTTGCCAGAAGCTTGCACCAAGCCTTTCCTGAAAGACATGTTAACTTCAGTGTACAGAGGGAGAAATCCAGTTACAGGAGTGAAGTTCTTGGCCAGTAAGTCCATACAAGGATGGAAGAGAAGAGGTCTGTCTCTTCTGGGATCTCCCGTGGACCTGAAACCCTTTCCTCAATAGGAGTTGTGTTGATTTCTCTGCAGCATTTCTTTTCCCACCGGGGAAGAGGAGATAGAGGAATGCTGGTCAGAAGGGAAACATGAACATGGCTTGCAAAGTTGCCTCACAAAACTCTGACAGGAGGAGTTGGAGACACCAGCCTTAGTGTACCTTCTCTGCCATACAAAAACCTGCAGTTTCTCTCTCCTTGTTATTTTGTAGCATCGCAGTTGATGGATTCGGTCAGTCCCCAGGGGTTCCGGGCCGCCCAGCCACTGCCTATGGATACCGCCCGGATGAACCGTATTACTACGGCTACGGAGCACGGTGAGCGCCCGCTGGCCCTGGAGGAAGCGAGGTGTGCCTGGCCAGCACAGCTCTGTCCCTTGGTAATGCATGACTGTACCACGATGGGGCCGTCACTCTGTATCCTTTGGCATGTGTAGCTCCAGATAAACGTAGCCTTTCTGGGTCTAGTGTGTTAGTGACAGTGTTTATTCTTCGGTTGCTCTTTGTTATTATTTTTGTACAGTATTCACTCTGTGACTTGAAAGCAGGAATTGGAAACTACTGGACTGGAAAGTGTCACATTATGTATATCAAGCTACTAATTTAATTTCTATTAAACATAAAAACCTGTGTGGTCAGCAGTGGTGAATGTGTTTCTAACCAATGTTTCATGTGTTTTACAAGACATTTGAGTGCTCCATGTGCAGTGTGTTTAACATGGACTGTTTCCCTCTCACACTTCAGTCACAGGAACACTGTTAAGCCCCAGCATCTCCTGGCACTGCCCCGACACATAGTTTGGACTGAAGTCCAGCCCTGGGTCTGAACACTTTAATAATGGAAAGATGGCACAGATTCACTCCCTGGAGCTTCAGATATTTACAATCTGGTTTAAGTGCTTGAGAACACTTAAAATTAGAAACTACACTACAACAGAATACCTTTACCATAGCATTTAAGCAGAGCTCTGTGGGCTGAGAGAAGACAGCCACATCCCGAGGGCCAGCAAGAGAAAAACACTCTACCTTGGTTCAGAATCCAGATGCAGAGCCTTTCTCCCATCCAGAAATACAAATCCATCCTGTCCTGCTCGCTCATGGGGCTTAAGCTGGATCTAAGCACGGATCACTGAGCAGCACAGACAGGCCAAGACACCTTCACTTTGGGCTCACAGTGTGGGGATTGCTTAAAGCCAGGTTTTGAAATACGCAACGTGCACACAGAGTTTAGACTGAAGCTGTTCTTTAGCTGTGCACCCCCAGCTAACAGACACAAGGAAGTGAGGGAAATGCCCTCTCTGCCACAGCCATCAAGGCAGTTCAAATTTTCACTTTTTAAAAGAAAAGCTACCTCTACCTCATCTTTTTTTCTTTCATTAATGGTTTTTGATTTGCAGAATTGTTCCTCTGCTCTTTTCTCCCTCATTTATGGCTTAAACAGAAGGCTGCTTGCACTGGGGGCTGATCCTACTAAACCTGTTGCCATAATCCCATAGGACTGGGGTCTGGGCTGGGAAGGTGATCTTCAAAGGCATGAGCTTGTTTAGGAAGCTGACAGACTATTAGTCTTATACTTCAAAAATACCTTGGAAATCAAGATTGTTCTGAAACCTTGCTTTACCTTTAAAAAGTGTGCAGGTACTTTTGTAAGCACCGTTACTCCCTGTGTTTCACATGCTTCATGACTGGAAACAAGGCTAAAATTAGCCATGGTATTTTTTAACCAGTTTTCAGCCTCCTCCCTGTGCTGGCTTCTTGTTCATTGCTTCACTCACTGGAGGTAGGTAGAAGAAAAGCATTGCCAAGATTAACTAGTATTTTTAAAATTATTTTCTATACCATTTTAAACTAATTTTTATGCAGTTCCTTAGAACGCATAAGATCTCACTAGAAACATGGCAGAAAACTGGAATTAAACTAATGGGTTTCCAGTGCTGTACCTTTCTAGATCCTTTCCTTTGTTCTGAGGCCACACTGGATTTGCCCAGCGGTTGTGCTACGTTTAGTCAAAAGCTTTCAGATACTTTTATGGTTATAGCTGTGAGAGAAATTCCCCAAACTGCACACTCAGACTCAGGCTTTTCTTCTGAGACTGGCACTCGCTCCTCAGGCTTTTCCAGAAAATTAGTGTGAAGTTATTTAAAGCAGTTGCCCTTTTCATGGAATGTGTTTTGGGGGAAAAACAAAATGAAGTGGGTCCTTGGAGTATATGCAAACTATCAATGAAACTGAAGGAGCCTTTAATTGGAAGCTTCAGGTTAACGAGGAGCTGCAGTCGAGCTCCAGCGAATGGGTGGGTGTCTGTAATTGTATTACAGTTGTGACCATGCTGAGAATAAATGGCAGTGGAAAAATCTCTGGCAGCATTTTTAGTATTCAGTGTTAGGAGTTTATGAGAAAAGAATAAAAGATCAAGTATTTGTAGCTTTGCCTGGCAGCAGCTAAGAGAAGAACATCATTTATCTGCAAGCAGAGCTTGGTAAAAATTACTCAGCACTTAGTAGCCTGAGGACAGAGCCTGCTAGCCAAGATGAAAAACAGCTGTGCCACTGCACTCTAAGGCAGGAGGGAGGCTGATTTTTCCCTTTAATTACAGTTCCTGAGCCAAAAGGGAGAAAAAAAGATAGGAGCACATAGACTTTTCAATCTATATCACATTTCCTGTGGGTGTTGGAGGGAGCCTGGAGAGTCTGACCTGTTTAATTATATGTATTTATGGATTCAATCCCTGGGTACTGTATCCTGTATAAAATGGGGCGAGGAGGGATCTGCTTTCTTTTAGCAACTTCTACAACTTTTGTCCTTTCCTCTTTTTCCTGGTTTCTGACATTGTAAGGCTCCTCTTTTCTTTCCCTACAGGAGCAATCCTGAACCATCCCAGGAGTATCCTCTTTCCCAGCCTGCTGCTAATTAATTAATGAGTTTGGTTAGGCAAGTGTTTTAGATATAATTAGGCTGTAAAGTTAATAGCACAATGAAACAAGCATGGGCTGAGAAGCTCATAGGTCTGGTAGCGATTACAGAGGCTTTGTGCAGATGTACGGGCTCGTTTCCGTGAGCAACGGGCTCAAAGCAGCCGCCTCACATCGTGTGCTACGTTATTGCTTGTACTACACGAGTATTTAGGAGCTTACCAGGGCAACAGGGTGGGGAAAGCAAAAGTAAACAAATATCCTCATCCCTGAGAGCTCATGAAGGACCTGATTCAAGGTCTTTTAAATATCCAGGGAGTGTGGAGCTGTCTGCTGACAGTTTAACATGTGCATTTCATTCTGAAATCAGACTGCCATGATTCTGTTTAGTTTAATCCATTCTGGATTATATGAAACAGGAACAAGATGTATCTTCTTCTGGAATAAGCAGGACAAGCTCTTTTTAGATACAAGAGATTTCAGGCCCCTCTGGCAGCTTCTTTAGTGGAGTTCCTGTAATAAGGGCACTGGTAAGCTCAGATGTCCTCTTGTCATGCCAGGAGGTTGAGAACAGTGACAACCTCCATTCCTGCTGTGACCATCCTCAAAAACCAAGGAAAACAGTGAAGCTGACTTACTGGTGCAACTCATGTGGCAGCTGTCAGCCCCTGAAGTTATTGTGATGTGCTCAGTTTTTCCTCAAGGTTAAGGTTTTGAGGTTTTCTCCTGAGAGAGCTCTGAGGCACTAGGAGAGGTGCTGGAGCTGCACAGACGGCAAGGGGACAGCGCTGCCCTGCACGTGCTTCACAGGCACAGGGTGACATTTGCAACCAGTTGGTCTGGACACCCACTTGAATAAAAATACGGACTTTTTCTGGAGCTGGAAAAAGTATGTTGGGGTCCCTGCCCCCTAAAAAGAGAAACCCACTTCTGTTTATTAAGCAGTTGAGTACTTGAGAAATATTAGCAGCAATAAGCTACTGTGCTGTAGTTGGAATTAACATGACTATGCGGGAATAGGACATCATTGGAAAAGCCATCAGCTGGGAGCACCACTGCAGCCTTGTTTCCCCCTCCCTTTCACAAAGGCCACATGGCCTGGAAGAGGAAGAGCTGGAGAACATTTCTACAGCACAGAGAGTGACTGCACCAGAGTCTGCTGGACAGACTGGAGCTGTGGATGTCCTATCCCTGGAAGTGTCCAAGGCCAGGCTGGATGGAGCTCTGAGCAACCAATTCTAGTGAAAGGAGTCCCTGCCCATGGCTGGGGGTTTAGAACAAGATGATCTTTAAGGTCCCTTCCAACCTAAACCATTCTGGGATTTTATGACAATGCTCCCCAGATGTCCCTTTAGACCTTAAAGCCTCTATTCCACAGATGTGCTTTTTGCCCTGTCCTCTCCTACAGTCACTGGCTGGCTGTCTCTCCACTATGCCAATCTTTTCTTGTCCAATCAACTTAAATAACCAGTTACAAACCTAATGAGGTACTTGCTACGAGCTCTGTAATCCTGCTGGTTCCCTCTGCCCCTGAAAGACAAGGGTAGAGAGGTTCATCAGCTCCTGGGTGGTCCTCTGGAGGAGCCCACCATTGGTTGTTTTTAGGAAAGGCAATAGAAGTTTGTGGACAAAGCCCAGCTGGGGTGTTTGTGCATCACCTGGTGTAACAGGGCCCTAAATAGGACACACACCTCGGTGCCTTCAATCTATGTGGAACAATGGACTTGCACAGGAAAAGCAGGTAAAGGCAAGGAATGCTTCTCCACAGAGGCTGTCCAGCAAAGGAAATACACCATAAATGATGCAGAGCAGCCAAAGTTTGCCTTTTCTTCCTGACAGCCACATGAATCACACCATAGCCTGGGGCTGGAGCCAAGTGCTGGGAGCAGAAATCAGATGTTGCTTATTAAGATTTTTTTATCTTTAAGTTGTTCAGATCTTCTGACCTTCTGCCTTTGCCCTGCCACAAACACACACAGAGGACATACAAATCCTCACTTAGGCCTTGAGTAAACTGTGGTGAGGAATGTCCAGACTTTCCCTTATTTTTCACTTTGGGGCCAGGCATGACTGTCCCATTTGGGCCAAAGACTGGATCTTCCCTGCCTTTAAAGAGGGAGGTGGTGTACCTTAATTTTCTGTAGTTTCTGTTCTTGTGTACATTATATTACCCCTTAACATGTGACATAGTGTACGTCATACTACGTATGACCCATTTTACTTTTCTGCACCTTCCTCCTCCCATCATCTTCCTGCTTTATTTAAAAAGACCCAGATCATCCATCTGCCAGCATGTGCCTGTGCCAGAGGACTCCTCCTAGCACTGTGTCCCTATGTTAACCTTGACATGCCAGCTTATAGCCTTCCCCATGCACAGGCGTAGGAGAAATCCATCCTCCTTGCTCATCTGAACAAATGGTGAGACTCAACTGAGTGGAGTTTGGGTGTGGATCTGAGGGAATCCCTTTTCCTGTGCAGGTTCTGTGGCTAAAGGGACTCTGGCATAGATGAGCCACTGGACAGCAGCCCCATGTCTCTGGGATCATCCAAGGTGTCCATGGACAGGAAGGCTTCACGAGAAATGGGGGGTGGGGAAAGTGTACTGCTAAAGAATGCAGTCTAGAAAGTTCCTGCTGGATTTGACAGCACAAAACTCAGTGCAGGTTAACCCGTGGAGTTGAGTTACTAAAGAAAGCCAAGGTGTTCCCACAGTCCAGACCACCTGTGTTAAACATGCTGCCCTGGCCATTAAATCTGTGTCTAGACGAGGCCACGGGTATGGGCTGTGCTGCTGGTTCAGAGTGACTGAGCAAACCACATCCTCACGTCCTGGCGCTGCAGGAAACTGGAATAACACCGGCGATACGAAAATAGCGTGTGAAAAGCCCAGACCTCCCACCACTCTGGAGTCATTCCTTTCAACCTTCACTCTGCTGTCCAAAACACTCACGTGAAATCTCTCCCCGGAGTCACTTTACGCTGCAGCGCAGAGAGCAATTAGTTTTAATGGCATTAAATGGATCTCCTCACGCAGGAGGTGCACTGCCGACTGTGTCAGACAGACCACCTGCCTCGCTCCCACCCTGCCGGCCCCGGTCCTTGGGCTGGCGGGAGGGTGGCACCGGGTGCCCTGTGGCAGCCACGAGGAGCTGTGGTAGGAAACGAGCCCGGGACACGGCCCGGCGGACGGGAGGGACTGGGGCTGCGGGCAGAGCCGGCAGGGCACGGGGGCGACAAGGACATTTAAAACTGTCCTTTGAAAAGGACACTGCGGTGCTGCAGCGTGTCCTGAAAGTTCTAGAAAATATGTCTGGTAAGGAACGTCTGAGGGAGCTGGGGGTGTTGTCTTGAGGAGGCTCAAGGAGGACCTCAGTGCTCTCTACAGTCCCTGGCAGGAGGGTGGAGGGAGGTGGGGGCCGGGTTCTTTTACCGGGCCTGCAGTGAGAGGACAAGAGGAAATGGCCTTAAGATGAGATTCAGATTAGACACTAGAAAAAGTTTTTTCACTGTTTGGTGGCCAGACATTGGAAAGGGCAGCCCAAGGGATGGTGGAGTCACCATCCCTGGAGCTGTTTAAGAGGCGTCTGGATCTAGCGCTGGGCGACGTGGTTTAGAGGCTACAGTGGCAGTGCCGGGTGAACGGCTGGACTGGACGATCCTAAAGGTCTGTTCCAACCCTGACGGCTCCATGATTCTGTGACTCCATGATTCCAATGACGCCCTCCCGGGGCAGCCTCGCCCTCACCCAACATGGCCGCCGCCGCTTCGCGGGCCGCGCCCCCGCGCGGGGTGACGGCGCTGCGCCCTCCGGCCGTGAGGGGGCGCGCGCGGGGCGGCGCTGCCGGGCCGGAGCGGACGGGCGGGCGG